>NC_091956.1:20415796-20765796 GCF_031021105.1 Erythrolamprus reginae | reverse complement strand
GGCCAGAAGCGGCCTGTTTCCCAACTTCTGGTGGACTCAGTAGGCTTGTTTTCACCCTCATTAGCTCCAAAGGCTTCCCTGGAGCCAGGGGAGGGTAAAACGGCCCTCCCCATCCCCTCAGAGGTTCTCTGGAAACCAAAAACACCCTCCCAGAGCCTCTGTATGAGTGAAAAATAAGCTGGGTGGGACACATGCACATTGAATCTGAGCTAGGGCAACGGCTCGTGTGCCACCTGCCACTTGTGGCACCAATGCCACAGGTTCACCATCACTGGTATAGGGAGTAGATCCAACTTCTCGTTTACCTTCAATCGCAGAAGCTCCCTATAAAAGTGTAGGCCAGTTAGTTTCTCTCAAACCAACCTACATCACAGTGGAGGAAAGAGTAGAAGAAAACTAATGTTTATAGTCTGGAAACGGAAATAAAAGGATAAGAAAATATATTTTTAAAAGGTAATAGTAAAATGTTTCTTCACTTCTTTAATAGTAAAATATTTCTTCATTCAACCCACAGAGTTGGCCGTCTCCAGGTCCCATCAGTCAAGTAATGCTGGCTGGTGGGCCCTAGAGGAAGGGCCTTCTCTGCGACAGCTCTGGTCCTTTGGCACCAGCTCCCCCCAGAGATTTGCACTGCCCACATTCTCCTGGCCTTCCAGAAGGCTTTAAAAACACATCTTTGCTGGCAGGCCTGTGGCCATTGAACGTTGACACTCTGCTTCGACCGATAGCATGACTGATATCTGGATGAATGTGGTTGTATGGTTTTAAAAAAATATTTGGGTTTTTAGATTAGTTTTATAATTGGACCTTATAATCTTTTCTGTACTTTTTTTATATGTTGCAAGCCACTCTTCTTTTTTTTCCAGGCAAGAATTTTTTTTATTTTTCACTCCAATCACATATACAAAATAACATACCGTCAATCTGAAAATACATTGCAATAATTATTTCTTTCAACTTTGGTATTCATGATCCATCCAATGCTGCCTCCAATACAACTGACATCTGGACAAGAATAATTACTCAAATTTCTTATGTGTATTTTAAGTGCTATTAACTAATACAATTTTTAATTGACTCTTTTCTAATCAAATCTAATCATTTAGGCCATAGTGCTTCAATCTTCTCCATATATTCTTTCATGATATTTATTACCATTACTTTCATAATAATTGCCCTTAAAATGAGAAACAAATATTCCCAACCATGTCAACTAAATCCTAAATTTATCTAACTATTACATGGATCAAAGGTATATTAATTCAAGGGAGAAAACAGAGAGGTCCAAATAATTTATCACATATGTCCCAATTAGCCCAATTAGATAAAATAAAAATAAAAAATTAAATGGAAAAAAATTAAAAAGAGAAAAAAAAGAAAAGCAGGAAGAAAAAAACCTACAAAACAAGGAAAAGGAAACCCTTTCCCCGCCCTTCCTTCCATCCATCCCATATAGCACATCATATCCCATGTGTCACTGAAAGCTCAGTGGAGTCATCAAAACCTACTCTTATTATATCATTGCCAAAGCCACCGAGTCTTCAGAGAAGGGCAGCCTAGAAGTCCAATAAAATAAATAAATAAATAAATTTATAAAGTTATAGAAGGAAATGCCAGGATTAAAATTTCTGAAGAGCAGGGACAATGGAATTTTTTTTCTTAAAACACTCAATGGTTCTCAGAACTAGAGATGATTTGTGTGGGAATTGGATGAGGTGATGATACTTTTCAAGTTGGACTGGGACTCATTACTCACAGTCACTCATGCCCTCATCACCTTGAGGTTCGAATACTGTAATGCTCTCTACATGGGGCTACCTTTGAAAAGTGTTCGGAAACTTCAGATCGTGCAGAATGCAGCTGCGAGAGCAGTCATGGGCTTACCTAGGTATGCCCATGTTTCACCATCACTCCGCAGTCTGCATTGGTTGCCGATTAGTTTCCGGTCACAATTCAAAGTGTTGGTTATGACCTTTAAAGCCCTTCATGGCATTGGACCAGAATATCTCCGAGACCGCCTCCTGCCGCACGAATCCCAGCGACCGATCAGGTCCCACAGAGTGGGCCTTCTCCGGGTCCCGTCAACTAAACAATGTCGGTTGGCGGGCCCCAGGGGAAGAGCCTTCTCTGTGGAGGCACCGGCCCTCTGGAACCAACTCCCCCCGGAGATTAGAACTGCCCCTACTCTTCCTGCCTTCCGTAAACTCCTTAAAACCCACCTTTGCCATCAGGCATGGGGGAACTGAAACATCTTCCCCTGGGCATGTTTAATTTATATATGGTATGCTTGTGTGTATGTCTGTTAGTATATGGGGTCTTTTAAATCTTTTAATTTTAAATTTGTTAGATTATTTATGATTTGTTTCCACGTGTTGTGAGCCGCCCCGAGTCTTCGGAGAGGGGCGGCATACAAATCTAAGTAATAAAATAAATAAATAAATGAGAAGAATACCCAACTGGAAGTAGTTAAGTTGCAACAAGTTGAAGGAATTGTGGTAGTTTGGAGGCACCACATAGGATGGAGTGATCAGACAAGGGGGCCATAAAACTCCTTCTCACAATTCTCAATGTAACAAACACAGTGATGTGTTTAATTTTCAACCCTCTTTCTAAAATTCATTTTGCGCAATTTATTATTTGGATTCTAGCGCTCCAATTTGGTATAGTTAACCTTGTGCTTTCATGCATCCTAATAACGCTATGTTTGCCACTTGACTTGTGGGATTTGGAAATGAGATACTTGTGAAAGGATGTGTGACATATGACCTCTTTGGAAAAGGGAAGCAATTCAAATAATTTCCCCATGGTTTCCTTTGAAGGAAGGAGCCAGGAATGTAAGAGGGAGGTGATTCAGCAAATACATAAATAACTCTTCTAAATGTGCATTATTTTCTGTGTAATTCTGAGTATATTAAATATGAATTACTCCGCCAGTGTTAGGCATGAGTAATAAACTTAAATAATATATATATAGTTACATAATGAGTTTATGATACTGAGAACATAACATTGCAGTAGTCGAACCTCGAGGTTCGACTACTGCAATGCTCTCTACATGGAGCTACCTTTGAAGAGTGTTCGGAAACTTCAGATCATCCAAAATGAAGCCGAGCGAGCAGTTATGGGCCTTCCAAGGCATGCCCATATCTCACCATAACTCCACAGACTGCATTGGCTGCCGATTGGTTTCCGGACACAATTCAAAGTGTTACCTATAAAGCCCTATAAAGCCCTACATGGCATAGGACCGGATGTAGGGCTTTATTACCTATAAAGCCCTACATGGCATAGGACCGGATTAACTCCAAGACTGCCTTCTGCCGCATGAATCCCAGCATCCGGTCAGGTCCCACAGAGTTGGTCTCTTCAGGGTCCCATCAGCCAGACAATGCCGGCTGGCGGGACCTAGGGGAAGAGCCTTCTCTGTGGGAGGCCCGGCCCTCTGGAATCAGCTCCTCCCAGAGATTCGCACTAATTGATTTTTATTTATTTATTTATTTATTATTTGGATTTGTATGCCGCCCCTCTCCGAAGACTTTTATAATAACAATATATCAGTAAAACATTCACACAACACATAACAATGTGCTCAGTGATCAAAGTGCCCCCCACCAAACAACCCCTCCACCAAAATGGGGACATATTTTCTATATACCATTTTAACCCTATACAGTGGTACCTCGTCATACGAACACCTCTTCATACAAACGTTTTGTGATATGATCCCGGGATTTAAGATTTGTTTGCTCATCAATGTTCCCCTCCCCCTCTGAGTCAGACATTACCATCATTGGGTTTCTACAGTCTCTGGAGGTTCTTCAGGTTCCAGCTCTCCCTCACAGTCACCCTCTGATTCAGCTGGCAGGAACGCTGGCCTAGGGTACCAAGACGGGCCCAGTTCATCCTCCTCATAATCTGTCACTAACTGACCTAGTCACTCATAAAAGTACCCAGGGAGCACTCATAAAAGTACCCAGGGAAAGAAATATCTGCCTCTACTTAGGATCAAACTCAAAGCCTCCTGACTGTGAGGCAAGAGGCTGCACCTCTAGACCACTGCACCAGTCATCAGTGAGAGTTGTCATGGGTATGCCTCAGTATACTCATATAACACCTGTGTTCCGCGAGCTGCACTGGCTTCCTATTAGTCTCCGGGAACAATTCAAGGTGTTGGTTATTACATATAAAGCCCTCTATGGCTCAGGACCAGACTATTTACGGGACCGCCTCCTGCCACATACCTCCCAGAGACCAATAATAGCACACAGAGTTGGCCTCCTCTAGGTTCCTTTGACCAAACAATGTAGGCTGGTGAGATCATGGGGGAGGGCTGTTTCTGTGGTTGCCCCGGCTCTATAGAACCAACTATCCCCCCGATGTCCATACTGCTCCCACCCTACTGGCCTTCCACAAGGCCATGAAGACCTGGCTTTGCCGGCAGGTCTGGGGGCCATGAATTGTCCATCTTTCATGGCCAAATTTTATTTTATGAATGGTGTGCATGCACAAGATTTGACTGGTTTTTATATAAATGGGTTTTATCGGGGTTAGGTTTTACAGATTATATTTGACTTCTTTTATTTTTGTATTGCATTATATTATGTTGTAAGCTGCCCTGAGTCCTTCGGGGTTGGGCTGCATAGAAGTCAAATGAATGAATGGATGGACGGATGGACGGATGGACGGATGGACGGATGGACGGATGGACGGATGGACGGATGGACGGATGGACGGATGGACGGATGGACGGATGGACGGATGGACGGATGGACGGATGGACGGATGGACGGACGGATGGACGAACAAACAAACAAACAAATAAATAAAATTTAAACAAGCAAATGATTCTAAGAAACAGAATTGATAGCACATCATTCAAAATAAGTCATAAAGATGTTTGTCTTTTATCCAACCTTTTACTGGTGGCAGTTTATGATCCTGAGATGTAGCTATAAAAGAGCTGTAAATGAACGAGGCAGCACCTATTTCAATAGAATCAAGAAAAGGCACCTCTGGGTTTCTATTGGGATAGCAAGGCAATTCTAAAGCCCTGCCAAGTAAAATCTGGTGCTTTGATTTTTCACTAAGGATATATCATAATCTGTTCCATTTAATATTAATTTGATTCGGGGCACAAATGTCAAATACCATGTTTTAGTTTTCAGCTTTTGGGAACAAGCATTCTGGTTTTTTAATACAAGAAAGAAAAAGGACTCCCAGTGAAAAACCACAAGCACTATAAGGAAAGCTGAGATTGTTGACTGAGGTTGAGATTAGAAGAAAGGTTATCCATTTGAGGAAGGGGTGAAATACAGCAGGTTCTAACAGGTTCTGGAGAACTAGTAGCAGATATTTTGAGTAGTTTGGAGAACCAGCAAATAACACCTTTGGCTGGCCCCAGAGTGGGGTGAGAATAGAAATTTTGCAATATCTTTCCCCTAGGAGTGGGGAGGGAGGGAGGATTTTGCAATATTCTTCCCCTGCCACCAAGCCATGCCCGCAAAACTGGTAAGGAAAAAAATGGAATTTCACCCCTGATTTAGGTATACTTGTTCTAACTGCAAAGATTTTGTATTTCAGGAGTCCTTAAAAGTACAGCCGGTAGAGTACATTGACATCTTAAACATAATTTTCAAATGCAACCTCATCTTATCTTTCCTGGGCCCAAAGGAATGAAAAGGTCTCAGACAGAATGAATGAAGACTGTCACTGATTTCCAAAGAACTACTGAAGCCTTGTCATTTTTATAGGGAGACCATAATCAAAGTAACTTCATCCTGTCAGAATTTGAAGTTTCTGTGCACTTTCCCACCTTGGAACCTATAGGGAATATTTTGGTTTTCAATTATTTTTGCATGCCCACCCAGCCACACCCACAGAATCAGCAGTTTTTAAAAAAGGATTTCACCGTTTATTTCAGGAGAATAGAAATAATCAAATATCCCCTATTTGGCCATTTGGGTCTAGTGGTTAAGGCACCAGGCTAGCAAGCAAGAGACTTGAGTTCAAATCCCACCTTAGCCATGGAAGCAGTAAAGGGCTGCAAAAATGTTTAGTACCACACTGTGGGCTTGGCTTATTTGTGGGTGTGGCTTGATGATCATGTGACCAGGTAGGCATGGCTTGACACTCATGTGACTGGGTGTGGCTTAAAGGCCATGTGACTGGGTGGGAGTGGCTTACCAAACAAAATAAGTTTTCAAATGGATGCTTGTATTTTTTTCAGTTGATTAAGTCACATTATTTGAATAGCCCCCAAAAGGACAAATGATAGACAGCATCATTTGTTGAGGAGCACAGTAACATTTTAAGGTTTTGTACTGAACCCACAGGGTTCAATATGATCACAAGTAGCTCAATTTTCTTTAACCCTGCTGTTGTGTTCACATTTCTATACACTTGTACTGTTTTGGGTGTAATGTAACGTAACAATCAGCGTGTAGCAAAAAGTAAACAAAGTTAATACCCCCTCCCCCATTCATAGTAAGAACCCCTCAAATGAGGAAAAGTCAATTAATCACAAGTTTCAGATCCTCATGACAACTAATCTACAGGGTCTCAAATTTCATTTTGGGTCATATAGACCTGAGCATAGGAGCAGGATTGATTGCTATAAAGGTTCAATTCTAGATAATGATTAAAATGCTTAAAGTGTCCATGGGTAAAAATATACTATTCAAGTATTTCCTGTTTTAAAAGTAATTAAGAATCATACTAAGGTACTAGAGAAGGAAGGACAATAAAAAACTAGTAAGTGTTGTGGTTCCGTCTGAGGCCCCTCAGGGAACGGCTGATCTTCTGTCGGTTTCCAGCTCAGAGGGAGAGGCTGAGGAACAGGAGGTGCAGGCAGACGAGGAGGAGGAATCCCAGGCTGAAGAAGAGGGAGGACAGCCAGAGTTCCACCAGAGGGAGCTCTCCCCAGCAAGCAGCCTGGATTCCTTAGAGGAAAATGCACAAGCCATAATTGATCTGCGACAGAGAAGAGCTACTCAGAGAAGGAATCAATTGGCTAAGTACTTTCAGCATTTAAAGAGGCAACAGCTGGGTTTGGGTGTGGTGCTCTTTGGAAAGGCTAAAAGGCAGACCCACCCTTCCTGGCTTGTGGAGTTTTATCTTTGAGAGTCTTGGGACCTGGCTGTGAACTTTGGCGTCTTGGAATCCTGGTTTGTGCCTTTGACTATTGAAACCTTGGGGGGGGGGGGGGGTGCCAGCAAGAAGCTTGCTGTATTGTCTGGACATCAGGACTCTGCTGTAACGTATTATAGCCTGTCTGTTGGGAAGAACAGGTTTTCCTCTGTGTTTATTTTTTCCAGCTATAAAATACTTTTGGCTTTTACCAGAGTGTCTGGCTGTTTTTTCCAGTTGGTGTTGAGGTCTGGGGGAACCCAGACAGAACAGTAAGTATTCAATAAATAGTGCATAAACTTCCTATCCCCACTGTGCCCATCCACCCGTGGAGGCAGCAGCCCATCACTGCATGAAACCATCAGACTGGGTGATTTTGAGGCAGTCTCTCTCTCTCTCTCTCTCTCTCTCTCTCTCTCTCTCTCTCTCTCAGCTTAACTCAAATGGGAGAATTGTAATTATGGGGAAAATAGTAGGAGGGAGCTGTTTTGGATATGTTTTTCCACCTTGAGTTATTTATAAAAATAATATAGGTGGGATACTGTGGAAGAAATGTCCATCAGGGTTCAGTTCCAAGTGGGGAGAAAGATACTAGAAACATGGAGATTGTTTGAAAAGATGGTTTAATGGTGGATAGGGCCAGGGCCGCCATCAGGAATTTTGGGGCCCCATACAGCCTAAGTGTCTGGGGGGGGGCGCCATTTTAAAACTACTGTATTTTGTGACATACCAATTATGTATTAAATTTTACCTTTCACACAAAAAAATTTAAACTCTGCCACTACAACAAGGTACACTTGTTTGACAGATTAATAATATGTTAATAACGCAGAAAATATATTCAAGTGACATCAACATATTACATACATATAAATAAATAACCAGAACAGTGCAAATACACCAAATTAACAAAATATTATTAATTTTGCCATCAACAATATTAAAAGCAGCAATAAGATGGCACAAAGGATAAAGACAAAATACTCCTGCATCACACTAGAAAAATATTTGTTTTCACAATAATACCAATAAATAACAGGTAACCAGAAGATAAATTATATGCAATAATGTTCAAAACTATACGTAAACTCCACCATAGGTGTAAAAAAAAGTCAACCCTTTACAGATAATTAGCGCCTATTAAAAAATACTCCTAAAAAAATTGAAAACATCTTGCGGTAGCATAATCAAAGGGGGAAAAAACAAAACAAATAGGATCACCAAATATTGCCCAATTTGCTATTAAGTTCCATAACTTAATATATTTAAGCTTTTAAATATGTAATGTATAATGTCTCCTAACAAGTAGCATGCCCGTGGCTCTAAGAACAACACCTTTTCTTTCTCTTTTCTTCTTTCTTCTTCTTTTCCTAGGATGTTATCATATCTATTAAACATACGGTGAGATATTACTGTGTATTCATTTAACACAATTTAGAATGTAAAATGAAAAATAACAAACTCCCGCTTCAGATCTTCTCTGCACAAGTCTCAAAATATGATGTAGTTGTTTGTTTTTTTAAAAGACCTTAGTAGCTCTACCCAGCTTCTGCTTTGCATATTCAAATCTTCCCACTTCCCACAATGCTTGCTTCTGGAATCCAGGATGGTGTTTGGTTCTCAAATCTAAAATGGTGAGATGGCTCCAAAAAACATGTCAACTCCAAAGCAACACATCTTTTCCTCCCACTTAGAAGGGAACAATTTTGAAAAAAATCTAACCCCATAATCAAAATGTATACCAAACTAGCTCTGATCCAAACTTCATCTTTAACAGCTATGAAGCTCTTCAGGCAGAATAGAGAAAATTAGGCATTTTTGCTGATCTGTGCTCTTGCCTGGTCCCGATTGTAACAATTTTGCAACTGAATCCAATTAGCTTCCTTAGCACTCTAACTCACCAGCACACCGCAGATGTTACCGGTCTTCTTCAATCGCCGCCCCCCCCCCCACTTTTCAATTTGGCCGGGGCCCTGACGGCAGTACCGGTAGTACTGCCCTATCGGCGGCCCTGGATAGGGCCACATGCATTTCAGGTCCTCGGCCAAAAAGCACATGAGAGAGAGAGAGAGAGAGAGAAGGAAGGAGGGAGAGAGAGGGGGGGATAGATGTAGAATAGACTGGCCCGGTCCTTAATGGCCCTTTGACAAAGGTGTGTGAGTGGGGGGCTGAGTTTCTGCTTCTCTCTCAGGAGGAATATTCTGCCCTTATAATATTTCCTAAAATATCTTAATTTCCTAGGAGAGGGGTAGGTGCTAATTTCCTACAATACCAAACCAACAAATAAAATTTCCTTATTTGAAGGCGTGCAAGCATTATTCTCATGCATGAGGCATGATGGAACTCTTTATCTTTGGAGCTGAGAGGATTACCATATTCCGTTTCAGCCTCACATTTAGGAAAAAAAGGATAATTTCCTAGGAAGAGCCTTTTTGAACTGGTAATTTATGTTGTTTCTACAGGGGATTCTGTCGCAGCTTCTATTGCTCTCAAGCTACACATTGTAAAATTTAGCAGCAAATTGAATCAGGATCTTGGCAGTGTTAATGGCTACACTCCCTTCATGAGGGTTACAATTAATGGGGGACATACCAAATTTGTGAGAGAAATGAAAGCCGAAACTACAGCTAAGTGAGTTCTAATAGTCCTAAGCAGAACAATGTTTTAAAGAATCTGCAATGTAATTAAGAATTATCACCGCTTGACTGGCTGCAGGTAATTGTTTCTTTTTCCCCTGGCAGAATGGAGGCAAAAAAGCAGCCTACAATAAATTACATCTGCTTGCCCACTTTGTTTTCAGGACAGTTGCATTTGTGAATATTTCAGAAACTCAAGTTAGAGCACACAAACACAATGGATTTTTATCAGGTTGGGTTCATCCTTAACTATATGCTATATTCTACATCCTAAGAACTATAGTGATATAGTTCTTAGGATCTTACAACGGGATGCTGGCTTCAACCTGGCTGATGCTAAGGTAGTTGACTTTGCGGCAGCTTTGGAGTCAACCGTCCATCAGATTGAAACCACAGAGGAAACAAAGAACTCCATTAGGCAACGTATAACAGGACTTCTTGCCAATCACAGACCATGTAAGACTTTGTCAACATCAGAAACATCAGCCCTCCAAGAATTAAGGAAGGACAATTCGATCATGGTGCTACCAGCAGATAAAGGTAGGGCAACTGTAATTATGGATAGGGTAGATTACAACAACAAAGCCCACAACCTTCTTAATGACAGGAGTGCTTACCAACCTCTTGATAAAGACCCCATGGTATCATTCAAAAACCAAATTAATAAAATGATGGACAAACTTAAGAGACAAGGCAAATTGGATGAGGAAGTGATAAGAAGGATCCGTCCGAAAGATTCAGCCATGGCACGATTCTATGGCTTACCCAAAATTCATAAGGCGGAGGTACCCTTACGCCCTATTGTTTCTCTCCGTGGTACCCCTACATTTGGTTTGGCCAAATGGCTACATGGCCAAATACAATGTCTGATTGAAGGGACCACCACCACCGTATGTTCGGCTACAGACTTTTTAGAACAGCTTAAAGGGGTGGTGGTGGAGGAAGATGAGGTAATGGTATCATTTGACGTTATTTCACTATTTACATCTATCCCCCAGGATCTAGCAATTCAAACTATTAACAATTTATTGGCAACAACAGAACCAAGACATTGTAAGGCCCCCAGCACGGATGACCTCATCCAGTTATTGAAATTCTGCCTAAAAGCATACTTTACATTCAACGGCCAGATATACGAACAAGTAAAGGGCACACCGATGGGATCCCCAATTTCGGGCGTGATTGCAGAAGCAGTTCTCCAGCAATTGGAAAGAGAAGCCATGGAAATATACAAACCCAAGTTCTGGACACGCTATGTCGATGACACGTTTACCATCATTAAACAACGTGATAAAATTAGGTTCATGGGAATTCTCAACTCCATATATCCGGATATTCAGTTCACGATGGAGGAGGAGGCCAATGGTAAACTGGCCTTTCTGGATGTACAGATCAACCGGAACCCAGATGGAAGCATCGACACGGAGGTATACCGGAAGACCACCAGCACGGACCGCATGTTACACAACGAAAGCAATCACCCCAACGCACATAAAGTCAGCTGTATACGGACATTATTTAACAGAATCAATACTCACTGTAGCACACGGGCAGCCAAACAAAAAGAACGAGCGTATCTTTACCAAACTTTTATACGTCATGGCTACTCGAGAGCTTTTATTCAACGGTGCACCACACCCAGACCCCGACAACCTACTGAAAGCGCAAACGAAACATCAGCGTGGAGGGTACTCCCGTACATACAAGGGGTATCCGAAACAGCCGCACGCATACTGGCACCCCATGGGGTCAAAGTAGCGCACAGGCCGGATCAAACTTTGAGAAAATCAGTAATGCGCCCGAAGGAAACCTTAGTGAAGGAGGAGTCCTCCTCAGTAATTTACCGTATAAACTGCAATAATTGTGCGCACCACTATGTGGGTGAAACGGCTAAAAGATTGAGAACTCGTATACACGAACACAAATTGGCGGTCCGACGTCAGGAACAACGCTCCCAGATTTGGACACACATGGAGGAGCAGGATCATGGCTTTGATTTCCAGGGAACTGAGATTCTGGCGCGAGATGAAACCAAGGGAGGTCGCCTCCTAAAAGAAGCCTGGTTCTCCAACGAAAATTCTTTAAATAGACATATTGATATGCCATCAGCATACCAGGCTTTAAGGCACCAACAACGACTTAAAGGAGATAGGTCATTAGGATTGGATAAAACCCCTAACAGAACTCTCCAGGTCAGGCATAGAAACCAGCTAAATGAGGGTGGAGCAACCCCTAGTGGGAAACAAGGGAACATACTGGAGCAACACGGAGGTAGAGGGGGAGGGGCACAATGCAGGTTTAACGCAGGGGACAAGGGGGGATTAGAACAGTGCAGACCTAGGACGAGGGCATGGGCAAAAAAATTGCAAGAGCAGACATGTACCACCATAGAAAGTAACAACGGTAATGGGTGGAAGGAAGTAATATCAAATACCTCTAAAGCATTGCCTTGTAACTCCACCTCCTCCCTTGGGGAGGGAAATAAGCAACAGACACGAGTAAAAGCGGTAGTTCCCCCTTTAACCAGCATGATTAAGCCTACAATTAGGCTTGCTGCAGAGGGGAGGGAAGGGTGTGGCCCAGTGACGCGGGCTATGAGCAGACTGAGTAATGCTTTATAAATGTGTTTGTCTCCCACGGCATTTTAAAACTCTGACGAAGTTAGCAGCACGCTAACGAAAGCTAAGTTGTTTTATTAAAGTTTCTATGTTCCGGTGATCGAGATGGCTGCTGCCTCATCATTCACACATATACCTGGAACTCGCATTTTTAGGACTATTCTTGATGAATATGGGCGTGGAACGCTACATTATGCACGCCAGTGGGAGACACATGCCAAACGGAAGGCAACCAACTATGAAAAACTGGCCTTCCTTCACAGCTGTATCCGGAACGGCTTACCACCTAGATCGCTACAAAAAAGACCTGCAGTTAACACACCGGAGGGATGCGCAGCGGTTCGCCAGTTCCAGACCAGAATGCTATATGCCATGATTAACAACTGTCATAGGCAGATCAACGCACAAACGGCAACCATTGAACGGTGCCGCATACAGTGTTACAAGCTATTGACAAACATCTGCTTCAGCACCCTAAACCACAGGATACTTCAACTATCATGGGAAGCACGCAGGCACAAATTCAACACGCTCAAGAAAAAGACAGAACTACTATGTGCACGCAGGATCCATCAGACAGAGAAGACGCTGGTGCACAATCTGTCTTCAAAGACTCTTACAGACACTCAGACCTGGATCTTACAACGGGATGCTGGCTTCAACCTGGCTGATGCTAAGGTAGTTGACTTTGCGGCAGCTTTGGAGTCAACCGTCCATCAGATTGAAACCACAGAGGAAACAAAGAACTCCATTAGGCAACGTATAACAGGACTTCTTGCCAATCACAGACCATGTAAGACTTTGTCAACATCAGAAACATCAGCCCTCCAAGAATTAAGGAAGGACAATTCGATCATGGTGCTACCAGCAGATAAAGGTAGGGCAACTGTAATTATGGATAGGGTAGATTACAACAACAAAGCCCACAACCTTCTTAATGACAGGAGTGCTTACCAACCTCTTGATAAAGACCCCATGGTATCATTCAAAAACCAAATTAATAAAATGATGGACAAACTTAAGAGACAAGGCAAATTGGATGAGGAAGTGATAAGAAGGATCCGTCCGAAAGATTCAGCCATGGCACGATTCTATGGCTTACCCAAAATTCATAAGGCGGAGGTACCCTTACGCCCTATTGTTTCTCTCAGTGGTACCCCTACATTTGGTTTGGCCAAATGGCTACATGGCCAAATACAATGTCTGATTGAAGGGACCACCACCACCGTATGTTCGGCTACAGACTTTTTAGAACAGCTTAAAGGGGTGGTGGTGGAGGAAGATGAGGTAATGGTATCATTTGACGTTATTTCACTATTTACATCTATCCCCCAGGATCTAGCAATTCAAACTATTAACAATTTATTGGCAACAACAGAACCAAGACATTGTAAGGCCCCCAGCACGGATGACCTCATCCAGTTATTGAAATTCTGCCTAAAAACATACTTTACATTCAACGGCCAGATATACGAACAAGTAAAGGGCACACCGATGGGATCCCCAATTTCGGGCGTGATTGCAGAAGCAGTTCTCCAGCAATTGGAAAGAGAAGCCATGGAAATATACAAACCCAAGTTCTGGACACGCTATGTCGATGACACGTTTACCATCATTAAACAACGTGATAAAATTAGGTTCATGGGAATTCTCAACTCCATATATCCGGATATTCAGTTCACGATGGAGGAGGAGGCCAATGGTAAACTGGCCTTTCTGGATGTACAGATCAACCGGAACCCAGATGGAAGCATCGACACGGAGGTATACCGGAAGACCACCAGCACGGACCGCATGTTACACAACGAAAGCAATCACCCCAACGCACATAAAGTCAGCTGTATACGGACATTATTTAACAGAATCAATACTCACTGTAGCACACGGGCAGCCAAACAAAAAGAACGAGCGTATCTTTACCAAACTTTTATACGTCATGGCTACTCGAGAGCTTTTATTCAACGGTGCACCACACCCAGACCCCGACAACCTACTGAAAGCGCAAACGAAACATCAGCGTGGAGGGTACTCCCGTACATACAAGGGGTATCCGAAACAGCCGCACGCATACTGGCACCCCATGGGGTCAAAGTAGCGCACAGGCCGGATCAAACTTTGAGAAAATCAGTAATGCGCCCGAAGGAAACCTTAGTGAAGGAGGAGTCCTCCTCAGTAATTTACCGTATAAACTGCAATAATTGTGCGCACCACTATGTGGGTGAAACGGCTAAAAGATTGAGAACTCGTATACACGAACACAAATTGGCGGTCCGACGTCAGGAACAACGCTCCCAGATTTGGACACACATGGAGGAGCAGGATCATGGCTTTGATTTCCAGGGAACTGAGATTCTGGCGCGAGATGAAACCAAGGGAGGTCGCCTCCTAAAAGAAGCCTGGTTCTCCAACGAAAATTCTTTAAATAGACATATTGATATGCCATCAGCATACCAGGCTTTAAGGCACCAACAACGACTTAAAGGAGATAGGTCATTAGGATTGGATAAAACCCCTAACAGAACTCTCCAGGTCAGGCATAGAAACCAGCTAAATGAGGGTGGAGCAACCCCTAGTGGGAAACAAGGGAACATACTGGAGCAACACGGAGGTAGAGGGGGAGGGGCACAATGCAGGTTTAACGCAGGGGACAAGGGGGGATTAGAACAGTGCAGACCTAGGACGAGGGCATGGGCAAAAAAATTGCAAGAGCAGACATGTACCACCATAGAAAGTAACAACGGTAATGGGTGGAAGGAAGTAATATCAAATACCTCTAAAGCATTGCCTTGTAACTCCACCTCCTCCCTTGGGGAGGGAAATAAGCAACAGACACGAGTAAAAGCGGTAGTTCCCCCTTTAACCAGCATGATTAAGCCTACAATTAGGCTTGCTGCAGAGGGGAGGGAAGGGTGTGGCCCAGTGACGCGGGCTATGAGCAGACTGAGTAATGCTTTATAAATGTGTTTGTCTCCCACGGCATTTTAAAACTCTGACGAAGTTAGCAGCACGCTAACGAAAGCTAAGTTGTTTTATTAAAGTTTTTATGTTCCGGTGATCGAGATGGCTGCTGCCTCATCATTCACACATATACCTGGAACTCGCATTTTTAGGACTATTCTTGATGTATGTATGTATGTATGTATGTATGTATGTATATATATATGTGCTGCTGTAAATATAGTTTATAACTATATTATAACTATATTTACAGCAGCGCGAAGCTTATAACTTCAGCCTGATGATGGTGAATGTGATTTCACCGAAACGTCGCATAGACACTCAAAATATTACACGGGGCAAAACACGAACTCAGAACAATCTACATATATATATATATATATATATATATATATATGTAGATTGTTCTGAGTTCGGGTTTTGCCCTGTGTAATGTTTTGCATGTCTATGCGACGTTTCGGCGAAATCACATTCACCATCATCAGGCTGGAGTTCCAATCTTTGTGTTTTTGCAAATGAATATTAGCAACTGACATTTCTTCTTAGCATGTAGTGTGGGGGTGGGGATTTGCTTTGAATGTAGCAAATAGATTGGGTGACTATGCTTCAGTGATCTGATTGGTTGGTGTAATCATGGTTATTAGAAGGAATGGCATTCCTTCTAATAACCATGATTACATGATTCATGCCATTCCTTCTAATAACCATGATTACACCAACCAATCAGATCACTGAAGCATAGTCACCCAATCTATTTGCTACATTCAAAGCAAATCTCCACCCCCACACTACATGCTAAGAAGAAATGTCAGTTGCTAATATTCATTTGCAAAAACACAAAGATTGGAACTCCAGCCTGATGATGGTGAATGTGATTTCGCCGAAACGTCGCATAGACATGCAAAACATTACACAGGGCAAAACCCGAACTCAGAACAATCTACATACATATACCCGTGAAAATTTACGAAAACAAATATATATATATATATATATATATATATATATATATATATATATATATATATATATATATATCGACGAGGTCCCACTCATCATCTTCAGGCTGGTGCTTCTGTCCTTGTGCTAGGGTGAATACAGCGAGACCTGAGCTGCCTTCCCTCTATAAATACTGGTGGGTGGGTGTGGTTTAAAGGCTCAGCAACTGCAAGCTGTGTTGAAACTTCCTGGTGAGTCAGTGGGGTAACACCTGGGGGCGTTGATGTAATTGGTATATGCTGATTAGTTGATGTTTGTGGATTGGGGATGATATCCTGAGTAGTTGGAGCTTGCAGGCTACTTAGCTGTTTTGTAAGGTGTGTTTGGGGTGTAACTATTTTTGTTTGGCTGCGAGTTTGTGGTCAGGTCATGTGTTTATGGCTTTTGTTGGTTTGCTTTGTGTGCAAGTCAGATGGGGCTGCAACATTTGGGAGCACTGCTGTAGTTTGGCTTCTGGGTGGTGGTTGTATTTGGTCTGTAGAGTGAGTGTGGGTTTGGGTCTGGTGGAGGTGATAGGTGGTAGTTTCCTGTGTTGTTCTGAGTCTGCTTTCAGTTTGTATGGCTGGGATATGTTTGTTAATGAGGGCTGGTTTCCAGATATCTGATAGGCGGAAGGTATCGTCCCGCTTGTTCATATTGTGGGGATGGTTTTCTATCTCAATTGCTTCCATGATTATTCTTTTATTGTAGTGTTCTGTTTTCCTGACTTTCCTGACCGGAAGTTTCAACACAGCTTGCAGCTGCTGAGCCATCAAACCACACCCACCCACCAGTATTTATAGAAGAAAGGCAGCTCAGGTCTTGCTGTGTTCGCCCTAAACAAGGACAGAAGTACCAGCCTGAAGATGACGAGTGGAACCTTGTCGAAACGTCGCCAGAAATCTCTGAATCCTTCATGGGAAGAAACCCAAATATGCCAAGACCTTCATACATGTACCCGTGAAAATCTACGAACACACACACACACACACGTATATACATACATATATATTTAGCAGAGCAATTTTTTTGCACAAAAATTGCCCAAACTTTAAGTTTATTTTTATTTATTTATTTATTCCACAGTTTTTAGTTTGTCAAAACATGTATGAGGTAACATGGATATGAACACAGGAAATGGGGGAGTTTTGACCCTCTCAGAGAGAGTCCGCAACTTGGGTGTCCCCCTTGAAAGCTGATCTTAGAACATGATCTGTCAGCTGTGACTAGCGGGACATTCGCCCAGGTTCGCCTGGTATGCCATTTGCAGCCCTACCTGGACAGGGAGTCTCTACTCATAGTCACTCATGCCCTTATCACCTCGAGGTTCAGTTACTGCAATGCTTTCTATATGGGGCTGCCTTTGAAGAGGATTTGGAAACTACAAATCATGCAAAATATAGCTGCATGAGCGGTCATGGGCCTGTCTAGGTATGCCCATGTTTCTCCAGCACTCTGTGGTCTGCATTGGCTGGTGATTGGTTTTCGGACACAATTCAAAGTGTTGGTTATGACCTATAAAGCCCTACATGGCATCAGACCAGATTACATATGGGACCGCCTTCTGCCATATGAGCCCCAGCAACCAGTCAGGTCCCACAGAGTTGACTTTCTTCGGGTCCCGTCAACTAGACAATGTTGCTTGGTGGGGCCTAGGGGAAGAGTCTTCTCTGTGGGGGGCTCAGGCCTCTGGAACCAACTCCCTCAGAGATTAATACTGCCCCCACCCTCCTCGCCTTCCGCAAGAACTTGAAAACCAATTTGTGCCACCAGGCTTGGGGCCACTAGATAACTAGCCCCTTGTCGATGAATGGAATGCATGCTTGATTGTATGAGTGAGAGTAATTGTGTATTTTTTAACAAATTTAAATTTTAGACTAGTTAAATTATATTAATATTGGATTTAGGGCATTGTTGCTGGTTTTTATATGATGTAAGCCATCCCGAGTCCTCAGAGAGGGGGGGCATATAAATCAAATCAAACCAAATCAATCAATCAATCAATAAATGGGTATGAATAATTGGGGACAGTAGGACAGGGACAGTAGGCACAGTGGTGAATCCACAGTTCAGATATCTAAATGCCCATGTCCGTAAATATGCTGCCATTTTTCCATCCAGTGTAAATGTCCTCAATATATCAGGTGTGCTTGCCGAGCAATATATAAGGTGTGCTTGGAGGTATCTCTCCCC
Organism: Erythrolamprus reginae; assembly: GCF_031021105.1. Taxonomy (NCBI): domain Eukaryota; kingdom Metazoa; phylum Chordata; class Lepidosauria; order Squamata; family Dipsadidae; genus Erythrolamprus; species Erythrolamprus reginae. The sequence goes on along the minus strand of NC_091956.1, from coordinate 20,747,288 downwards.
TAACTCCACTTCTAGTTCAATCACAATATTTCTGCTGCTCAAGCCTTCAATTTTTGCCTCCCACATTCTAGCCATAAATGCAAACAAACGGAATGTAAGGTCCCTGGAAATAAATATGCATTTTACAAGCTTCTACCAGCTGTAATGATGTAGGAACACACACACACACACCCATTGTGTAGTGTAACTTTGCAGTGTAGTGGAACTTTGTGGAACTTTGTGCAACTTTGTAGTGTAACATAGCATTGTGTAGTGTAACTTTGTGGAAAAGATAACTTCATTTTGGAACATTAGCTGAAAATTTTATTAAAGCCATTAAAGTCCCAACTCTTCTTTCAGCTATGAAAGCATCAAACCAAGCATATACCGGTAAGTTCTTTTTTGTTTAGAGAAAATGGGGAAAAAATAGTTGTAGTGGAGACTCTTGATGGACAGGTAAAAGAAGAGAAGTGGAAGGCAGAAGAGAATATTTTAAGCAACGGAGACTACAGAGGGAATTGAAAGGCATATAACTAAAAAGAAAAAAAAGAGAGAGAGACGTTTTGGGCTCCAGCTTCATGACTGCAAGAAAGACAAACGGTTAATATTTAATAATAAAAAAGTTACATTCACAATTAGCTTTCCTTCAGTTGCATGCTTGGGAAAAGAGCAAGAGTAAATTGGTTGCATATCTGAAGGAGACAGTTCTGACTTTCCTAGTTTTATAGTCTTGTTGCTGCAAGCAGCTGCTGTAATATTTAATCTGAGACAGGATACTTTGACAATGATCAGTGTGGCCCCCAGGCCTTTTCTGTGTGAATGGCTACATTGAAAACCATTGGACATCAATATCCAGCATACAAGCGTATTTCCTCCCTTAGCAGTGATGGGCTCCTATGGGTACGTTCAGGTATGTAGAACCACCAGAAAAATTTTGGCCGGGTACGCGGAACCGGTAGAAAAATTTGAATTTTTTTTTTCCCCCTTGTGGACTCTGGGTATGTTTTTCCTATCACAATAAATGAGGTTGAATGTGTATAATTTTAGAAGAGATGTGCGTGCATGCAGTTTATATAGTAGATATATGTATATTTTTGTGTGCCTGTGTGTAATATGTATGTACAAACATGGCATATATACATTGAATTAAATAGTATATTTTGGACGTTCAGTCATAGTAAGGGAAATGGTATCTCTTTGAGGCGAGGAGAGGCCAGGCACCCTAATCCTAACCTAACGTCAACTTGGCCACCTTTAAGCCAGTCACATGACCTTTAAGCCAACCCCTGGTCACATGATCATCAAGCCACTCTCTCCTGGTCACATGGCTGACAAGCCACACCCACAAAATAAGCCATGCCCACAGTGTGGTAGTAAAAATTTTTGCAGCCCTTCACTGTCCCTTAGGGTTGATTTAATAAAAAGGGATAATCCACTGAAGATTTATTTAATTAACCTATGCAATCTTATTGAGCAGAGAATTAAAATGACGTGTATATTTGATGCTAATTATTTGATGTAGCATTAGGAAACAAAACAAAGCTGGGTTCCTCCCGCTTTTGGACCTGTGTGCCCGAACCAGTAACAATCCCCTGGTGACATCACAATGACATCACCAACCTGATTCAGCTGGTTCCAGTCCATGGGCGTCATCATCTTTTAAAATAAATCTAAATCTAAGTCTAAGTCTAAGTCTAAGTCTAAGTCTAAATCTAAATCTAAATCTAATCTAATCTAATCTAATCTAATCTAATCTAATCTATAAACCCATCAGTTTTTCCCACATGCCATCACTCTGCTTAACATCTAATTCCCACAACACTGTTAAACTCTTTGCTAAGACCTTACTACTATTCTTCTTCTCATCCTTCCTATTAACGATTTCTTGCTACTTATGACTATAACCTTGTTGCTTATAGCTTTACAATTTATATTTATTTATCACCTTGGTGGTGGCCTAGAGGTGGAGCTCTTGCCTCACAATCAGGAGTTTAATCCTAGGTGGAGACAGATGTAGGGTGTCCTGCTTGGGCAGTGGCTTGGACGAAATAATCTGTAAGGTCCCTTACAACTCTGTTAATTGGTTAAATTTGGTTTCCTAGTATGATTTGATTTCTTATTTAGTATCCTATGATTACCACTAAGTGTTGTATCTTATGATTCTCGAGGAATGTAATTTTATGTACCCTGAGAGTTTATGCACCGAAGACAAATTCCTTGTGTCCAACCACACTTGGCCAATAAATTATTCTATTCTATTCTATTCTATTCTATTCTATTCCACTCTATTCCACTCTATTCCACTCTATTCCACTCTATTCCACTCTATTCCACTCTATTCTCATTCCCTATCCTATCCTAAACAGCATAGTTAAGCTGTAATTGTGTAAGAGAGAGAGAGAGTGTGTGTGTGAGAGTTTGATACATGTTACCTGAAGCCATAAAAGTACTACTTAGAACTCATACTATTTCTGTGGGGAAGAGATAAGACTAAATCCTCATCTGTTTCTCTGTTTTGTTGCATTTATGGGCTCCAGTATCATTACTAGCACTGATCCAAGAGTTTTGCATGTTTGGGCCCCTAGCTTTCACGTTTATTTGTGCAGCTGAAACATATTTCCACCTTCACATTTAGCACTTAAACATTCCTAATCGAGAGGTTATCAGGCTAAATCCCATGAAGTCAGTGAGGCTTAATTTAGTTGCAACTGAGTTACAGCCAACTCAAAAAGTCTGCTTAGCCCTATTGATTGCAAGTTTCCTTTCGCATGGTCTCATTCATTAAAAAATAAAAAATATATAAAGTTCGTGATGGATTTGGCCCAAGTCTTAGTGAAATACCTTAGTGAGAGAGGACTTGCATAACAAGCATAATCATATAGTACAATCTAGCCTTGGGGAAGGAATTCTAATTTGCCTGTAATCTGGCTTCCTGGATGTATCCATGCATGATTTATCTTATTGTCACAACCGGATTCAGATGTGAATGCAAATTGCTTGAAGAAGCAGTTTACCGGCTTAACTTGTTCCCATTAGAGAGGTGGATTTCATAATGAGTAATTGGGAAAACCAGTTTTCTGTGTGTGAAGGCGAGATACTGTCCCAAATGTATTTTTTCCCCCTCTGCTTTGAAATTACAGATCTGAACATGCAGAAGTTAACTGCTTTGCTAGGCGAGCGGTTCCCCAAGAAAAGCTTATGCGTAAATGATGCAGAATTAATCATGCTTGCAGCCGCGCTGAAAATGCTTAGGCTGCAGTTCTACATGTGAGCAGATTCAGTAATCTATCAATGTGCAACCACATTATCTGTTTCATACGGTAACTTTGCTTTTTCTGATACATTTTTTTGTTTCAGAGCTTAGTTGAGTAGAATCTTCCATGTTGCATAGAATACAATAGAATGGGATGGGATGGGAATTAGGGTTGAATTAGAATTAGAATTAGAATTAGAATTAGAATTAGAATTAGAATTAGAATTAGAATTAGAATTAGAATTAGAATTAGAATTAGAATTAGAATTAGAATTAGAATTAGAATTAGAATTAGAATTAGAATTAGAATTAGAATTAGAATTAGAATTAGAATTAGAATTAGAATTAGAATTAGAATTAGAATTAGAATTAGAATTAGAATTAGAATTAGAATTAGAATTAGAATTAGAATTTTAGAATTAGCATTGGCTGCTGATCAGTTTTCGGTCACAATTCAAAGTGTTGGTTATGACCTTTAAAGCCCTGCATGGCATTGGACCAGAGTACCTCCGGAACCACCTGCTACCGCACGAATCCCAGCGACCGATAAGGTCCCACAGAGTTGGCCTTCTCCGGGTCCCGTTGACCAAACAATGGTGTTCAGCAGGCCCCAGGGGAAGAGCCTTCTCTGTGGCAGCCCCGGCCCTCTGGAATCAACTCCCCCCAGAGATTAGAACAGCCCCCACACTCCTTGTCTTTCGTAAATTACTCAAGACCCATCTATACCACCAGGCATGGGGGAGTTGAGACACCTTTCCCCCAGACTTTTTAATATTTATGTTTGGGTATGTATATGTTGTTTGCTTTTTAAATATGATAGGGTTTTATGTGCTTTTTAATATTAGACTTGTTTTCACTGGAATATTGTTTATATTATTGTTGTGAGCCACCCCGAGTCTTCGGAGAGGGGCAGCATACAAATCTAATAAATTGAATTGAATTGAATTGTGGTTGGTTCTGGCCCAGCTCCTGCCCCAGGGAATGTGGAGGTGGATGCAGGGGAAACTTCAATATGTCACGGGCCTTTGTTATTGCCGACAGAGTCAGTTCAGAGTTTAGTTTCCTCGGACGAAGAAGAAGGTGGGAGTGACTCGGCAGAGGGGGGCTTGGCACACAGCCCAGGCAGTCAATCTCCCTTATCTTCCATTGATTCGGGTGAAGACATTTTGGACGCACGCAAGCACAGAATTATGCGTGGAAGAGACCAAGTAAGGACATATTACAGGAAATAAGGGAGGCCACCTGTGTTTGGGTGGGGCTCCAGTAATTAGGGCTGCTGCTATAAATAGCAGCGTGTGGGTTTGGCCTTTGTGGAAGAGTATCTGATCGCAGTTCATCAGGAATCCTGTGTTGCTGGTTTCTGGACTTTGTTGCTTTTTCACGCCTTTGAAACCAAAGCAGAGCAACGTGTGTGTGTGTGTGTGTGTGTGTGTCTCACTTCGTTGGAAGAAGAAGGGGTGTGAAGTTTCTTCACAGCTGCTAGCTTAGTACTTAATAACTGCTTAAGGTTAATTGTACAGACTACCAGGCTGTTTTGGGACAAGTGCTCTTTGCAATACAAAAAGAGTGCTTAGTTTATTTTGAATTTTGGGATAAAGAACATTGTTTTGAATTTTCAAATGTGTGTGTGTCTGAAATTTGTACCCTTGAATTTTCAGGAGGTTCCTACCAGAGAGCCCGGCAGAACAGTCTTAGAATTAGAGTTAGAATTAGAATTAGAAATTTTTATTGGCCAAGTGTGCTTGGACACACAAGGAATTTGTCTTTGGCGCATATGCTCTCAGTGGACATGAACGAAAAGATACATTTGTCAAGAACCATGAGGTACAACACTTAATGATTGTCATAAGGGTCAAATAAGCAATCAGGAAATAATCAATATTAAAGGTCATGTAACTGGCTTAAAGGTGGCCAAGTTGACATCACTCACGTCAAGGGTTTAGGTTAGGATTAGGGTGCCTGGTCTCTCCCTGCCTCAAATGGATACAATTTCCCTATCTATTTACTATTACTGAACATCCAAAATATACTATTTAATTCTGTGTATATATGCCATATGTGTACATACATATTACACACAGGTACACAAAAATATACATTATCTACTATATAAAGTATATGTACATACACGCATGCATGTACAGCTCTTCTAAAATTATACACATTTATTTATTTATTAATTGGATTTATATGCTGCCCCTCTCCGAAGACTCGGGCGGCTAACAGCAATCATAAAAGAGTGTACAATAGTAATCCAATACTAAAAACGAATTAAAAACCCCTTAATATAAAAAAACCAAACATACATACAAACATACCATGCATAAAATTGTAAAAGCCTAGGGGGAAAAGGAATCTTAATTCCCCCATGCCTGGCGGCATTCAACCTCATTTACTGCATACCCAGAGCCCAGAAGGGAAAAAAAGAAAAAACATTCAATTTTTAAAAATTGTTTCTGCATATCTGACCATAATTTTTCAAATGGTTCTCCGTACCTGACTGTATCCGTAGAAGCCCCTCACTACCATGCTAAAAATTTTGAAGTCCACTCATGGTCAGGTCTATATCTCTAGGAGGCCACCGAAACTCAGGATTGGTGTATTATTGTCATTTATAATTGATACACACAGTGGTACCTCTACCTAAGAACGCCTCTACTTTCGAACTTTTCTAGATAAGAACTTGCCTCTTCTCAAGAACCATTTTCCACTTACAAACCCGACCCTCCAACACTGTAAGCAGAAAAGGCAGGGAGAAGCCTCTGTGGAGCCTTTCTAAGAATCTCCAGGGAGGAAATGGGTCCGGAAAAGGCAGGGAGAAGCCTCTGTGGGGCTTCTCTAGGAATCTCCTGGGAGGAAATAGGGCTGGAAAAGGCAGGGAGAAGTTCCATGGGGCCTCTCTAGCAATCTCCTGGGAGGAAACAGGGCCTCCACCTTCCTTGTGGTTTCTTCTTACAAACTTTTCTACTTAAGAACCTGGTTACAGAACGAATTAAATTCGTAAGTAGAGGTATCGCTGTAATAAGGTAAGGTGCTCATTTCATAAGTGCAGGCCTTGGAATAAAAATAGAACTGAAATGAGCATTGAAACACAGGGGAGCTATTTTTTCGTATGGATGCTGAAAATTGCAACGTTTTGTGAAAGCGGACATGCAGCGAGACAGTTGTTTCAGCGCAGTCCTATTTGCAAACATATGGTACATTTCATTTCAAATGTGCAAAACTCACCAAGGACAGCTAGTGCTGTGGGACGCTAAAGCAAACAAATGTTCCCCATGGATAGAAGGACTCTAGCGGGTATTTCTACCATCTGCGTTTGGGTAAAATTAATTTGCATCCAACTTCTATTGCAATAGATTTATGCATGCTTCTGTAACGAAATATATTTTATAGATGGGGAAAATTGGTTTTCATAATTAGCTTTCTCAGTGCAGTAATAGAAAAAAATCTTTCTTTCTTTCTTTCTTTCTTTTTTCTCTTTCTCTTTCCCTCTTGCTGTTTCTTTCTGCCTCTTTCTCTTCTCATTATCTTTCTCCTTCTTTCTCTCTTTCACTCTTTCTGTTTCCTTCTTTTTCTCTCTTTCTCTTTCTTTCTTTCTTTCTTTCTCTTTCCCTTATTCCCTTTCTCCCTTTGTCCATCTCTCTTTTTCTCTTTTCTCTCTCTCTTTTCTTTTTTTCTTTTTTCCCTTCTTCTTCTTCTTCTTCTTCTTCTTCTTCTTCTTCTTCTTCTTCTTCTTCTTCTTCTTCTTCGTCTTCTTTCTCTCCTCCTCCTCTTCTCCTCCTCCTCCTCCTCCTCATCATCGTCGTCCTCGTCTTCCTCCTCCTCCTCCTCCTCCTCCTCCTCCTCCCTCTCCTTCTTCTTCTTTTTCTTCCTGCCCCCCCTCCTCTCTCTCTCTCCCCCCTCCCCTTCCTCTCCATCTCTCATTGGAATGATTTTACATTTTACAGCAATTTTATGTGCCTGGTGTCATACTCAGTGCTATACATACACTCAAAGGACTTAAACTTAATTACAGATGACACAAACATCTTTGACATTTTAATCGATATTTTTTCCCTTTATTATTCTTACTGCTGATATTTAGAAAACTCAGAATGAACCTAAGAAAAAACCCACATATATATGGGCCTTTGTGTATGACTATACATACCCAGAATTATTCTCTCCTTCCCTCTCTCTCTCTCTCTCTACCCCTCTTTCTTAATAGCTATCTTTGAAAAAAATATGCATGCACCACGTTGAACTTTAAAAAATTGGCAATATTTATTTAAGGCACAAAAGAGCTTAAAGAGCATTATGATTACAGACAGGAAAGGATATTGGGAAAGTGAAAATCTGGCATTGCAGCCAGAGAAAAGAAAATGAGCAGACAAAAAGCTTTAAAGCAAGTAAAGATTTGAGCCAGTCAGAGACATTAAAGGTGGTTATTCTTAAACCCCAGCCAAAATTCTTTCGGGGAAATAAGGAGATGATGACAGAGAGAGGAAAAACGAAAAACTATATAGATGGTGATGTTTAGCAAGCTCCTTTATGGTTTAAAAATACAAATGATAGTTTTTGGGGAAAAAAACCCATCCTCTCCTAAAAAACATGATAAAATTAGACAGCTTCCTAAAATAATCTCCCTGCCATCCACATTGGAGGAAAATGTATGCCACCCAAGACAGTGTTTTATATTTAAATGTGTGTGTTATTCATTTTGTTTAAAAAATGATTTTAAATTGTGGTTCTGTCTAGTGGTCCCCAACGTTTTTTCCACCAGGGACCAGTTTCAGCAAGACAATTTTTCTATGGCCCGGTGGGGGCGGAAAGGGGTGTGGTTGGGGGCGGGATTAAGCATGGGGGTGCTGGTCCTCCCCGCCCCTCTTTCCCGCCATCGTCCTGTGGCCGGCAAACCTGCCTCCCAAGCCCTCTTGCCCATCGGGAGCTAAGCGCTGGAGAGAGGGGGTCAGGCTGGCCCTCCTGCCTCCCCCAAGCCAAAAACGCAAAAGCGCCCCGCGGCAGAAGCCAAAAGAGGCTTGAGCCTCTCGGTCCTTCCCGCCCCTCTGTCCCGTCCATCGTCCTGTGGCCGGCAGAACCTGCCTCCCGAGGCCTCTTGCCCGGTGGGAGGCGAAGCACTGGAGGGAGGGGGTGGCGGCATGAGGGCCGGCAGCTGCTGACTCCACGGACCGGTGCAACATGCCCCGCGGCCCGGTACTGGTCCGCGGCCCGGTGGTTGGGGACCCCTGGTCTAGAACAAAGCTTCTTCTCATCCAAGAAAAAATGGGATGATGATGATGATGTGTAGAGGATAGCTGACAATTATTGCTTTTTTTAAAAAAAACAACACTTTTTTTTCTCATTTGCACAAAGTTTTTGCCAAATATTCAGGGCCACTTAATTGGCTTCTGATTATTGGTAGGTTATTGGTAGGTCCTCCACAAAAAATCTTGCAGCAATGGGAAGTGTGATAATCTTCAGAGACAAATCATTTGGGAAATATTTGAATTATTAATGGATTTTTTTGCGGGGGGGGAGAAAAAGCAATTTTAGAACAGAAGGTGAGAAGAGCTTATGCAGCAGTACAGGGAGAAAAAACCCAGCATGACTCTACATCTTCCTCAAGGAAAGCTTTCAAAATAGCTGACTCGCAAACAAATGTTCATAGGACTTAATTAGATAGCCTGAAAGCTTTCGATGGGATTACATGGAATTTGCTATTGTTTTTTTCTAAAGATATTGCTCCTAAAATTCTCATTCTGACCATGTGCTCTGGGGTTTCTTGACGAGTTCCTATCCATATTCCAACCTAGCCTGACCTTGTTTAACTGCTCAAGGTCAGGCAACTAGAAACTACAACATAACGGTGGAAATGTTTTGCCTCTATTTCCCCCCAAATACCATAGTTTTGGAATATAAGATGCACCTTAATTTGGAAAAAGGAAAATAGGGGGAAAAAAATCTACCTGCCAGGTATTAATCTGGTCAGATTCAATACATTATTTTATCCCCTGGTTAGGACTTTAAAAAAAACCTTTTTCAGAGGGAGCAGCAATGAAAACAAGCTTGCAAAGACTTAGGGCTGAAAAAAAACTTTTTGGGAGGGATTAGCAATGAAAAATGGCTGGGGCTCCACAGCTCTAGGCACTGCGGCGAGTTTTGGCTGCTGGATTTCTATGCCGCCCTTTTCCGAAGACACAGGGTGGCTTAGAATAATGTAGACAAAATACAATACAATATAAAAAGTGAAACCCAACTTAACACTAAAACTAATAATTAAAACTTCTATAACAGTGATGGTGAACCTTTTTTGCCTCCGGTGCCGAAATAAATAATTGAGCCCTAAAAAGTCTAAAGTTGTCTCCAGATAGTTAAATACTGAATAACTGCAGGCTTCTGGGGTGAGATCATCCAAGGGCATGGGGTGAGGTATCATCAATATGCCGATGATACCCAGTTATACATCTCCACCCCATGTCCAGTCAACGAAGCAGTGGAAGTGATGTGCCGGTGCCTGGAGGCTGTTGGGGCCTGGATGGGTGTCAACAGACTCAAACTCAACCCTGATAAGATGGAGTGGCTGTGGGTTTTGCCTCCCAGGAACAATTCCATCTGTCCGTCCATTACCCGGGGGGGATTATTGACCCCCTCAGAGAGGGTCTGCAACTTGGGCATCCTCCTCAATCCACAGCTTACATTAGAGAACCATCTTTCAGCTGTGGCGAGGGGGGCATTTTCCCAGGTTCGCCTGGTGCACCAGTTGCAGCCCTATCTGGACAGGGACTCACTACTCACAGTCACTCATGCCCTCATCACCTCGAGGTTCGACTACTGTAATGCTCTCTACATGAGGCTACCTCTGAAGAGTGTTCGGAAACTTCAGATCGTGCAGAATGCAGCTGCGAGAGCAATCATGGGCTTCCCCAGGTATGTCCATGTTACACCAACACCCTGCAGTCTGCATTGGTTGCCGATTAGTTTCCGGTCACAATTCAAAGTGTTGGTTATGACCTATAAAGCCCTTCATGGCATCGGACCAGAATATCTCCGGGAATGCCTTCTGCCACACGAATCCCAGCGACCAGTTAGGTCCCATAGAGTTGGCCTTCTCCGGGTCCCATCGACGAAACAATGTCGTCTGGTGGGACCCAGATGAAGAGCCTTCTTTGTGGTGGCCCCAACCCTCTGGAATCAACTCCCCCCAGAGATTAGGACTGCCACCACCCTCCTTGCCTTTCGCAAGCTCCTCAAAACCCACCTCTGCCATCAGGCATGGGGAAATTGATTCCTCTTTGCCATTTCCACTTTATGTATGGTTTGCATGAGATGTATGATTGTTTTTATGTTAAGGGTTTTAAACTGTTTTTTAAATATTGGATTTGTACTGGGTTTTTTTTCTTGTTGTGAGCCGCTCCGAGTCCTCGGAGACGGGTGGATAAGGCCTGTTTCCCAACTTCTGGTGGGCCCAGTAGGCTCGTGTTTCCAGGCTCCAAAGGCTTTCCTGAAGCCAGTGGACGGTAAACATGTTCTCCTTCTAATTAAATTCCACATTATTAAATTAATTAAAATCCTTATGATATAAAAACATTCATTCAACAATAGTCACGCAGCTATATCAGTTGCTAATTGTTAGCATTTTATTTTTCTTATGCTAGCCTATGATCGCAATGGAGATTTTGATTCGAAGGAAGTACAGTGGTACCGCTACCTAAGAACGCCTCTACTTACAAACTTTTCTAGAGAAGAAACCAGTGTTCAAGATTTTTTTGCCTTTTCCATTTTCTGCTTACAAACCCGAGCCTCCGAAACTGTAATTGGAAAAGGCAGGGAGAAGCTTCCGTGGGACCTCTAGGAATCTCCTGGGAGGAAACAGGGCTGGAAAAGGCAGGGAGAAGCCTCTGTGAGGCCTCTCTAGGAATCTCCTGGGAGGAAACAGGGCCTCCACCTTCCCTGTGGTTTCCCCAATCACACGCATTATTTGCTTTTACATTGGTTCCTATGGGAAAAATTGCTTCTTCTTTCAAACTTTTCAACTTAAGAACCTGGTCACGGAACGAATTAAGTTCGCAAGTAGAGGTACCACTTTATCTTAGTAAATTCATTTTGCTGTGACGATAAGTTCTTTTGGCCTTACCTGGAATTAAGTTCGTATTATTATTATTCTGTTTAACTTTTGAAATCCAATGCCTATTAAGAATGGCACATCAGGCTAATCTATTCCCACAATTTCAGAACATGTTCCCTAAAAGTATAGCGATAGTTCCAATATAATGCAAACGATTGATGGGAGCAGCCCTAATTTCCCCTAGCTCTCATTTCCATTTTACATTAATTGCAGCTTGTGTTGCCTCTGCTCAGTCAAACGATGCTTAAGCTTAACTATGATTAATAGAAACCAGTGTGCTTCAAATCATAATTGATGAAGTGGGCTTATTTTCAAGACCCATCTGTAAGATTAACCACAGTGCAGGATCCAGATGATATGCTAAACTGTGACTAATTTGAGCCCCCCCACCCTTGTGGTCAAGGTGAAGGAGGGGAAGGTTGAGTGTAGAACTGCAGAAGAAAGATTTATTGATTCTTCTAACCCGAAGACTTGCATTGCTGTTTTGTCTGAAGATATTCAATTTGTTGTTATCTTGTACAATGCAAGAAAATGTAATGAGAGAATGGAATCTATAGTGCAGGGCAGTGAAGGGCTGCAAAAAATGTTACTACCACACTATTGGCGTGGCTTATTTTGTGGGTGTGACTTGCTGGCCATGTGAGTGGGGGTGGCTTAAAGGTCATGTGACTGGCTTAAAGGTGGCCAACGTGATGTCACTCATGTCAAGGGTACCTGGCCTCTCCTCACCTCAAAGACATACAATTTCCCTATCTATTTACTATTACTGAACACCCAAAATATGCTATTTAATTCTATGTATATATGCCATATGTATACATACATATTACACAAAGGCACACAAAAATATACATTATCTACTATATAAACTGTGTGTGTATGTACACACATACACACACACACACACGCTTACAGCTCTTCTAAAATTATGCACATTCAACCTCATTTACTGCGATAGAAAAAACATACCCAGAATCCAGAAAGGAAAAAAAGAGGGGGGGGGGGGGAATCAATTTTTTTCTACCGGTTTTGCGTACCTGACGGTACCTATAGGGGCCCATCACTGGAGCAAAGGTGTTAAACTTTGCAGCCTGTGGGCCAGATTTATCATGTGCTGGTCATGTCCACTCCCGATTTAGCGGAGGGGGACAAAGTTACAATACATTACGTGATGACAATGTGACACCGTGAACTTTTTTGGGGGGGGAGTATAATTTTTTTATTGTTTTTCACACCTTACAGAGATTCCAAGTTACATACCTCAAAATTAAAATATAATACAATACAATATTGAATAGTGCCACCGTGAATTTGAAAACCTGCCGTAAAGGAAACTCTTTGCTTCAGCTTTGATGAATGTTTCAGCTGCAATAGAGTATCTTTAGAGGAGAAGACTCAGTTGTTTACATTAGTATTACTCTTGCCACAGTTCTTAAGTGAATCACTGCAGTTGTTAAGTTAGTACACTGATACCTCTACCTAAGAACGCCTCTACTTAGGAACTTTTCTAGAGAATAACTGGGTGTTCAAGATTTTTTTTGCCTCTTCTCAAGAACCATTTTCCACTTACAAACCCGAGCGTCCGAAACTGTAACTGGAAAAGGCAGGAAAAGCCTCTGTGGGGCCTCTCTGGGAATCTCCTGGGAGGAAACAGGGACGGAAAAGGCGGGGAGAAGCCTCCGTGGGGCCTGTCTAGGAATCTCCTGGGAGGAAACAGGGCTGGAAAAGGCAGGGAGAAGCCTCTGTGGGGCCTCTCTAGGAATTTTACTTGGAGGAAACAGGGTCGGAAAAGGTGGGGAGAAGCCTCCGTGGGGCCTCTCTGGGAATCTCCTGGGAGGAAACAGGGCCTCCACCCTCCCTGTGGTTTCCCCAGTTGTACACATTATTTGCTTTTATATTGATTTCTATGGGAAAAATTGCTTCTTTTTACAAACTTTTCTACTTAAGAACCTGGTCACGGAGCGAATTAAGTTTGTAAGTAGAGGTACCACTATAACACGATTGTTAAGTGATTTTGGCTTTCCCATTGTCACAAGATTGCTAAATGTGGCCACATGACCACAGGATACTGCAATTTACACCACCTGGGGAATATGCCGCCTGAGCCCTGAGAGGGGCGGCATACAAATTTAACAAACAAACAATACAAACAAACAAACAAATATGAATGAGGTTGCTGGATGGAGTCATCAGTTTAAATGGACTCCAAAGGATAGTAGAGAACAGGAAGCCCTGGAGGGACATTTATGTATGTATGTATGTATGTATGTATGTATGTATGTATGTATGTATGTATTTATTTATTTATTTATTTATCAACCCCCTGCCCAAGCAGGAACCCTATAGTACACCAGTCAAGTGGCGGTTCAATCTTCTCTTAAAAATGTCCAGAGTGTTGGAGTTCACAACGTCCGCTGGTAGGTTGTTCCATTGGTTGATCATTCTGACCGTCAGGAAGTTCCTCCTTAACTCCATGTTGAATCTCTCCTTGGTCAGCTTCCAGCCGTTGTTCCTCATTCCGGCCCTCTGGTGCCCTGAAGAATAAAGTGATCCCCTCCTCTCTGTGACATCCCCTCATATACTTGTAGACTGCTATCATGTCCACTCTGGCCCTCCTTTTCTCTAGGCTATCCATGCCCAGTTCCCTCAGTCTCTCTTCGTAAGTCTTGGTTTCCAATCCCTTAATCATCTTGGTTGCTCTTTTTTGCACCTTCTTCAGAGTTTCAATGTCTCTTTTGAAGTGTGGTGACCAGAACTGAATTCAGAACTGAATTGTCCATGGAGTCGCGATGGATCGGACATGTCTTCACAACTAAAAACAGCAAATGTGTATCTGTATTCCTGATTGTCCATCAAAATGATCCCCAAAAGTTGCAATATCAACGGCATGTCCTTGCAATGATCTTGCCTTTCTTTTCTGCCATCCAGGGGGGAGCAGCGTACCAATTGCACAGTGGAACAGGCTGTCATTCAGCATTCAGGAGGTGTTGACAGCAAGCCTTGGAACACGTCCCAATTTGACATTCCTTACAAAAAAAGAAAAAGCACCTGGCTTGATATTGCTGGCCAGCTCTATCTAGAGTGTCCAAAGGTGCTTTCAAGCTTTGAGCTTCCTTTTTGTTATTCACGGAAAAATACCAATTACAGCCGTATTTACCTCTGAGGTTACAATGTCTTGATTCACTTAGCAATTGCGCAGTTAACTGGTCTCCTAGGTTTTGTTAGGGCTGCTCAAATAAGCAGCTGGGAGAAATTTGCCAGAAATGTGCCCTATTACACAGAAATGTTTTACTTCGATAATCTGCACAATTAATTTTATTGTTAAAGAGACAGATACACATAGCTTGCAGATCAGGGCTGTCTACCTGGATGAGATTCTTTTCAGGGGTGGGCTGCTAGAGTTTTGCAGGGGTTCGGAAGAACCTCTAGCTAAGATTCTGTGTGGCTCGGAGAATCCCCAAATTCCACTCCTGGCTGGCCTTGCCCATCCCATCCTGCCCCACCCAGGAGTCCAAATCAAGCCCGTTTCAGATGCAGGTAAATGAGGCTCAGGAAGGGTGAAAAATGAGCCTACCAGAAGTTTGTGGAGGCCAAAAACTGGCCTCCAGAGGACCTTTGGAGCCTGTGGAGGCTGTTTTCACCCTGAGGGAGGCCCATTTTGCTGAAGCCTCTCATATTTTATTTTTAGTTTTGTTTAAGAGATGCTTTGAGCCTTTGCAAAAAGAGTTATTATTGATTGATTGATGATTGAATGATTGAATGATTGAATGATTGAATGATTGAATGATTGAATGATTGAATGATTGAATGATTGAATGATTGAATGATTGAATGATTGAATGATTGAATGATTGAATGATTGAATGATTGAATGATTGAATGATTGAATGATTGAATGATTGAATGATTGAATGATTGAATGATTGAATGATTGAATGATTGAATGATTGAATGAATGATTGAATGATTGAATGATTGAATGATTGAATGATTGAATGATTGAATGATTGAATGATTGAATGATTGAATGATTGAATGATTGAATGATTGAATGATTGAATGATTGAATGATTGAATGATTGAATGATTGAATGATTGAATGATTGAATGATTGAATGATTGAATGATTGAATGATTGAATGATTGAATGATTGAATGATTGAATGATTGAATGATTGAATGATTGAATGATTGAATGATTGAATGATTGAATGATTGAATGATTGAATGATTGAATGATTGAATGATTGAATGATTGAATGATTGAATGATTGAATGATTGAATGATTGAATGATTGATTGAATGATTGAATGATTGAATGATTGAATGATTGAATGATTGATTGATCGATTGAACGATTGAACGATTGAACGATTGAACGATTGAACGATTGAACGATTGAACGATTGAACGATTGAACGATTGAACGATTGAACGATTGAACGATTGAACGATTGAACGATTGAACGATTGAATGTATTTATATGATGCTCTAAATGGACTCTGAGCGGCTAACGATCGGAATAAATACATCAAAATAAAAACAATTAAAATCTAATAATAATAATAGTATTTGGAATACATTTGGAATACTGTTTTCAGTTCTGGAGACCTCACCTACAAAAAGATATGGATAAAATTGAACGGGTCCAAATATGGGCTGCAAAAATGGTGGAAGGTCTTAAGCATAAAACTTATCAGGAAAGACTTAATGAACTCAATCTGTATAGTCCAGAGGACAGCAGGGAAAGGGGGGACATGATCGAAATATTTAAATATGTCAAAGGGTTAAATAAGGTTCAGGAGAGAAGTGTTTTTAATAGGAAAGTGAACACAAGAACAAGGGGACACAATCTGAGGTTAGTTGAGGGAAAGATTAGAAGTAACGTGAGAAAATATTATTTTACTGAAAGAGTTGTAGATGCTTGGAACAAACTTCCAGCAGATGTGGTTGGCAAATCCACAGTAACTGAT
Organism: Erythrolamprus reginae; assembly: GCF_031021105.1. Lineage (NCBI taxonomy): Eukaryota > Metazoa > Chordata > Lepidosauria > Squamata > Dipsadidae > Erythrolamprus > Erythrolamprus reginae. The sequence continues at coordinate 20,730,977 of NC_091956.1, read as the reverse complement.
TCTAAACTTGCCTGGGATAAACATATCGTCATTTGGCAGGACCCAGGGGAAGAGCCTTCTCTGTGGCGGCCCCGACCCTCTGGAACCAGCTCCCCCTGGAGATTAGAACTGCCCCCACCCTCCTTGCCTTTCGTAAACTTCTTAAAACTCAATTGAGACATCTCCCCTGGGCCTATACAGTTTATACTGGTATGTTTGTGTGTATGTTTGCTTTTAATAATGGGTTTTTTAGTGTTTTTTAAATTATTAGATTTGTTTTACATTGTTTTATTGTTGCTGTGAGCTGACCCAAGTCTACGGAGAGGGGCAGCATACAAATCTAAATAATAATAATAATAATAATAATAATAATAATAATAATAATAATATATCCATCCTAAGATAAAATACATGACATAGTACAAGGGCAGACTAGATGGCCCATGAGGTTTTTTTCTTCCGTCAATCTTCTATGTTTCTATAAAAATCAATAATAACAATGATATAAAAAACATACATACTTACAATCAGCCTAATTCCAGGCCTGCCAGAAAAGCCAAGTCTTAACGGCTTTCCAGAAGGGTGGAGATAATGCAGATCTCTGGAGGCAATTGTTTTTCTGGGAAGCACTGCAAATAAGGATGTACAGAGTTTTGGCCCCAAGCTAAGATGTCTCAGCATCACAGAGCCCTTGAGGAGGAGCGGTTCTAGGGATCAAAATCAAAAGCAGTTTCCTTGTTGACTAGGATCTCAATCTCCTCTAAAGATGAAAAGTGCAAAGAGGGGACTGCAATGAATCCCCAGCAACCATCACGAAACCAACTTACCAGTGACTCATCCACCATAGATATATGTCACATTTATATTCTGCCACAATCGCAGAGATGCTTGGGGGCTGAATATGCCCATTTCAATATAAGTATTTATTTATTTATTTATTTATTATTGAATTTATATGCTTTCCCTCTCTGAGGACTCGGGGCATCTTACAGCATATAAAAGAAACAATATAAATATTCCTAAATCCAATTTGTTTAACTAATTAATCCAAAAGCCCTAGTAACATTAAAAATCACCCATTCCCATTCACACATACATTACATTCATTGGCCAGGGGGCTAGAGTCTAGTGGCCCCAAGCCTGGCACCATAGATGAGTCTTCATACTCTTGCAGAAGATGAGGGGAATAGGGCCAGTATGAATCTCTGGGGGGAGCTGATTCCAGAGGGCCGGAGCCCCCCTAGAGAAGGTCCCGCCAAGCAGCATTGTCTAGTTCAGGGGTAGACAAAGTTGGCTCTTCTCTGATTATCAACTTCAACTCCCAGAATTCCTGAACCAATCATGCTAGCTCAGGGATTCTGGAAGTTGAAGTCCACATGTCATAGAAGAGCCAACTTTGCCTACCCCTGGTCTAGTTGATGGGACCTGGAGAAGGGCGATTCTGTGGGACCTAAACGGTCCCTGGGACTCAGGCAGCAGGATCATGCCCTTCTTCTTCCTCAGTTTCGGGACATGCTTTGTCAACACTTCACTTTGATTGACTGACTGAGTCACCAGACAAGATTCATTGACTAACCATGTTCTGATTGGCTCGCCCCATCAGGAAAAAATCTCAACAGTTACACTCACATGGAATCTACTCAATAAAACCTTTTCAGGCCTGTCCTCTTCATTTTGGAAAGGCACCTGCCCTGTAATGAATGTAAAATCAAAAATTTGAGATATGCCATCCCTTGGGGCTCACCCACGTCATTTCATGCAGGGTGAGCCCTCCCACATGCTGGGCGTGGCTTACGGGCTAGGTATAGGTGGGGCGTGCCTCACCCTGACCCGGCATGGAGTTTTCCCATTAAGTTGCCCAAGCATGTTTGTGTTTCAGGAAACTCCGCCCCCTTTTAGCGACCCCTGCAGGTCTTTTTCGTTAATATAAAGTGACCCATTTTACCCAGCTTTGTGTCCGAGTGTTCATTTCCCGTCCAAGGCAAATGTGAACTCAATGCTCAGCTCCTGTCCAAAGGACAGAAAGTAATTTCAGAGCAAAATTTATTTATTTATTTTATTTATTAAATTTGTATGCCGCCCCTCTCCGCAGACTTGGGGCGGCTCACAGCAGTGATAGAAACAATGTACAATACAAATCTAATAATACGAAGTTAAAAACCCATAATTTAAAAAACATGCACACAACACACCATACATAAATTATATAGGCCTGGGGAAGATATTTCAATTCCCCCATGACTGACAGCAGAGGTGGGTTTTGAGAAGTTTACGAAAGGCAAGGAGGGTGGGGGCAATTCTGATCTCTGGGGGGAGTTGGTTCCAGAGGGTCGGGGCCGCCACAGAGAAGGCTCTTCCTCTGGGTCCCGCCAAATGACATTGTTTAGTCGACGGGACCCCGGAGAATCTTGTATGTTTCTATGTGTATTTGATCTAATCGGTAATAATACTTTTCAACAGAGAGTCTGTGAACTCGATGTTCAGCTCTTGGCCAAAGAACAGAAAGTAATTTCAGAGCAAAAGATGCCTCCATGAACTGGTTTTCTGGTTTCTGTCTTTTTTCTCACTTGCCTCTTTCTCAGTCACCTCTATCCCATCCTCAATTTTGCTGGGAAGATATACGACATCTCTCTCTGGATATAGAACAGGTGGATAATAGAGATGGCAAAGGAGCCCAGGAGAAAGGCAGTGCCTGAAGATGACTTATTTAAATTGCCTGCAAAGCGTCTTCCAGTCGATATCTGGAGCAATGTGTTTGCGGTTCTCCAGAGACTAACACAGTTATCTTAGGAGGCTGAGTGCCTATACAGTTCAGCATGAAATGAGACCTCATAAAAATAACGAAGCAGCTGTGGCTTCCTTGGGTGATTTCTTAAGTAAGCAGAGCCATAAAAACTGTCTCTTTCTGTGTCAGAGAGAAAGACGATGGGAAAATGCCGCTGTGTAAGGTCAGGAAGAGCCACTGTCTTTTTAGGATAGAAAGAATGGTGGTAATGTGATTTGAGAGAGGAGGGGAAATTAAATACCTTCAAGAGGAACTTTATTTTATTTTATTTTATTTTTTTATTTATTTTATTTTATTTTATTTTTTAATTTTTTTTAATTTTTTTAATTTTTTTAATTTTTTTAATTTTTTAATTTTTTAATTTTTTTAATTTTTTTAATTTTATTTATTTATTTTATTTATTTTATTTATTTTATTTATTTTATTTATTTTATTTATTTTATTTATTTTATTTATTTTATTTATTTTATTTATTTTTTATTTTTTTTTATTTTTTTTATTTATTTTACTTATTTTTTTTATTTTATTAGTTTGTCCGATACACAATAATACACAATGAAGGTAATAGAGGACACCTTCGAGGAAATAGAATTAGAGAAAGAAGAGAAGAGAGAGTATAGGATAAAATAATCAATGAGAGAATAGAAGAAAGATATAGGGATAGAAGAGAAGATATATGGGATATAGGAGAGACAATAGGACAGGGGTTGAAAGGCACTCTAGTGCACTTATGCACGCCCCTTACTGACCTCTTAGGAATCTGGAGAGATCAACCATGGACAGTCTAAGGGTAAAAAGTTGGGGGTTAGGGGAAGATACTACGGAGTCCGATAATGACTTCCACGCTTTAACAACTCTATTATTAAAGACACTTTTTTTACAGTCAAGTTAGGAGCGGTTAATATTGATCTTGATTCTGTTATGTGCTCTTGTGTTATTGTGGTTAAAGCTGAGGTAGTCGTTGACAGGCAGGACATTGCAGCATATAATATATATAAAATACATTTGTTTCCCTCAAGATTAAAGATAACCCTTCCTTTCATGCTCTTGTATAAAACCACTGGATTTTGGGAAATGATAGAGCTATTCTGTCAGGTGTGAGAAAAATTTTTCCCTTCACTTATGAAGCCTGCAATATAAAAGTTTTCTCTCCAAAGATATACCAGTTGATGTCACGACAGCCCATTGCTCTAATTCAGTGATTTCGAACCTATGGCATGGGTGCCACAGATGGCACATGGAGCCATATCTGCTGGCATGTGAACCATTGCCTTAGCTCAGCTCCAACGTGCATATGTGTGCCAGCCAGCTGATTTTTGGCTCACACAGAGGCTCTGGGAGGACATTCTGGGCTTCCAGAAAGCCTCCAGGGGGATGGAGGAGGGTGTTCTTACCATCCCCTGGTTCCAGAAAGCCTTTGGAGCCTGGGGAGGGTGAAGCACACACCTACTGGGACCATCAGAAGTTGGAAACTGGACATTTCTGACTTCCAGAGGACCTCCATGGGGTGGAGGAAGCTATTTTTGCCCTCCCCAGACATTGAATTATGGGTGTGGGCACTCGCCATGTGTGATGGCACATTCATGCTTTTTCAGCACCCAAGGAAAGTTAGGTTCACCATCACTGCTGTAGTTTATTAGAAAGGAAGAAGGAAGGGAGGGAGGAAGGAAGGAAGGAAGGAAGGAAGGAAGGAAGGAAGGAAGGAGGGAGGGAGGGAGGGAGGGAGTGTTCTGTCTGGGTCACTCCCGAAGCTATGACCAACCCAAAAAGATAAGCCAGACACACTGGTTGAAACCAAACACAGTTTTATAATGGTAAAGAGAAAAGAAGCCAACAGAAAATGTCCTTACAGATCAGGAAAACACTGGAACTCCAAATGGATACATGAAGGCAATTGTTCGTTCAGAAACACAGGATCCTTAATGCCAGACGAGGCTGTTGAGCCAACAGACACACACCTCCCATCAATCTTCAAGGCTGCTGGGCCATGAGCCAGGAACAAAAACGCTGAGAGAAAATGCAGATAACACCAACTCCCCTTTTGATAACACTCCACGCTGCCGGAATGGTTCTCATGCCTTATAAACCCTTCCCTGCTAATGAGGACCACACCCAACCCTCTGGTGTTCCTCATTTAATGCTGATAATATCTACACAGTTGATTTCTCCTTTGAGCTATGCGTCTCTGCCACATACTAATGATGGCTTGTGCGTCATCATCCAGAGACTCCAGGGAATCACAGCTACTTGCTTGAGATAGCCCTTCCCCCGGGCTCCCAGGCCTTGCATCACCTTCACTTTCGTGACTGCTGTCTGCACTGTCTGACTGCAAAGAACTCTCCTCTCCGCTCTCAGCCTCCCCCGGGCATGGAGCCAGCAGAGATGCAGCTGGTCTTTGATCTGGCTCAGGCTGAACCACAACATGGAGGGAGGGAGGGAGATTGAGAATGGAGGTTAATTTCTTATTTGGTAAAGTAAAACTCCAATATGTTGATTGCAATGCTTAACGTGCAGAAATTGGTTCCAGTATATTCAGCTATGGGGAAGGAAATAATGTTCAAGAAATTTATTCACATCTAAAGCCCTGGCTCTCAGGGGACTCCTTTAGGAGAAAGGTTTTTAAAATACAAATTCTGCCACCTTTGTGAATATTTTTATAGGATTTGGTTTCACAAAGGGTACCCCAAATGTTAAGGAGCTCGTTTACTTATTAATGTTTCCAGTGGCATCGAGAAAAGCAGGACTCTCTGCCAGAAGAGAGAAAAGTTAGAAAACTGACATCACAAAAACCATTTTGCAGTCTGAGATGCAAATAATTAGTGACTTCTCTCTTGAATAATGTAGTGGGAGTCACTATTAAGGTGTCAGAAAGAGAGTGTGGTACGATGAGATACGACTACCATTAGCTATATCTGTTTCATATTAGTCATCGTACTGGCAATTAATAAATTTTATATATGCACTATTAAAAGAACAGCATTGTTGCCACAATTCATTAAGGCAGTCTGTCTCCTTTAAGGAGGCGTTATTGTCTTGTCCAAAACAATACATGTTATATGATTTCATTGGCTCATTTAGCAGGGAAAGGTGAAGATCAATGCAATGTTCCATTTTGTTTCTCTATATATATATCATCTGGGAAATCCATTATGTGTATTCTGTCTATTACGTGTGTTCTGTCTATTATGTGTATTCTGTCAAATATTTTTTAAAAAAAATATATAGTGGTACCTCTACTTACGAACTTAATTTGTTCCGTGACCAGGTTAGTTTGTAAGAAGAAGCAATTTTTCCCATGGGAATCAAAGTAAAAGCAAATAATGCTTGCCACTGGGGAGACCACAGGGAGAGTGGAAGCCCTGTTTCCTCCCAGGAGATTGCTAGAGAGGCCCCCCGGAGGCTTCTTCCCACCTTTTCCGGTTACAGTTTCGGAGGCTCGGGTTTGTAAGTGGAAAATGGTTCTTGAGAAGAGGCAAAAGAATCTTGAACACCCGGTTCTTATCTAGAAAAGTTTGTAAGTAGAGGCGTTCTTAGGTAGAGGTACCACTGTATATGAATATAAAGAGCTGGGGTGCCACAGTGGTTAGAATGCAGCACTGCAGGCTACTTCAGCTAACTGCTAGCTGTAGTTCAGCAGTTCAAATCTCACCACCGGTTCAAGGTTGACTCATTCTTCCATCCTTCCAAGGTGGATAAACTGAGGACTCAGATTGTTGGGGGAAATATGCTGATTCTGTAAATCTCTTAGAGAAGGCTGTAAAAGCAGTATGAAGTGGTATATAAGTCAAAATGCCATTGCTACTGCTAATTACTTTTATAATATCATGCTATTTTTTATTGGGAATAGGAAATGTTATTATGTGAATAATGTTGATCCAGAGTTTCATGGCCTAAACTCCTATTTTAGAAATCCTATGCAACAGTAACAATGTAGTGCATTGGATAATCATTTAAATATGAGTCAGCAGGGTGCACCAGCTGCCAAAAAAGTCCACAAAGTTCTAGGCTGCATTAACAGGGATACAATCAAGATCACATGAAGTGTTAACACTACTTTATAAGGCTTTGGTAAGGCCACACTTGGGATACTGCATTCAGTTTTGGTCGCCACGATGCAAAAAAGATGTTGAGACCCTAGAAAGAGTACGGAGATGATTAGGGGACTGGAGCCGTTCTTAGGTAGAGGTACCACTGTATTTGGTTTTAGTGTATCTCTGAGAAGTTCAATTGTAAATTCACGGTTTACTGAAGAGTCTGAATACTCAAGATAGCAAAATGGCCTATTTTGATTTTAAGATGATTTCCCCAATCCATGTTTGTTTTACAGTTGAAAGAAATTGTCCTTCAGGTAATGGGGTCCTGCAAAGGATGTTGACCTCCCCACCTAGCTAGATTCTGAAATGGCATAGTTCATTCTAATTCATTCCCACAACATTTATATCTTATAAACTGGCCAGGTTTTTTACCCGAAACTCCTGATTCAGAATTGATGTTTGGACAACTAATATTAGCAGCAGGATTAATGTTGTAAGTGTATTGAATAAACTCTTGAGAGATTTGATTACTTGCTGGAAAGGGATGAAAATGAGTTTCCAAGGGGTGAGCTGATCCTTAGTTAATGCAGTAACTAAAGAGCAAAGTCTTTTGTAGCACATACAAATATGGAATTGTTGGGCTTGCAAGCAAGACAGGATGGAGTAACACTAAGCCACAATTGCAGGAGAGGCGGAGTAACGACACGGACACAAGAGCTGGATTTAAAACTGGGTCATTTTTATTAATTAAATTTGCATAATTTATTTAAATAAATTAGCATAATTAGCATAATTAACTATAACCCTAACAAGGACAGGCAGGGTCAAACAATTGCTTCTGAGGCGGAAAATGACGTCAGAAAAACTTCTGGGGCAACTTATGGGCGTAGCTCCGTGCTAATCCAGGTGAGGGACCACTCCCTCACCTGAGACATTGCCATGCACTTGCATGTGGGAGGTCCCGCCAGCTAACCCCTACAAGGGAAATTAAATGGGAGGGACCCAAAGACAGGTTCCCCCAATTGCTCAGGTCACTCACACCACAAGCCTTTGGAGAGAACCTGTCAATCATCCCCAAAGATGCCCAATGGAGAACACACAGTTGCTAAACCACCACCCAGTTTTCCGCCCCTAACCTGCCTACCCAAATGACCAAAGGCAAGCCAATTAACCTAAACAGGTGCAAAGCACCCCCTAACTGCTTATCCGTCTCCACAGTGTGGAATAGGTGACAAAACAGTCATAGCAAATGCCAAGACCGCCAAAAATTCCTATTCGGCCCCATAGGGCGACCCGCAGTGGCACACTGCAAGATAGGGAGGGCGGGTGGGTGTTTGCTTCTTGATGAGTCTGGGGCGAAAAGACCGATTTCGAGCCTGCCAGCCCTTTTATAGGGCTGGCAGGCTCCTCCCTGGACTCGTCATCGGGTAGGCCCAAGCCACCCGAGATTTTGGGCGAGATCTCGCGAAGCCTCGCGAGATCTCGGCCACATTCCAAGATGGTGGCTACGCCGGTAGCCATGTCCCCCGGGCCTCGTGCAAAAAGCGCCGGGGGATGAAGACCACCGGCGGTATTCTGAAGCCCGCAGAGGAAAAGTAGGTTACAAATCAAATTTATGGTCCTACTTTTTGAAAACAGATGATGATTGAGGGTAGAATTGTGAAGACTCAGCTCAACATTTCTACAGTGGTACCCCACGGGGGGGGCAGTGGTGGTAGTAAGTTTATGCACTATTTATTAAATATTTAATAGTTTTTTATTGTCCTTCTTTCTCTAGTACCCTAGTATGATTTATTTATGTATTTTATTTAATAGATTTGCATGCCACCCTTCTCCGAAAACTTGGGGTGGCTCCTTAATTACTTTTAAAATTAATTTAAAATTAATCCTTAATTACTTTTAAAATAAGAAATAATTAAACAGTATGTCTTTACCCATCAACACTTTAATCATTTAATCATTATCTAGAACTGAACTTTTATAGCAATTAATGAAATTTGAGCTACTTGCCTAATCTGTTATCATACTGAACCTTCTGGGTTCGGTACAAAACCTTAAAACATTACTATGCTCCTCAACAAATAACGCTGCCTATCATTTGTCCTTTTTTGTGGCTATTCAAATAATGTGACTTAATCAACTGAAAAAGAGTCGAAGCACCTATTTGAAAAATTATCTTGGTTGGTGAGTCACTCCCACCCAGTCACATGACCTTTAAGTCACCCCCAGTCACATGATTGTCAAGCCACTCCCACCTGGTCAAACGGCCGGCCACCCATACAATAAGCCATTGCCACAGTGTGGTAGTAAATTTGATAAAATTGAACGGGTCCAATGACAGGCTACAAGAATGGTGGAAGGTCTTAAGCATAAAACTTATCAGGAAAGACTTCATGAACTCAATCTGTATAGTCTGGAGGACAGGAGGGAAAGGGGGGGACATGATCGAAACATTTAAATATGTTAAAGGGTTAAATAAGGTTCAGCAGGGAAGTGTTTTTAATAGGAAAGTGAACACAAGACCAAGGGGCACAATCTGAGCTTAGTTGGGGGAAAGATCAGAAGCAACGTGAGAAAATATTATTTTACTGAAAGAGTAGTAGATGCTTGGAACAAACTTCCAGCAGACATGGTTGGTAAATCCACAGGAACTGAATTTAAACATGCCTGGGATAAACATATATCCATCCTAAAATAAAATACAGGAAAGAGTATAAGGGCAGACTAGATGGCCCATGAGGTCTTTTTCTGCCGTCAGTCTTCTATGTTTCCATGTAACTAAGGATAAATTTCCTGACAGCTAAAACAATTAATCCATGGAACAGCTTGCATTCAGAAGTTGTGAATTCTCCAACAATGGAAGTTGGACTATTGTCTTCAGAATTGTGGACAACAGTATCTAAGCTGCTTTTGGGCCGGGTATCTAGAGCAGTGTTTCCCAACCTTGGCAACTTGAAGATATTTGGACTTTGTTGTGGTTGGCTCTGGCCCAGCTCCTGCTCCAAGGATTGTGGGGGTGGATGAAGGGGAAACATCAACATGTCATAGGCCTGCTTTATTGCCAACAGAGTCAGGTAGTGCAGTTTCCTCAGACGAAGAAAAAGGTGGGAGTGACTTGGAAGAGGGGGGCTTGGCACACAGCCCAGGAAGCCAATCTCCATTATCTTCAGTCGATTCGGATGTGGAAGAGTTGGATCCACGCAGGCGCAGAGTAATGAGTAGAAGAGACCAATTGAGGACATATTACAGGAGATAAGAGAGGCCACCTGTGTTTGGGTGGGGCTCTAGTAATTACAGCTGCTGATACAAATAGCAGCGTGTTGGTTTGGCCGTTGTGGAAGATTATCTGATCGCAGTTCTTCAGGACCATGCTTTGCTGTTTTCCGGACTTTGTTTGTTGATTTTTCACGCCTTTGAAACCAAAGCAGAGCAAAGTGTGTGTGTCTCACTTCGTTGGAAGAAGGAGAGCTGTGACGTTTCTTCACAGCTGCTAGCTAAGTACTTAAGGACTGATTAAGGGAATTGTACAGCCTACAAGATTGTTTTGGGACGAGTGCTCTTTGCAATACAAAAAAGGGTGTTTTGTTTCTTTTGAATTTTGTGATAAAGAATATTGTTTTGAATTTTCAAACGTGTGTGTGTCTGAACTTTTTACCCTTGAATTTTTGGGAGACTCTTACCATAGAGCCTGGCAGAACAGACTTCAACTCCCAGAATTCCGCTGGCTGGGGAATTCTGGGAGTTGAAGTCTAAATATCTTCAAGTTGCCAAGGTTGGGAAACACTGGTCTAGAGGGACAGAATGTGATCCTTTTCGGCTATCTTCAGTGAGAACATCATTACATTTAGCATTATGCAGCCTCCCCACGAGCCTTCTCTGACAATCCCTGTTTCCAGCAACTTATTCAGGGTGGCAGTGCCCTGGGGGAAATTGGCAAGCAGGCTGTAGGGGTCACTCTATCTGTCTCCTCAATGCATATCTCTAGGATATGTGCCTTCAAAGGCTTTCGCTAGACAGCAACTGCGGTTACAGTTAGGCTAATATTAGCTTGTGGCTAAATGGCCTTACATTAATATTTCATATTTTTTGTTTCAATTTAATTTTATATTTTGCCTTCTGATCGCAATTGCATTTAAATCTCATAATTGACAATAAAGGGGGGAAAAGGGCATTTTTCTGATCTTGCCTGACTTAATCGTCTTATCCTCGGGGTATAGCTTAACGGTTGTTTATATCGTTTCCTAGATTGGCTTGACCTAAAGGGGCCTCACTAACTGAGTTCATAGAACTAAGTGGGCTGGAATGTGGTTTATTTCTTTCAGGACTTTTCTGTACTGTACGCATTAAATCTCTCCCAGCCAACAGAATGTTTGCTCTTTTGGCTATTTGCTGGAAGAGTACAATTCCAACCCATAGATAGAGGTTCAGAATGAATCTTTCTCATCTATAATATGTTCCACTGGAAGCCTGAATATTATTCTATGCCAGTGAGGGTGAACCTATGGCACGGGTGCCACAGGTAGCATGCGGAGCCATATTTGCTGGCACACGAGCCGTTGCCCTAGCTCAGCTCCAACGTGCATGTGTGTGCCAGCCAGCTGATTTTTGGCTCACACAGAGGCTCTGGGATGGCATTTTTGGCTTCCAGAAAGCCTCCTGGGGTGAGGGCATTTTTACCCTCCTTCGGCTCCAGGGAAGCCTTTGGAGCCTGGAGAGGGTGAAACACGAGCCTACTAGACCCATCAGAATTTAGGAAACAGGCCATTTCCAGCCTCCAGAGGACCTCCGGAGGGCAGGGGAAGCTGTTTTTGCTTTCCCCAGGCATTAAATTATGGGTGTGGGCACTCACGCATATGCAATAACGTGTGTTTATACTCTTTTGGCACCCGAGGAAAAAAAAGTTTGCCATCACTTATCTATGCTTTCCTTTCCATGTGCCTAAAAATATTTACATTTAGGTCAGGGGTGAAATCCGGCAGGTTCTGGCAGGTTCTGGACAGTGATGGGCTCCTACAGGTACGGTCAGGTACGCAGAACTGGTAGACAAATTTTGATTTCCCCCCCCCCCTTTTTTTTTCCCCTTCTAGGCTCTGGGTATGAATTTCCTATCGCAGTAAGTGTGCTTGAATGTGTATAATTTTAGAAGGGCTGTGCATGTGTTGTGTGCTTATATATATACTTTATATAGTAGATAATGTATATTTTTGTGTGCCTGTGTGTAATATGTATGTACACATATGGCATATATACATAGAATTAAATAGTATATTTTGGATGTTCAGTAATAGTAAGGGAAATTGTATCTCTTTGAGGTGAGGAGAGGCCAGGCACCCTAACCCAAACCTTTGACGCGAGTGACGTCAAATTGGCCACCTTTAAGCCAGTCACATGACCTTTAAGCCAACCCCCTGGTCACATGATCGTCAAGCCTCTCCCACCTGGTCACATGGCTGGCAAGCTACACCCACAAAATAAGCCACGCCATAGTGTCATAGTAAAAAGTTTTGCAGCCCTTCACTGGTTCTGGAGAACTGATAGTGGAAATTTTGAGTAGTTCTGGCCTCAGAGTGTGGAGGTATCCTTCCCCCAGGAGTGGGCAGGGAATGGGGATTTTGTTGTTCCATTCCCCAGGAGTGGGGAAGGAATGGGGATTTTGCAGTATCGTTCCCCTGCCATGGCCACCAAGCCTTGCCGCAAAACCAGTAATTAAATTTCATCCCTGATTTAGGTGCATCTGTTCTAACTGCATAGATTTTGTGTTTCAGGAGTCTTTAAAGTAATACTGGTAGAGTACATCCATCTTAAACACAATTTTCAAATGCAAGCTTATCTTATCTTTTCTGTGCCCAAAAGAACGAGAAATGTCTCAGACAGAATGAATGAGGACTGTCACTGATTTCCAAGGAGCTGTTGAAGCCTTGTCATTTTTACAGGGAGACCATAATCAAAGTAACTTCATCCGTGCCTGTCAGAATTTGAATTTTCTGTGTACTTTCCCACCTTGGAATCTATATGGAATATTTCGGGTTTTGATTATTTTTTGCAGTTAGTTTGTGATATGTGAAATATACCGTAGTTGATAGGAATCAAGAGTAGTACCACATGGGTTTTGTAATGTCCCTGATTCATAAAGGTCTGTCTTTGGACCCATTTCACTTTTCAGTACTTATTTTTAACATTCGCTTCCTCCCCCCAATATATTTTATTAATTTTCTTAAAATAGACAAGACTGACAAACATACATTTAACATAGAGATGGGGTTGTATCTTCCCCGCTTCTTCTAGAAGTAAAATTTCAATACAGAAAAAAGAATACATTAAAAAATACTTTAAATCAACTTATTACTTTAAATGAAAAGAAGAAATTTGTTATACCTTATATAATAGATCTTCATACGTAAACTAATTCTAACATAAGTCTTAAATCATATCCCTACTTATACAATTCTCTTATTCTTTGTACTTTTAGTATTTCTTCTTATTTATCCATATATACACTTTGTTCCATATCTCATAAAATTCTGTTTCCTCTTGATCTTTTAACAGTCTTGTCATCATATCCATTTCAGTGCAGTCTAGTATTTTCTTAATAACTTCCTCTTCTTTGGGAATATTTTCCCCGTTCCAATTTTGCGCATACACTATCCTGGCCACTGTCAAAATATGAATGACTAGATGTAGAATTTCTTTCTTATATTTCTGATTAGTTATGCCCAGTAAATAAAATTCCAGGGTTATTTCTATCTCCTGTTTTACTATTTCTTTTATTATTCGTTCTATCATTTTCCAATAAAGCTTAACTTTACTACACATCCACCATTGATGATAATAGGACCCTATTTCTTTCTTACATTTCCAACATAATGGGGAGGTGCCACCTGTAGAACATCTTAATTTGATTTTCTTTTAGCGAGACTGATTTTGTCATTTTCCAATTTGAAGACCAGACATTTTCCCATGTATCTATATCAATTTCTTTACCAATATTTTTGCACCAACTTATCATGTTGTCCTTTAAGGTCAAATCTATGTTTTTGTGGCCAATCATATACAGTGATCCCCCGCTCGTTGCGAGGGTTCCGTTCCAGGACCCCCCGCAACGAGCGGGTTTTCGCGAAGTAGCGCTGCGGAAGTAAAAACACCATCTGCGCATGTGCAGATGGTGTTTTTACTCCCGCAGCGCTAGCGAGGAGCCGCAGATTGGGGGCGGCGCGGCTGTTTTAAAATGTCGCCGCTGGCATGGGGGGCTTCCTAGCAGCCCCCCAAACCCGGGTTGGGGGTCCGGGGGGTGCTGGCAAGCCCCCCATGCCGGCGGCGACATTTTAAAACAGCCGCGCTGGCTGTCGGCGCTTTCGAGCTGAGTCCCGGAGCGAATTCGCTCCGGGACTCAGCTCCAAAGCGCCGACAGCCAGCGCCAGCGAACGGCTTCTCCGCGCTGGCTGTCGCCGCTTTCGAGCTGAGTCCCGGAGCGAATTCGCTCCGGGACTCAGCTCCAAAGCGCCGACAGCCAGCGCCAGCGAACGGCTTCTCCGCGCTGGCTGTCGCCGCTTTCGAGCTGAGTCCCGGAGTGAATTCGCTTCAGGACTCAGCTCGAAAGCGGCGAGAATGAACGGCGTGGGCGGGCGAAGGGTGGGCGGCAGCGAGGAGTTTGCGTGGGCGGTGGGGAAACTCCTTGCTGATGCCCGCTGCTCGCCCTCCCGCCAGCAAGAGGGGGAAGACCCAGGGAAGCCACCCAGCAACTGATCTGCCGGGCCCCATCTACGCATGCGTGCCCATAGAAAAAAAGGGCACACATGCACAGATGGTGTTTTGACTTCCGGGTTGAAAAATCGCAAATTACCCTGTTCGCAATGGTCGGGGAGGCAATAACCGGGGGATCACTGTATTTCACTTTTAATGTCACACACCAAATATATTTCTGATGATTCGCCCCCCCACACACATATAATTTCAGTCCTTTTTTTTCAATGATGTGTTTTGATTTCATCCCGGAAGCCTGCAGTTATTCAGCATTTAACTATCTGGAGACAACTTTAGACTTTTTAGGGCTCAGTTATTTAACCAAACCTCTTTATCTGTGTTAATCCTTTTGTTTGTTTGTTTACTATGACATTCTCAACATAAATTTCTGCCCGTGAGCATACATATGTACCAGAATCATGCATGTTTCAAAGCATACATATAATGTACTGTCATTACTGTAAACAGCAAAATCAATTAAGCTCAGATTGTTGATTATCAACAAAAGAATACATAATAACACATGCCACTGAATGTATTACAATGCAGTTAACTTGCAGTTTGTTGCCCAGAGATTTGGATACATCACAACTTGTCCTGTTGACTTAGAAATAGAATAGAATAGAATAGAATAGAATATTTTATTGGCCAAGTGTCATTGGACACACAAGGAATTTGTCTTGGAGCATATGCTCTCAGCGTGCATAAAATAAAATATACATTTGTCAAGAATCATATGTTACAACACTTAATGATTGTCATAGGGGTCAAATAAGCAATGAAGAAGCAATATTAATAAAAATCTTAGGATATAAGCAACAAGTTACAGTCATACAGTCAACATGGGAGGAAATGGGTGAAAGGAATGATGAGAAAAACTAGTAGAATAGAAGTGCAGATTTAGTAGAAAGTCTGACAGTGTTGAGGGAATTATTTGTTTAGTAGAGTGATGGCGTTAGGAAAAAAACTGTTCTTGTGTCTAGTTGTCTTGGTGTGCAGTGTTCTGTAGTGACGTTTTGAGGGTAGGAGTTGAAACAATTTGTGTCCAGGATGTGAGGGGTCAGTAAATATTTTCCCCACCCTCTTTTTGACTCATGCAGTATACAGGTCTTCAATGGAAGGCAGGTTGGCAGCAATTGTTTTTTCTGCAGTTCTGATTATCCTCTGAAGTTCGTGTCGATCCTGTTGGGTTGCAGCACCAAACCAGACAGTTATAGAGGTGCAGATGACAGACTCAATGATTCCTCTGTAGAACTGTATCAGCAGCTCCTTGGGCAGTTTGAGCTTCCTGAGCTGGCGCAGAAAGAACATTCTTTGTTGTGCTTTTTTGATGATGTTTTTGATTTTGGGTGACCATTTTAGGTCTTGAGATATGATAGAGCCTTTGATTTATTTTACTTTGATTTGTAAAAGAAAAGAAAAAAGCAGCCAAATTGTTTGTCTCTTCAGTTTTGAGTACCCTCAAAATCAGGTGCGTACAATTATATATTTTATCAGGAACCTCTCTAAAAATATATATTTCAGGTTAGAGTAATGGTTGATTAATATATCAAAGGGGAAGACAGCACCTTATTCAAATGAAGCATTATAACAGTTTATACCAACATTTAGATAAAAAAGGGAAAACAGGAATGTAATGTATTAGCAAAAAAAAAAAGATGGTTGTTACTTGTAATAAATGCTGAGCATGACATTGACTTTTAATGTCACAGACCAAATATATTTCTGATGATCCCCCCCCCCCACACATACATATAATTTCAGTCCTTTTTTTCAATGATGTGTTTTGATTTAATCCCGGAAGCCTGCAGTTATTCAGTATTTAACTATCTGGAGACAACTTTACACTTTTTAGGGCTCAATTATTAAACTAATTATCTTTATCTTTGCTAATCTTTTTGTTTCTTTGTTTACGGTGACATTCTCAATATACATTTCCACTTTTATATTTTTAAAAAAGCATTTATTTTTAATTTCAGATCTGTTTAGGTCTAATGGAAGCTTTCTATTCATGCCACTAAATTCTAATGAGAAATGTTATGACAATGACATTTGAAATGCCCTACCTGTCAAATGAATACTTCAGCTTCAACCGTAACAATACATGAGCACACAATAGATTCAAAGTCAATGTAAACTGCCCAAAACTCAACTGCATAAAATATGACTTCAGGAACAGAGTGATCAATGCCTGCAGTGCACTGCTTGACTCTCTGGTTTCTTCCCCAAACCCCAAAAACTTTAACCTTAGACCAGTGGTTCCCAAGCTTTTTTTGGCCATGCCCAACTCAAGCATCTCTAAAATCCTGATGCCCCCCCATGCCTCCCTCCCTTCCTTCCTTCTTTCCCTCCCTCCCTCCTTTCATTCCTTCCTCCCTTCCTCCCTCCCCCCCCTTCCTTCCTTCCGTCCTTCCCTCCCTCGCTCCTCCCTCCTTTCCTCCCTCCCATCAGTGGGCCTTCTCCAGGTCCCATCAACTAAACAATGTCGGTTGGCGTGGCCCAGGGGAAGAGCCTTTTCTGTGGTGGCACCGGCCCTCTGGAACCAACTCCCCCCAGAGATTAGAATAGCCCCCACCCTCATTGCCTTTCGTAAGCTCCTCAAAACCCACCTCTGCCATCAGGCATGTGGGAATTAAGATAATCTTTCCCCCTAGGCTTCTACAATTTATGCATAGTATGTTTGTATGTATGATTGGTTTTATAACAAGGGTTTTTTTAGCTGTTGTAGTATTGGATTTTTACATTCTGTTTTGTCACTGTTGTTAGCCACCCCGAGTCTACGGAGAGGGGCGGCATACAAATCAAATAAATAAATAAATAAATAAATGAATGAATGAATGAATGAATGAATGAATGAATGAATTCTTCTATTCATTGCCTTTGTTCCTCCCTCTCTCTCTCCCTCTTCCTCCCCCTCTCCCTCCTCTCTCCCTGCCTTCCTGTCACCCTCCCTCCCTCTCTTCTTTCCCTCCCTCCCTCTTTTCCTCCCTCCATCCCTTCCTTCTGTCTTTCCCTCCTTTCTCCTTTATCTCCCTCAATTACTTTTTTTGGTATATTGCTTGATTTGTTAAGATCCGATGAGATGGTAAAATCCACATTGTCAACATGAACTGTACCTCTGAAATCTGTTAATATCTAAATGCACGCACTTCATCTAAACTATTCCCATTTCTCTGCACCCCACTGATTCTGCTGTGATGTATCTCATTTCAAGGGGCTTCAACGCTTCTGTAGAAACTCATGAATTGATTGCCTTGTGAGAGGTCTCAAAAATGGCATGATTTCAAGAGCTCAGTTAGATAAAGAGTACAATTATGTCCTGAATCTTCAGGATAATATAATCTTCTGGTTGTATTATTTTCCCCCAAGGTATATCTGGACCAGGGCTTTTATTTGAAATTCTAATAAGGGAGAATGTTGAACATCTGAACAGATAAGAACAGAGATCAGATAAGATCTTGGGGAATGGAGTTATCAAAAACCATCAAGATACTGATTGTGTCCGTACTGGATACCTGATTGTGTCCATCATCTGTGGTGCAGTGTGTTAGCATTCCACACTGGGCTTATAGCCTATGTTATAAACATAGAAACAAAGTATATGTGGCAGTTGTGGTTGTTCAGCCAATAACACAGACCAATATAAGTAGAGTATAAATATTATTTACAATGTATACAATAGATTAATCAGTGAACAGTCAGCTACATACTTATTATTATTATTATTATTATTATTATTATTATTATTATTATTATTTATTGGATTTGTATGCCGCCCCTCTCCGCAGACTCGGGGCGGCTAACAACAGTGGTAAAACAACATGAACAATCCAATTAATAAAAACAACTAAAAAACCCTTATTATAAAAAACCAAACATACACACAAACATACCATGCATAACTTGTAATAGCCTAGGGGGAAAGGATAACTTAACTGCCCCATGCCTGACGACAAAGGTGGGTCTTAAGTAATTTGTGAAAGACAAGGAGGGTGGGGGCCGTTCTAATCTCTGGGGGGAGTTGGTTCCAGAGGGCCGGGGCTGCCACAGAGAAGGCTCTTCCCCTGGGGCCCGCCAAACAACATTGTTTGGTCGACGGGACCCGGAGAAGGCCAACTCTGTGGGACCTTATCTGCCGCTGGGATTCGTGCGGTAGAAGGCGGTTCCGGATGTATTCTGGCCCAATGCCATGTAGGGCTTTAAAGGTCATTACCAACACTTTGAATTGTGACCGGAAACCGATCGGCAGCCAGTGCAGTCAAGCAATCATATACAGTTCTATACATACAGCATCTAACCATTAATATTACACAGTTCTACATAACACAATGCACAATGTTCTACATAATACAAAGACCAATATTTAGCACAGAGAAATATTTAGCACACAGCAATATATAGCACACAGCAATATATAGCACACAGCAATAATTTAGCACACAGCAATAATTTAGCACACAGCAGTAATTTAGCACACAGCAATATATAGCACACAGCAATACTTAGCACACAACAATAGCAAGCATTAGCAAGACTAACCGCAACAGCCACCAACAACAATAGCACAGAGCAACACAACTGTCTCCCTTGTATGGCTAATTGCAGCTCTAGCTCTTAAAGTAACATTATACTAATTCCTCCAAACATACATTGCTGGTTAGTTCATATATTGACAAACCCAATCAGTGAAGCACGTAGTACTGACACAGTGGTTGGAACGCAGTACTGCAGGCTATTTCTGCTGACTGCCAGCTGCCAGAGGTTTGGGAATTCGAATCTCACCAGGCTCAAGGTTGATTCAGCCTTCCATTCTTCTGAGCAGGGGTTGTAGTCATTTACCTTTCCTAGTGGTTCACAAATGTGAGCGTGCACATCCGGGCATGCACAAAGCCTTCCGCACATGCAAACAGATGCAAAAACATGGATAAATGGGATATGATGACATCTGGGAGGGTGTGCAGGGGCACCCATAGTCAGCACTACCAGTTTGCATGAACTGGATAGAACCAGCTAAATACCACCATTGATGGTAAAAGGCCGGTAAAATTAGGATTCAGATTGTTAGGGGGAATAGGCTGTCTGTAAACTGCTTAGAGTAGGCTGTAACACACTGTGAAGCAGTATATAAGTCTAAGTGCTATTTATTTATTTATTTATTTATTTATTCATTCATTCATTCATTCATTCATTCATTCATTCATTCATTCATTCATGCATGAATGCATGAATGCATGAATGCATGAATGCATGAATGCATGAATGCATTTATTTATTTATTTATTTATGCATTTATTTATGCATTTATTTATGCATTTATTTATGCATTTATTTATGCATTCATTCAATCATCCATCCATCCGTTTATTTGTT
The DNA here is from genome assembly GCF_031021105.1 of Erythrolamprus reginae. Lineage (NCBI taxonomy): Eukaryota > Metazoa > Chordata > Lepidosauria > Squamata > Dipsadidae > Erythrolamprus > Erythrolamprus reginae. Next base: position 20,711,069 of record NC_091956.1, on the reverse strand, counting down.
TATTTGTTTTTTGTTTATTTGTTTATTTGTTTATTTGTTTATTTGTTTATTTGTTTATTTGTTTATTTGTTTATTTGTTTATTTGTTTATTTGTTTATTTGTTTATTTGTTTATTTGTTTATTTGTTTATTTGTTTATTTGTTTATTTGTTTATTTGTTTATTTGTTTATTTGTTTATTTGTTTATTTGTTTATTTGTTTATTTGTTTATTTGTTTATTTGATTCATTCATTCATTCATTCATTCATTCCGCCCTTCTCCTTAGGAGTCAGAGCGGCTTACAATATGTTAGCAACAGCACTTTTTAACAGAGCCAGCATATTGCCCCCACAATCCGGGTCCTCATTTTACCCACCTTGGATGGAGGGAAGGCTGAGTCAACCTTGAGCCGGTGATGAGATTTGAACCACTGACCTGCAGATCTAGCAGTCATCTTTAGTGGCCTGCAGTACTGCACTCTACCCACTGTGCCACCTCGGCTCATGCCGAGTGGAGTATAGATTTATTTCAAGCTATTTAGCTTCATCAGCTAGCCATACCCATATAGGATTCGAACTTGGGCTGTTTGCCTTGTTTAGGCAGCACTTTTAATCTTTAAGCCACAAATTCTCCCTTAACAGCTGAGCCAGGGGAAAGATTTAATGTTTTTCTGTCGAGTCACCTGGTACACCCAAACATGGAAGGGAGCATACTGCTAGCTGATGAGAACTAAACAGCTTGACATAAATCTATACTAGTCTCCCTTTATTTCTTTATCAGTTCTTTATAAATTTGAAAATATGATTTGTAGCTTGGATGGCTCCTGGAGTGCAGGCTGAAAGGTAAAAGGAAGAACTATGCACTCTTCCATTTTTGGGTACACCAGGTGAATTGACAGAAAAACATTTAATCTTTCCCCTGGCTGTTGATGAGACATCTTATCTCTGTCTGTTATTGCCCTTTGACTTACTGCTATATTTCTTGGAGACATCAAAGCAGCAGCAAAGGGAGGCTGGCAGTGAATAAAAGAGAAAGGGAAATGGATATTGTAAACGGCAGAAGGAACTGGGGTTCTTTCTTGAGAAAATGTCACAAAACCTTGATGTTGGCTTGTGAGAGGCTGAGAATGACAGTACTTTGACAAGTATGTATGTAGCTATAGGCTAGCATTTCTGAATGATGAAGAGAAACTGGGTCAGGCTCTAAGGGTATTATCACAGGTACAAATACATTTGCCGTATTGTTGACCTCTCCAGATTCCTAAGAAGTCAGTAAGGGGTGTGTATAAGTGCACTAGGGTGCCTTCCATCCCCTGTTCTATTGCCTCTCCTATATCTCCTATATATTTTCTTCTATCCTTATATCTTTTCCTCTATCCTTTCATTGATATATATTATTCCTATATAAAAACATAGAAACATAGAAGACTGACGGCAGAAAAAGACCTCATGGGCCATCTAGTCTGCCCTTATACTATTTCCTGCATTTTATCTTACAATGGATATATGTTTATCCCAGGCATGTTCAAATTCAGTACCTGTGGATTTACCAACTGTGTCTGCTGGACGTTTGTTCCAAGCATCTACTACTCTTTCAAAAAAATATTTTCCCATGCTGCTTCTGATCTTTCCCCCAACTAACCTCAAATTGTGCCCCCTTGTTCTTGTGTTCACTTTCCTATTAAAAACACTTCTCTCCTGAACCTTATTAACATAATCCTTTAACATATTTAAATATTTCGATCATGTCTCCCCTTTCCCTTCTGTCCTCCAGACTATACAGAATAGATTGAGTTCATTAAGTCTTTCCTGATAAGTTTTATGCTTAAGACCTTCCACCATTTTTGTAGCCCGTCTTTGGACTGGTTCAGTTTTATCAATATATTTTTGTAGGTGAGGTCTCCAGAACTGAACACAGTATTCTAAATGTGGTCTCACCAGTCACCAGCGCTCTATACAGCGGGATCACAATCTCCCTCTTCCTGCTTGTTATACCTGTAGCTATGTTATATCTTCTCTTCTATTCTTTCTTCAATATATTTTACTATGAGCATACTATGGCATGGGTGACACAAGTGGCACATGGAGCCATATTTGCTGGCACGCAACCCATTGCCCTTGCTCAGCGTTAATGTGCATGTGTGTGCTGGCCAGCTGAGTTTTGGCTCACACAGAGGCTCTAGGAGGGCGTTTTTGGCTTCCAAAAAGCCTCCAGGGGGATGGGGGAGGCTCCAGGGAAGCCTTTAGAGCCTGAAGGAGGGTGAAACATGAGCCTACTGGGCCCACCAAAAGTTGGGAAACAGGACATTTCCGACCTCTAGAGGGCCTTCGGGGGTTGGGGGAAGCTGTTTTTACCCTTCCCAGTCATTGAATTATGGGTGTGGGCACTCACACATGCATGATAGCAGTCATGCATGCTCTTTTGGCACCCGAGGAAAAAAAGGTTCGCCATCACTGCTCTATAACCTTCATTGTGTATTGGATAAAATAAATAAAATAAATAAAATAAATAAAATAAATAAAATAAATAAAATAAATAAAATAAATAAAATAAATAAAATAAATAAAATAAATAAAATAAATAAAATAAATAAAATAAATAAAATAAATAATAAAATAAAATAAAATAAAATAGAAACGAAACGAAACGAAACGAAACGAAACGAAACGAAACGAAACAAAACAAAACAAAACAAAACAAAACAAAACAATATTTTCGAGAGACACACTGAACATTGGCAAAACACTTATTTTATTTTCACACCCACAAAATAATCCATACCCACAGTTTGGCCATCACTGCTTACGTCAGCGTCAGCATCAGCATGCATGCACGTGCTGTCCAGCTGATTTTCAGCCTTCTTTTCGGCCGTTTTCCTTCTCCCCAGGCTTCAGGAAAGTCTGCTGAATTCTGGGGATGGCAAAAAACAGCCCAATGGGCCTATCGGAAGTATGGACTTCCAGTAGGCCCATTGGTGCATTTTTCACCATCCCCAGGGTTTAGAAAATGTTCCTGAAGCCTGGGAATAGTGAAAAAATGGCCCAATGGGCCTACTCAAAGCCCAGAGGCTTCAGTAAGACCTGTGTGCATAAATGGGAGCAGAGCATGGGGGGGGCGCGTTGTATGGGGGGGTCAGCATAGGGGTTATGTGCATGCACAGGGGAAGGCCACTGCATTATGGGTGTGGGCACACGTGCACACGCTTTTGGCACTCAAGCCAAAAAAGATTCACCATCACTGGCCTAGAGGTTAATCCATCTGCCTAATATGCAAGTGGCCCAGGTTCGAATCCTTGGAAACAAGCAACCATATTATGGAAGATGAACTCTTCTACTGGGATGTCTGAAATGAACCAATTTGGCTATACGAGACAATGGAAGTATTATGAAAGTGATAATGAGGTCATATCTATTGAAACAAGCACGAAGTCTTGAGAATTTAGGAGTTTGTTGTGGTCTCAGGTCAACTTACTCAGACTGGGTGAGGTCAATTAAAAAAATAAAACAAACCTTCATTAAAATCCCTTAGGGGAAAGCACAGAGCAGTGGGGAGCAAAATTGGAGGTCACATAACAATTAACCTGTGTTTACACTGCCAAAGCAGATAAGGAAAATGAAATGGACATCACAGGCAAAAATGAATTCCAGTGTAGCTCTTCTGGATGATTATAAAAGAAGAATGAATCTTCTTCTTTTTTTAATGTATGAGATTCCAAGACTATCAAGTATTTCACAAATACATGTTGGGGTTTTGGGGGGTATATTGTAGATCAGTGTTTTTCAACCAGTGTGCCGTGGCACACTAGTGTGCCGCGAGACATGGTCAGGTGTGCCACGAAGCTCAGAGAAAGAAAACGAGAGAGAGAGAGAAAGAAAGAGAGAGAAAGAGAAAGCAAGCTAGAGAGAGAAAGAAAGAGAGAGAGAAAGAGAACAAGAGAGAAAGAAAGCAAGAGAGAGAGCAAGAGAGAGAAAGAAAGAAAGCAAGAGAGAGAGAGAGAAAGAGAGGGAGGGAAGGTGGGAGAGAGAAAGACATAGAGGGAGGGAGGGAGAGAGACAGAAAGAGAGCAAAAAAGAGGAAAGAAGGAAGAGAAAGAAAGAGGGATGGAGAGAGAGAAAAAAGAGGAAGGGAGAGAAAGAGAGAGAGAAATAGAGCGAAAGGGAGGAAGAGAGAGAATTTTTTTGTCCAATATTTTTTTAGCCGCGCCCCCCCCCCCCAACTCAATGTGCCCCATGGTTTTGTAAATGTAAAAAATGTGCCGCGGCTCAAAAAAGGTTGAAAATCACCGTTGTAGATGACGCAGATCTTTTAGGAAAAAGTTGTATAGGAGTTTCCAACAGCATCATATTAGATTTACAATGGATGAGTGATTGATTAGATTTATGCTGTGATGGGCTGTTGCCCCCACAGGGGTGGGGGTGGGACGGGACCAGTGGGGGTAGTAAGTTAATGCAGTATTTATTGAATACTTAATAGTTTTTTAAAAATTGTCCTTCCTTCTCTAGTACATAAGTATGATCCATAATTACTTTTAAAATAGGAAATAATTAAATAGTATGTTTTTAATCATTTTAATCATTATCTAGAACCAAACGTTTATAGCAATTGAAGAAAATTGAGCTACTTGCCTAATCTGTTATCATACTGAACCTTGTGGGTTTAGTACAAAACCTTAAAATGTTACTATGCTCCACAACAAATAATGCTGCCTATCATTTGTCCTTTTTGTGACTATTCAAATAATGTGACTTAATGAACTGAAAAAGAGTCCAAGCACCTATTTGAAAACTTATCTTGGCCGGTGAGCCACTCCCACCCTGTCATATGACCTTTAAGCCACTCCCACCTGGTCACATGGCTGACAAGCCACTCCTCCCCGGTCACATGACCATGAAGCGACACTCACAAAATAAGCCATGCCCAAAGTGTGACAGTAAAAATTTTGGCAGCCCATCACTGCACATCTCCATTTGTGCTCCCACCCGTACCAGGTGCAACTTACTACTGACTTCCAGCATTCATTACAGCACAGAGCCACCACACCTCTTTATATAATGGTGAGATGAAAATAATATGAATGTGCACTTCTCAAACTAATACATGAACTAAACCATAATGGTTCTTTTGACCTGTAGATCAGACAATCTGTCCAATCTAAATACAGTGCTACCTCTACCTAGAATCGCCTCTATTTACGAACTTTTCTAGATAAGAACCGGGTGTTCAAGATTTTTTCACCACTTCTCAAGAACCATTTTCCACTTAGAAAACCGAGCCTCTGAAACTGTAACCGGAAAAGGCAGGCAGAAGCCTCTGTGGGGCCTTTCTAGGAATCTCTTGGGAGGAAACAGGACCGGAAAAGGTGGGGAGGAGCCTCCGTGGGGCCTCTCTAGGAATCTCCTGGGAGGAAACAGGGCCTCCACCCTCTCTGTGGTCTCCCCAATTGCACACATTATTTGCCTTTACATTGATTCCTGTGGGAAAAATGGCTTCTTCAAGAACCTGGTCATGGAACGAATTAAGTTCGTAAGTAGAAGTACCACTGTATGCTTATAAAATTCATTAAAATATGCTACCCTTTTGGTCTGTTTTTGCTTTTTTTACCAGTTTGCAAACCATTGTAAAAACGGATATAAACAAAGTTGTGTTTAAGCGGAGCTGACAGATTCATCTACTGCCAGCTGCAGGTTGTACTTGAAGGCTGATCTCTTCGAGCAGAAGTGCACTCCAAAAAGGTTTGCATGCAGCTAGGAAAAAGAAATTAAACATGACTGCATTTCATTTACATGTTAATAAAATTAATACTGCTTCATTTGGTGTACTCTCCCACTCAAGGACTGAATGATTTTCTGTTCTCTCACATTAAAAACGACAATTCGGTGAGATCTTTTGGGGAGGCCCTAAAGGACATGCTCAAGAACTGTTCATTTCTGTTTAGAGTATTATAGGCATAGTTGCAAATACTGCATTTATTCAGCTTTTCACTTGTTCAGTTTCTGCTTCTAGCTACTAGCCCCATTATGATAGGACAAGTCCTAGCATAGTCAGGGTTGCCATGTGAATGTTTTTAAGATGTAAAGAAACAATAAGATGATTCTTCTTCTTTTTTTAAAAATAATTATTGGTTTTCAAATATATTTTAAAACAGACAAATAGATAACCACAAAAGACAGACACCTTAAACCAGTGATTTTCAACCTTTTTTGAGCCGCGGCACATTTTTTACATTTACAAAACCATGGGGCACATTGAGTTGGGGGGGGGCGGCTAAAAAAATATTGGACAAAAAAATTCTCTCTCTTCCTCCCTTTCGCTCTATTTCTCTCTCTCTTTCTCTCCCTTCCTCTTTTTTTCTCTCTCTCCATCCCTCTTTCTTTCTCTTCCTTCTTTCCTCTTTTTTGCTCTCTTTCTGTCTCTCTCCCTCCCTCCGTCCCTCTATGTCTTTCTCTCTCCCACCTTCCCTCCCTCTCTTTCTCTCTCTCTCTCTCTTTCTTTCTTTCTTTCTCTCTCTTGCTCTCTCTCTTGCTTTCTTTCTCTCTTGTTCTCTTTCTCTCTCTCTTTCTTTCTCTCTCTAGCTTGCTTTCTCTTTCTCTCTCTTTCTTTCTCTCTCTCTCATTTTCTTTCTCTGAGCTTCGCGGCACACCTGACCATGTCTCGCGGCACACTAGTGTGCCACGGCACACTGGTTGAAAAACACTGCCTTAAACAATAACAACAAAGAAATAAATTATAATATCAGCAAACATTCAGTATTTTTGCATTGCTGCATCCGATATTTCATTAAGTCCTATAATAATATACATATTAATTAATTACAGTAATATTCATATTATTTCATATAATCACAAAATCCCTATTCAAATCATTCATATTTATATTCTTTGTTAATCTGTATATATCTTTTGTAATCTTTTTATTTCTATTTCTTAACTCAATCCATCTGTGCCATTTTGCCCATATTTCATGATACTCAGAATATTTTTGCCCCTTAATTCCATCATCAGTTTGTCCATTTCAGAACAATTATATATTTTATTAATTACTGCTTTTTCTGAGGGGTTTTCTGTATTTTTCCAATGTTGGGTGAAGGTAATTCTGGCCGCAGTTGGAATATGTAATATTAGATATTTTCCGGCTTTACTATATTGCTTTATTATTCCCAATAAGAACACTGGAATTGTTCTTATTGGGAATAAGATGATTCTTTAATCTGTAAAAATGTTTGTAGAGATTCTCAGTCATTCAGGTCATGGTTGTCCCCAAAGTGCTTTTTCAAGCAGCAACTAGCCTTTTTTTTACTTTTGAAGATGTTTCACTTCTCATCCAAGAAACTTCTTCAGCTCTGACAGGATAGTGGGGAATGGAAGGATTTATGTTCCTTGCAGACAGCTGGCAATCTGTAAGGACTATAACAGTTGCACAGAGAACCAAAAAGTCCAGATATATTTCATAATGTCCCCAGATAAATGTTAGGATAAAGTTGTCCTGAATTTACTGGTTAATATTTAAATGGGAGAAAAAGCAACAAACTACCCAGGGTTTGGAATTTAAAAATTAATTACTAGAAAAAAACCATTTCGATATTAAGAAAATTGCAGCAGTGTCTCCAAGAGATTACTGAGAATTAGATTTCAACCAAAGATAGATAAATAAATGTTCATCGTCTAATAACTGATTCAAAGATAAATCCTAAACAAAATACTGAATAGTAGAGTTGAAAGGAATTCTGGAGTTTCAATCTAGTCTAACCTTCTGCTTAAGCAGGACAACCTATATCAGTGATGGTAAATCCATGACTCCAGGTGCCACAGGTGGCACATGGAGCCATATCTGCTGGCACACAAGCAGTTGCCCTAGCTCAGCTCCAATGTGCATGTGTGTGCCAGCCAGCTGATTTTTGGCTCACACAGAGGCCTTGGGAGGGCGTTTTTGGCTTTCAGAGAGCCTCTGTGGGGATTGGGCAGGGCGTTTTTACCCTCCCCTGGCTCCAGGGAAGCCTTTGGGGCTTGTACATCGTTCGTGGCCAAACTCTATGAATGGTGTGTATGCATGTGATTGTGATTGTTTTTTATACTATGGGTTTTATTACGGGGTTCGTTTTAAAATTATATTCGGACTTCTTTTATTGTTGTATCTTTTTGTATTGTTTTATATTATTTTGCAAGCTGCCCTGAGTCCTTTGGGATTGGGCAGCATAGAAATCGAATAAATAAATAAATAAATTTGACACTCCTGTCATGGAGCATCCCAGGTTATTTTTGGAAGTACAGATGGATCAAGCAAATCTTTCCCCCTTCATAGATGGTGCATTTCTATTGAATCCATTGCAATCCCTGAAAATTTAGTGCTCTTAATATTACTTTGGATAAAATGGTTGACCTCTAAACAGAAAAATGTCTCTGGTGGAAGAAACATTTCTTAATCTTCTGAATAAATTACGCTAAAAATTTTTTTTTCTGACTATAGGCTTTATAGATTTGGGTATAATTTTTCTATGATCTCTCTCTTTCTCTCTCTCCCTTTCTCTTTTTAGCAGAGCAAGGGGAGAGTTAGTTACAAATCGGGAGAATGAAGAGGAACTTCTTTAGGACACTGAAAATGACCTTATCAAAGGCTAACTTCGTTTTATGAGCTTTTCAAAGACTGCCTGCATATCTTTAGACTTTTCTTTGTAGCCATAAAGGTCAGAAGCTAGCTTTAATATATTCTTTTTAAAGGAGAGATTTAGGTGCTTAAATTCAGGCAGTAAAAGCAGCACCCCATATTTAATAATTAGACTGCAACAATATACAGTATGCTCATGTTCAATAGAAAGAAGGCCTTTGAAATAGGGGATGATTTAGCTCTATTTGAAAATTGCCCGAGCCATGTAGAAATTTCCAAGATTTTTACAAAGTGGCAACCTTTTTCAACCTTTTTCTTTTCTTTCTTTAAGAGAGGGTTTTTTTTTCTAAATATATACCAAAAGACACACTACACTTTATATAACACACACCTTTAATTAAACCTCTACGTAATTCAGTCCACCTCTTTTTTTAATGAGCACCTAATGTCATTGATAGCTAGGCAATATAAACAGAGGGCTGTGAAAATATTTATTGACCTCTCGCATCCTGGACATAAACTGTTTCACTCCTACCCTCAAAATGACACTATAGAGCACCACACACCATGACAACTAGATTAATGTGACCAGACGTCCCGCTTTTGGTGGGACAGTCCCATTTTTGAAGGATTTGTCCCACGTCATTCCTGCTTTCCAAAATGTCCCAATTTTTGAATGGAAGAGCGGGATGGCCAGGAGGGGAGCTTTAGAGGATCTTCTCTGGGTAACCCCCAGGGCTCCTGAGCCAGACCGGAATGGGCGGGCTAGACTGGGGAGGCTTGGAGGGGATGCTGCCGCCCAGGCAGAAGCTGCAGTCGCTCGGCACCGCCGGGACTCCTCGGGGGCGTTTTAAGGCCAGGATAACTTTTCTCCGGCCAACTTTTCCAGCCTGTTTCCCAGTCCCCCGTCAACCTCACCGCTGCCACCACCTTGCCATGGCCCCGCAGCCAGACCTGCTTCGTCCCTTCTGCAGCGCTTGCCTCGCACCCTCCCCGGGCCCTTTGCATGGCTGAAACTTCGCTCCCGGAGCGTAAAGCCAGTTCGAGTTGCGCCACGGCGATTTCCTGTTTGCTGGAGCCATCGAGAGAAAGAAGCAGTGCTGCTTCGGGGAGGGGAGGAGCGGCCGCCTCTGCCACAGGGCCATTCCCCCCCCCCAGAAGACTTAATCGCTCTTCTCTTCAAAGCAGGAAGATGCGGGGTGGAACCAGATGGAGAGATGAAAAGGTGGCCAAGAGCAGGCAGACATTTTGTGCGCACAGGCACATGCGAACATAGGAATAGGGGCGCGGGTCTCTGCAGGTGATGCTCGCCCAAGGTTTGGATTGCTTAACCCTAAGGTTCTCTAGACTCAAGGTCATGGTTGCCCCAAAGGTTTGTTCGTTCGTTCTTTCTTTCTTTCTTTCTTTCTTTCTTTCTTTCTTTCTTTCTTTCTTCCTTCCTTCCTTCCTTCTTTCCTTCCTTCCTCTCCCTTCCCTCCCTCCCTTCCTCTATCTCCCCTCTTCCCTTCCCTTCCTTTCTTTTTTTCTATTTCTCTCTTCTTCCCTCCTTCCTTCCTTTCTCTCCCCTTCCTTCCTCTCTTCTTCTTTCCTTCTTTCCCTCTTTCCTCTCTCTCCCCTCCCTCTCTCCCGTTCTCTCTCTCTTTCCTTCTTTCCTCTTTCTTTCTTTCTTTTATAACAATAGCATTTAGAATTATATGCCGCTTCATAGAAAAAAAGAGAGAGGAAAGAAAACAGAGAAAGACAGAGGGACAGAGAGAGAGAGAAGGAAAGAGAGTAAGGAAGGCAGGGAGAGAAAGAAAGAGGGAGAGAGAGACAGAAAGAGAGAGAAATAGAGGGAGGAAGAGAGTTAGAGAGTAAAAGAAAGAGATTTTTTTTGCTCCATATAAACCAAATGTTTAATCACTCAGAAAGAGTGCTGGCAACCAGATAACTGAAAATAAATTATTGCATTCTCTACCATTCAGTCAGAACTGAAGAAGCTTCCTGGATGAGAAGCAAAATGTCTTCAAGGGAAAAAAAAAGCTCATTTGCGTCATGAAGAAAGCACCTTTGGGTCCTTGTTAACGGGTTGAAAACTGTTGTGATTCAGCCTGAGGCTGCTCAGGGACCAGCTGTGTCTCTGCTGGCTCCATGCCCGGAGGAGGAGGACAGCGAAGAGGAGGAGGCTGAACAGTCGGACGGGGGAGAGGAAAGTCAGGAATGGGACGAAGGAGAACAGCATGAGAGCCCCGGGGGGGGGGGGGGCTCTCCCCAGCCAGTAGCTTGGAGTCATTAGGTGATGACGCACAAGCCGTCATTGACATGCGACAGAGACGTTCAGATCAAAGAAAGGAGCAATTAAAGAAGTATTATCAGCACTGAATTAGGAACAGCTGGGCTTGGGTGTGGTCCTCCTTAGCAGGGTTTAAAAGGCAGGCAAGCCCTTGAAGCCATGTGGAGTGTTATCAATTGGAGTTACGGTGTCCTGCTTTGTTCTTGACGGCTCTGTTCCTGGCTTGTGGAAGACCCGTGGGAGGTGTAGGTCTGCTATCTACAGCCTCATCTTGACAGGAGGAATCCTGTATTGCTGCATGGACTTTTGTCTTCGTGGATATATCTGAAGATACAGCGTTTTCCTGTTTGTAAGGATATTTTCTGTTACCTGTGTTTTTCTTGAATTTTATAAACTGCCTTTGCCTTTTACTGGTGTGTCTGGCTTCTCTTTTTGGGTTGGTCTTGGCTTCTGGAGTGACCCAGACAGAACAAAAACCAACAAATTTATATATGAAACTAATTGGAAGGAGATGTAAAATAGAAAAAAGCATTTCACACAATGCATTATTAACCTGTGGAATTATTATCACACAACATGACTTTGAAGGAGATTGAACAACTTTATGGATGTCTATAGATTAGTCATTGAAGAGTGATTACTCTTTGAGGCTCAATGTTACTTCTGAATTTAGGGCACCGAATGCAAATTGCCAGGAGACCAATCAAAGCTGGGTAGTTAACCATCTCCTAATTTTGAATACCCTAAATTCATGTGGTTGACCACAAAATATGGGATTCAATTAATTTTGACCTGATTCAGGAAGTCTAATATTTTGTCCTTATGGAATGAATCTGAACAACAGTTAGTTGAGTGAGAAATTATTTAGCAATACATAAAATATAATTCTGAACTGATTTACAATAAGAAAATGTGTGTCTATTTAGAAGTACCAAATAGAAATATATATATGTGTGTATGCATATATATTTGGGTCACCACGATGTAAAAATGATATTGAGACACTAGAAAGAGTGCAGAGAAGCACAATGAAGATTATTAAGGGATAAGAGACTAAAACATATAAAAAAGAGTTGCTGGAATTGGGTACATCTAGTGAACAACAGGATCTGGGTGATGGTAGCTCTGTCCCAATATCTCAGGGTATTATCACAAAGAAGAGAGAGTCAAACTACTCTCCAAAGCAGATGTCTTCAAACTTGGGAACTTTAAGTCCTGTGAACTTCAACTCCCAGAATTCTCCAGCCAGCTGTGCTGGCTGGAGAATTCTGGGAGTTAAAGTCCACAGATCTTAAAGTTCCCAAGTTTGGGGACCCCTGCTCCAAAGCATCTGAAGGCAGGACAAGAAGCAATGGATGGAAACTAATCAATGAGAGAAACAATCTAGAAAAAGAGAGACATTTCCTGTTAGTTAGGATAGTTGATCACTGAAACAACTTGCAGCCAGAAGTTGTGAATTGTGAAGGAAATTAGACAACTATTTGTCTGAAATGGTATAGGATTTCATTCCTGAGTAGTGTGTAGGGGTTTCTACTAGAAGACCTCCAAAGTCCCTCCCAATTCTTTTTACACACACCCCCACACACATATGGGGAGGGAGAGAGGGAGATTAGATAAAAAGATATATCGATTCATCAGTTTTTTGTTCCGTATAGGCAGTCTGTTTAATGTATCCATCTCTCCATTAAATTCCAAGAGATTTGGCCAGACAAAGAGAAAAATATGAAAAGAAACAATGTCTTAATACAAGACTCATCAAGAAAATGGATTAGAAGACAATACAGCTCCCCTACTACCATATTCTTTTTGAAAAATATATTTGACAGTCTATAAATGAGTATTCTTTGCATCCCTGCTGAGGTAGCTGGGAAAAAGAATAAAAAAGCTGTTCAATATTTCCTGAATAATCAAAGACAATATGCTAGAGTTTTCTCAAATTCAGTGAGAGACCTCCCCCATCACCATGGCGTACATATATATAGGGATTCCATATTCTAGACAGGTTCTCCATGTGGGGTATAGTGATTAAAAATTGCCCTCTATTTTCTCCAGAAAGGTGACCTTGAAATATGCAGAAACCATTGCCTAGGCAAAAGACACAAATAAATAACTAAATACAAAGGAACAAGCTATTCAGAGGAACAAACTTCAAGAGGTGGCTCAGGAAGGAGGAGTAGAGTCCAATAGGCAGATCTGCAAGATTATGTTATTATGGTTAATCACAATAAAAATGTCACAGTTCCGACAGATGCCCTAATTAACTCATGAGTCTCCAGCCAAGTTTCAAAAGAAATCCAGTTATTTATTAGGAGCAGGATGTTGGCATCTACTTTTCAACTCTGGTCAACTCTGTTGCAAGTGATTTACTGCTCAACTTTGACCCTATTTTCCCCCTCCTCTCAGTCTGTGTCATAAATCACATTCTCCAAGGAGGCACTCCTGGCGGGCTGGAGGAAACACACCTCCACAAGCCAGCTTTGGTAATCTGAGATCCAACCTTAGAAGAAGGTATGAGTGGAATGTGCTTGTCCCTTGCTGCCCATGACAACTGGAGAACAGACTTGAAATGCTTTGCGAATTGACAAAAAGTAGTTTTAATCCTTATGTGAGTTGATTTCCTGGTCTGGTCTATCCAGTGGGGCTGACAAAAAACACCTTAGGCCCTTTGTCTTAACCAGGTTTTTCTGGTTCTTCTCAAGATGGCTATTTAGTGAGGAGACAACTTAACTTTTTGTTGAGATTATGGTTAATGACAAGAAAAGTAATTTTAGCTATTTTGTGAAGTTCATTTCCTGATTTGGTCTATTCAATGGAGCTGACACAAAGGTCTTAGACCCTTTGTCTCATAAACCAGGGTTTGGACCTAGGATAGACCTCTCAAGATGGTGGTACAGCAGGTAAAGTGCTGTACTACAGGCCACTGAAGCTGACTATAGATCTGTAGGTCAGTGGTTCAAATTTCATCACCGGCTCAAGGTTGACTCAGCCTTCCATCCTGGGTAGAATGAGGACCTGGATTGTGGGGGCAATATGCTGGCTCTGTTAAAAAGTGCTATTGTCAACATGACTCTAAGGAGAAGGGCAGCAAAATAGATAGATAGATAGATAGATAGATAGATAGATAGATAGATAGATAGATAGATAGATAGATAGACAGACAGACAAACAAACAAACAAATTTACTGAGGAAACAACTTATTCAGCCTTATGATGTTTTTGGCTCATTCTCATAATCTGCTGTAACATTTTAAAAAATAGATTCATTTTTATTAATCAATGGAGTGGGTATTTTTCTGAAGGTGGAGAACAGGTGAACCTCTTACATTTAAGATATCTATCTGAAATGTTTGTCTTGTGATCTACAGAACTATACCTAGGCAATAATATAGCTATATTCTAGGAAAAAAGCTATCAAGCATTATTTGTTTCCTAAGTTTCAAAGACAGAAAAGTGACCATCTCAAAACTAAATTAAGAATCATTAATCATTATTTATTTATTTATTTATTTATTCATTCATTCATTCATTCATTCATTCATTCATTCATTCATTCATTTATTAGATTTGTATGTCACACCTCTCCGTAGACTCGGGGCGGCTAACAACAGTGATAAAAATAGCATATAACAATCCAATACTAAAACAACTAAAAAACCCTTATTATAAAACCAAACATACATAGAAACATACCATGCATAAATTGTAAAGGCCTAGGGGGAAAGAATATCTCAATTCCCTCATGCCTGACAGCAAAGGTGGGTTTTAACAAGTTTACAAAAGGCGAGGAGGGTGGGAGCAATTCTAATCTCTGGGGAGAGTTGGTTCCAGAGGGTCGGGGCTGCCACAGAGAAAGCTCTTCCCCTGGGTCCCGCCAAACAATATATGTGTTCAATGTGCAAATGAATAGAGGTAGAATACGACCAAGCATTTGTAATAACTTGTAGACATGGGGTGGTGTCATGCACGCATTGCATCATGGGTACCAGAATGCATGCATGCTATCGCTCACCTGCACAATTTCAGCACATTAGGACAAAACGATTAGCCAACACTGGTATAGGGTTACCTGCCTGACCAGGGGTTTGGACTAGAAGACCTTCAAGGTCCCTTCCAACTCTGTTATTCTATTCTATTTTGTTCTAACTACCCTGTTTCCCCAAAAATAAGTCACCCCCAAAAGTAAGACATAGGAGAGGTTTCTCAGAATTGCCTAATATAAGGCATCCCCCAAAAGTAAGAGGTAGGAGACGTTTCGTTTCACAGCATTCCCGAACAGAACATAAATAACATATATTTGAAAAAAGTATAATAGTTGTACATGGAAATAATGGTACGGTAGTAGTAAGAAATTCTTGATAGGATTCACAGTTTGTCTGGTTATGCTGGTTTGTGATGACAACTAATGTACAGTACATGTATATAATAAATGTTCATTTTTTTTGTTCAGCAATAAATGTGAATACTTCTTAATTGAAAAAAAAAATAAGATACTCCCTGAAAATAAGACATATCTTTGGGAGCAAAAATTAATATAAGACGCTGTCTTATTTTCGGGAAAACAGGGTAGAAAACCACACTGTGAAATGTAGCACATGGAGAATTTTAGAATGTAACTTAGCAATAGCAATTACCGTATATATCGCTTCATAGTACTTTACAGCCCTTTCTAAGTGGTTTGCAGAGAGTAAACATATTGCACCCAACAATCTGGATCCTCATTTTACCGACCTTGGAAGGATGGAAGGATGAGTCAACCTACTGAGATTCGATCTGCCAAACTGCTGGCAGCTGGTGATCAGCAGAAGTAGCTTGCAGTACTGCATTCATAACTTGTGTTAATGTTGGTTCAAAAAAGTGTAAACTAGGAAGGTTTGGATGCAAATGTGAATTAAAATAACATTTGAACCAGTCTAGGTCTAAACTTCTTTTTCTTTTTACAAGGACTCTTACTATTCCTCTGCTTGCTCAGTGAGTAAACACAGGAATTGAACTTCAATCTGGATTTGCAAAGCAGAAGCAAACACAACATCATTCTAATTTAGCAAAAAATAAAAATAAATAAATCAGATTGTGACATTTAAAGGCGAATAGTGACCATTGACCAATATGCTAATCTAGTTTTGGAAAGTACCATATAATCACAGAATGGGGTCATGAGGAAATAATATTTTTTTTAAAAAAAACACCACCTCTGTGACAAGATGATAAAGGCTACGCAGTTGGAATTTCATTGTGTAAAAAGGATTTTGTTAAACTGGAGAGGATCCAGAGGATGAATAACAGGTGTTTTTTTTAACATTCTTTCTTGTTGCCCTCCGATTGAAAATGAAGATGGCAATGTAAGAGAAAACGTGACTGCGTTGCAGTTTGAAAGCTGCTTATAAATACCTAGAAGGGATTAGTGAACAGAGAAATAAAACAGCAAAATCATTGAAGAGAAATATATTTCATGGGTCTGTTAAAATATGTGCACTAAGATGACCTACCATTAAGTTGGAGAAAAACATATTGTTGTGGTGGTTAACTCTGGACCAGCTCCTGCCCCAAGGACTGTGGATGTCGGGGAGACATCCACATGCTGCAGGCCTGTTTTGCTCCCGGTGGAATCTGCTGATGAAGGCTCCTCTGACCAAGAAGACATGAGTGACAGGGAGGAGGAGAGTGTGGCAGACAGCTCAGAAGGAGATCAATTATCTAGCTCCTCCTTGGATTCGGAACAAGAGTTAATGATACAGCCACGCATGCAGAGAGTGATGCATAGGCAGCAGCAACTGAGAGATTATTATCAAAGAAAATGAGGCCACCTGTGGTTGGGTGGGGCTGTGGTAATTAGTGAGGCTGCTATAAATAGCAGCCTGTGGGTTTGGCCATTGTGGAGGATTATCTGATCATTGTGTTTCGTGCCTGCCTTGCTGACTTCGACCTTTGAAGGTCGAAGTCAGCAAGGCAGGCACGAAACACAATGATTGAAAAGGACTCCTGATTTGTAAATTACAATGTCTAACAATATCACAGAGGAATATAGTGGCAAATTCCTTCAAATATTGTTATAGAGAAGTGTATGGCGTAAGTATGGAGTCCCCATGGAATCAAGTTCAAGTCAACAAAAACTACCTTAAGAGGATTTAATTATTTATTTTTGCATGTATTTGGAATAATTGCAATTTCTGAATAGAATTGATTTGGAGCAATAGAGTAGTTTAACTGGGAATTATTAGAACTCAACGAGTTATTTCAATCTAGACTATTTCAATCTAGGTAAATCAAGGGCAAATCAAGTTAAGTTGGAAAACATGTTCTTGGGGATAGATTCAATGGCAAATGACAAAGGCTCTGTAGAGCCCCTCATTCTATGAATACCTTTCTGATGAAGAATAAAATTTCATATTGGACAGAGTGAATATCATCAATCCAAGAACATCAAAAATATGGCCTGTTATTGATCTGATGCACTTACCAATTCATCTGAAGTAGAATTATCTCCAAATGTTCTGCTGACTGTTTTAAGCTTGATAACATCTGAAGAAGAAAGCAATCTTCTAGTGTAGAAAAGAAGTCACAACTATTCTAAACTTTAGCCCTTTCCGCTGGATAACATTACATGAATTGATAGATTTTTCTTTTCCATTTAGAGAAGAGAAGAGAGGGGAAGGGAAGGGAAGGGGAGAGGAGAGGAGAGGAGCGGAGAAGAGAAGAGAAGGATAACAGAGAAGAGATAAACACAATTGGAAGGGACCTTATAAGTAATCTAGTCCACCCCCCCCCCAAGAAGGAGACCCTAAACCATTTTGGACTAACCTAACCTAAACGAACCTAACCTAACCCAACCCAACCCAACCCTCCCATCCCATCCCATCCCATCCCATCCCATCCCAACCCAACCCTTTCCATTCTAGTCATATTATTTCATTCCTGCTTACTAGGCAATGAAGGTCAGAGTAAATGGTGTCATAATTACCTTGGTTCTTATCACATTGCTTGGTCTGAGAGATGTACAGTATTTTCTAAATTCCAGGATAAATCATATTCTTTTAGCAGCAATATTGGAAGTACATTAACTTGAGCCATGCAATATTTCTTTGGTAGCTGTATTATGATCAGGACAGCCATGAGGCTTTAATATTTCTATGATGGCTTTTTATTTGCTTTATTTTTAAACCCTCCTTTAAAGAAGAAAGGATCCATATTACAAAATATGAACTTGCTTTCTTTCCTGTTTAGCTTGTATTAACGCCGATGAAACAGTGGTAACAATGAAAACAGATTCATGTAAGTAGCAAGGATCAAACATGGCTGAATACCGCATTCAATTACTTTGCACAGATAAAATGTACTATTTCTTAGGGTTTATTGCATTTATTTATATCTTGTATCTTATCTTTTCCACTTTTCCTTTCTCGAGGCTACTTCAAATTATTCCGCTTTCCACAGTCCTTCATTACCTTATGTTGATAATTATTTTATCTTACAAATTATGCAATTTGTGCCTAGAAGATTATACTGCATTTGCTAAGATGTGGGGAACAATAATTGTTTCTTCGGGATCTGCTGAGTTTATTGTATGTCGTTATGTCAATGAAATGTGATTTTTAAAGGCCTAGCTAGCTTCTTCTTGAACGAACGATCAGTTGCAGAAAGAAACATAGAAACATAGATAGAAACATAGATGTCTGACGGCAGAAAAAGACCTCATGGTCCATCTAGTCTGCCCTTATACTATTTTCTGTATTTTATCTTAGGATGAATATATGTTTATCCCAGGCATGTTTAAATTCAGTTACTGTGGATTTATCTACCATGTCTGCTGGAAGTTTGTTCCAAGGATCTACTACTCTTTCAGTAAAATAATATTTTCTCACGTTGCTTTTGATCTTTCCCCCAACTAACTTCAGATTGTGTCCCCTTGTTCTTGTGTTCACTTTCCTATTAAAAACACTTCCCTCCTGGACCTTATTTAACCCTTTAATATATTTAAATGTTTCGATCATGTCCCCCCTTTTCCTTCTGTCCTCCAGACAGAATTCTATGTACCTCAGTAACTAGAAACTAGGCTTACATTTCAGAAATACATATTTCTATGTTGAACGTCTAGTTGGATAGTTGGATACCAACATCTAGTTGGATATAATTATGAAGAAAAGATGGATAAATCGGAGATCAATCAAAGCTGAATGTGAGTAAGTAGAATGACAGTGTTCTGACCTAGTCTTCACCAAATCATGCCCAGGGAGGGGATTGCATTATGGGTGTGGGTACACACATGCACAGTATTGTGTGCAAGCAGTAATGAGATGCTGCCCCCCCCAGTGGATAGTAAGTTTATGCACTATTTATTGAATACTTAATAGGTTTTTTATTGTCCTTCCTTCTCTAGTATCTTGGTATGATCCTTATTTACTTTTAAAATAGGAAATAATTAAATAGTATGTTTTATACCTATAAACACTTGAATCATTTGAATCATTATCTAGAACTGAACTTTTATAGCAATTGAAGACAATTGAGCTACTTGCCTAATCTGTTATCATACTGAACCTTGTGGGTTCAGTACAAAACCTTAAAATGTGACTGTGCTCCCCAACAAATAATGCTGTCTTTCATTTGTCCATCTTGTGGCTATTGAAATAATGTGACTTAATCAATTGAAAAAGAGTCCAAACACCTATTGAAAACTTATCTTGGTCGGTAAGCCACTCCCACCCAGTCACATGACCTTTAAGCCACACCCTGGTCACATGACTGTCAAGCCACTCCTATGCAGTCACATGACCATCAAGCCACACCTACACAATAAGCCACACCCACAGTGTGGCAGTAAAATTTTTGCAGTCCTTCACTGCATGCAATTATAACCTTTTGGCACCCGAGCCAAAAAAAAAAAAAAAGGTTTGCCATCACTGTCCTACACAGTTGTGAAACACTGGTGAAGGTTTTGTGTCGACACAAATGCAGGGTGAGAGAAGTGAGTTTCTGTTGGAAACACAAGATCAGGAAAAGTTGTGAGGCAGATCAATAAACTCTTCAAAGACTCCGGTGTTTCTCTGCTTTACCTCTGTCATTTAGAAGAAGCCAGGAAGGGTGGAATTGTCAATATTCCAGATTTTATTGGTTTTCCTAAGAAGATGAACAGTAGGCAAATGTTTAGGTTCTGGTCTCACGCCCCTTCTTTATGCCTCTATGCCTCTTTCATGTGGCGTCTGGGTGAGAATTTTATTGCTGTAGCAGATGGAGCATCTCAGAGAAAACCATAGATTTTTGTTCCTTGTGGTAGGTCTCTGAATTGGCAACCTGGTTGCAGATCATCTAATGGCTTTGGAGGCATTGAAGAGTGAATGTAATAGCTCTGTGGAGCTACTTCTAGTTGTCTTTGCTCGTTACTCTAAGCCAGTGAGCATCAGGGAGTGTTACTGTGGAAGACAATTGTAGCGCCAAGTAGGTTTCTTGCTACACTTCATTTTTCTTTACGACTGTTTATATTTAAGAACTCCTTTTTATATTATTTTGCATAGACCTCACATTGTCAACTCTGAAGCGAACCTGGTTGGGCTGTTTTGGAGTCTTCAGGCTGAAGAAGGGATGGAGGGGAGAACATAGTTAGATGGAGGTTTGTAGCCAAAGCAAAATAGTTTCCTGTGGGAACCAAGGGCATTCCAAGGTGGCTGGAAAGAGGAGGAGCACTGTATCTAGGCAGACAGCCAGCACCTCAAATGGACAATGTGACTGATTATTTGGGAAAAGGGGCAGGCGGGGAAAGGCACATACACGGAAGCAAAAATTCACCGAAATCTCTCTCACACCCATACGTCCTCTCATGAGATTTCGCTTCCTGTGCATGCACAGAAACAAAATATCGTCAGGACGCGCCCACCCGACAGTCACCCAAAGCTGCATGCACATCATTGTTTTTACTATCAGTGCGCAGTGTGGTCCGTACCGGTAAGGAACACAATACTGGAAAGGGGGAACTTTCACTTTTTAATCTGGTGAAAACCATGGGAGCTTTCAGAGTCAGTTTTCACCAGTTTGTGCCAATATGATATCTCCAATAAAACTGTTCTTTGAGGAACTTGCCTGCCTTGGAGTTCTGCTTCCTATAGAGTTATTATTTGGAACCCTGACACACATGTGATGAGATAGAGTGGGGGTTTTTTTAAAAGAGGGAGGGGTGGATTCTAGAGAAGTAAGAGACAACTCAGTTCAGATAGTTTGTGTGAGAGAAAAGGGTGAAGGCAAACACCATCACCCCATAAACCCAGGGTATAGCCGCTCATTTATCTATTTTTTATTTATTTATTTTGCCCAATACACAATGAGGGTTTTAGTGGGTATATATATACAGTGATCCCCCGGTTATTGCGTTCCCGACCATTGCGAACAGGTGCGCGGAAGTTAGCGTTCGGCTTCAGGAGACAGCTGCGAAGCGGTGCGCGTGTTTTAAAACATCGCAGCCGGCCTGGGGGGCTCGGGGGCTTCGCAGCTGTCTCCTGAAGCCGAACGCTAACTTCCGCGTTCGGCTTCAGGAGACAGCTGCGAAGCGGCGCGGGTGTTTTAAAACATCGCAGCCGGCCTGGGGGGGCTCGGGGGCTTGCCCCCGAGCCCCCCAGGCCAGCTGCGACGTTTTAAAACACGTGCGTGGCTTCTCCGCTGACTCCTGGCGAACTTCCCCGCTTTAGGAGTCAGCGGAGAAGCGGCGCACCTGTTTTAAAACGATCGGAGCCGGCCTGGGGGGGCTTTCCAGCAACCCCCAGGCCGGCTCCGATCGTTTTAAAACATGTGCGCCGCTTCTCCGCTGACTCCTAAAGCGGGGAAGTTCGCCAGGAGTCAGCGGAGAAGCCTCGCTGCTGCGGCGGAAGTAAAAACACCATCTGCACATGCGCAGGTGGTGTTTTTACTTCCGCAGCGCTACTTCGCGAAAACCCGCTCATTGCGGGGGGTCCTGGAACGGAACCCTCGCAATGATCGGGGGATCACTGTATACACATACACACACACACATAGAAAAATACATGATGATGGTTAGAGAGGAGATACTCATAGTAAAATATATTTAAGAAAGAATAGAAAAGAAGATATAGTAATAGAACATATCAATGACAGAATAGAAGAAGAGATATAGGAATAGAAGAAAGGTATAGGAGATATAGGAGAGTAATAGGACAGGGGACGGAAGGCACTCTAGTGCACTTGTACTCACCCCTTACTGACCTCTTAGGAATCTGGATAGGTCAACCGTAGATAATCTAAGGGTAAAGTGTTAGGGGTTTGGGGATGACACTATGGAGTCTGGTAACGAATTCCAAGCTTCAACAACTCGGTTACTGAAGTTATATTTTTTACAGTCAAGTTTGGAATACTTGGAATACTTTGAAACCTACTTAAACTTAATATTAAGTTTAAATCTGTTGTGTGCTCTTGTGTTGTTGTGGTTGAAGCTGAAGTAGTCGCCGACAGGCAGGATGTTGCAGCATATGATCTTGTGGGCAATAGATCTTGTTTAAGGCATCTTAGTTCTAAGCTTTCTAGGCCCAGGATTGAAAGTCTAGTCTCGTAGGGTATTCTATTTCGAGTGGAGGAGTGAAGGGCTCTTCTGGTGAAGTATCTTTGGACATTTTCAAGGGTGTTAATGTCTGAAATGTGATATGGGTTCCAAACAGATGAGCTGTATTCGAGGATGGGTCTGGCAAAAGTTTTGTAAGCTCTGATAAGTAGTGTGAGATTGCCAGAGCAGAAGCTACATAGGATTAGGTTTACAACTCTTGAAGCCTTCTTGTGTTGTGGCAGTGGGCTTTGGCACTTAAATCTTTTGTTATTATTATACCAAGGTCTTTAACTGAGTGGGGATTATCTGTGATAATTTGATTATTCAGTTCATATTTGGACTTCAGATTCTTCTTCCCAATGTGTAGGACAGAGCATTTGCTAGTTGAAATTTGGAGTTGCCATGTGTTAGACCACTCAGAAACAGAGTTCAGGTCTTTTTGGAGAGTAGTTGTGCTATCGGTGGTGTTGAAGAGTTTTACATCGTCGGTGAATAGGACACAGTTGCTTGTGATGTAATCGCAAAGGTCATTGATGTAGAGAATGAAGAGCATTGGTCCCAGTACACAAGCGGGGAACACCGCTTTTAACTGGGATGGGGGTGGATATGGTATTTCCTATTTTGGCCACTTGTTGTCTGTTTGACAGGAATGCTGTAATCCAGCTATGGAGGGATCCCGAGATTTATTCATTCATTCATTCATTCATTCATTCATTCATTCATTCATTCATTCATTTATTAGATTTGTATGCCGCCCCTCTCCGCAGACTCTATAGGATGCCATAGGATTTGAGTTTTAAGAGTAGTTTGTAGTGGACCACTGAATCAAAGGCTTTGCAGAAGTCGATATAAATTGCATCTATGGATTTCCCTTGATCTAGATGAGTTGTCCATATATTTTTACAGTGGAGGAGCTGCAGATTGCAGGATAGATTTTTTCTGAAACCAAATTGTTTGTTGGAGAGCAAATTATTCATTTCTAGATGAAGAGTAATTGATTTGTTTATAATTGATTCCATGACTTTGCATGGGACGCAGCATAGTGAAATTGGTCTATAGTTATCGACAAGAGAGGGCTCTCCTTTTTTGAAGATTGGGATGACCATTGCTTTTGATCATAGCTTAGGGAGTGTGCTGGTTCTGAAGGATTTTTCAAAAATTATGCTTAGTGGTTCAGCTATGGCAGAAGATAGCTTTTTTAGGAAGTAAGCACATAGACCATCTGGTCCGACTGATAGAGAAGGTTTAAGGTCACGTAATGCTTTTTCAACTCAGTCTTCAGTGAAGCCTATTTGGGTTAAGTCGTTGAGGGAGTTTGAGGTGTGATTGATGAAATTGGGGGATGAGCCATTGCTGTTAACAAAGACAGAGCCAAAGAAAGAGTTGAGGAGGTTGGCTTTGGATGAATCATCATGGTATTCTTTATTGTTGGGTCCTTTGAGAGGTGGGATAGGTCTAGAGTCTTTGAGTTTATTGTTGACAAAGTTGTAGAAAACTCTATTAGATTTGGTGCGAAGGAGGTTTTCCTCTTGTTTGCTGTAGTAGTTAAGGCATTCTGCTGTAGTAGTTAAGGCATTCTGCTTTTATTTGATTGCAAATGCTTTTATATCTGCTTTTGAAGTTGGAAACTTGTCCTTTTTTGTTTTTCCTCCAGAGAATTTTTTTTCTTGTTTGTAATTTTCTTATTGAGATGGGGAGGTTATTTTTTTTTGTTTATGGTACATGTTAGAGGTACATGAAGTCTGATGATAATTTTCATTTCGAGTAGGAATGTGTTGCAGAGGTCATCAGTAGTGTAGCATTCAGAGAATAGAATTTTCCAGTTTAATATTGAGAGGTGGGCTTCAATGAGTTCGTAGTTCGCTTTTTTGAAATTGATTTTGGTGTTGTATTACTTTGGTGGATCATAGTGTGGCTTAGGTTGAGACTGAAGTTTATCATGCTGTGGTCGCTGTTGGAAAATGGTTCTGTTATTTGTAAGCCATATATTGCACTTTTGCTGTTGCAGAAGATGAGATCCAGACAGTTATCCAGTCTGGTATTGTTAGTTACTAACTATCACCTAAGCCATGATATGGTATCACCTAAGCCATGATATGGGTGACAAGTAAATTTGATAAATAAATACATGAAAATAATTGCTCCGTGTGGGGAGTCGACTACTTCAGTTTGGCAAGATTATGTCCGTAGGTGTAGAACATTTTAAATAATTGCTTGAGAGGATAACTGAGTCTTTCATGGTTTTTGGAGACATGTCTAAAAGCATCCCTTTGTACTTCTTCTCATTTCCTTCTTATAATTAATTGTGTTTAGCTCAAGAGTGTTATCTTTTCATTTCACAAGTGCTTTGCAAAGGCCAGCAGGGGGTCTATGATAGATGAGCTGGTACTATCTCGCATAAACTTTGATAACCACCGAGCAAGAAATATCAACCGTAAATGTACTTAATTGGAAGTATGAATAATTGTGATAAAATCCTGTATAAGTTGGGAAACTTTTCCTAGGGGTAAGCTTCTGCATAGGCCATCTTAGTAATGGTGCAATGTATCACCCAAAGCAAAATACCCCGGTTTTACCTGCCAAACAAATGCAAAGTTCCATTCTATTCCATTCTGTTCTATTCTATTCCATTTCATTTCCTATTCCATTTTATTCCATTTTCCATTTTATACTCTATTCCATTCCATTTTCTCTTCTATATTCCATTCAATTCTGTATTCAGTTCCATTCTATAGTCCATTCCATTCCAATTTATAATAATAATAATAATAATAATAATAATAATAATAATAATAATAATGTATTAGATTTGTATGCCGCCTCTCTTCGAGGACGTGGAGCGGCTCTCTATTCCATTCTATATTCCACTCCACTCCACTCCACCCCATCCCACCCCACCTTGTTCATTCAATTCTGCATTCAATTCCATTCTATAGTTCATTCCATTCCATTCTAAAGACAATCCCTTCCCCTCCCCTTCCTTCCCTCTTGCCTATGTGTGTCTTACCTTGCAATTGAAGTTCCTTTGTTTCACTTTGTTCAAGAATGCTTTTTGATTTGGATTCATTTGAGACATAAATGAAAGTAACAAGTCCATTTTCCACTGGGGTAACTTTGGGTCAGTCATTCTGTCTGTCTGTCCATCCATCCATCCATCCATCCATCATCTACCTACCTACCTACCTACCTACCTACTTATTTATCTATCTATCTATCTATCTATCTATCTATCTATCTATCTATCTATCTATCTATCTATCTATCTATCATCTACCTATATATTTTATATGCCACCCAACTCCCGAAAGACTGGGCGCCTTACAGTAAAAATATCATCTAAAAGCAATTTTAAAATTAATCAAAAAAAACCCCTTAATAAAAACATTCACACTTTTTGCAGCCAGATCTCGAAGGTGCATCATTCACTCAACGACCGCAGGCCTGCTGGCAAAGCCATGCCTTTATTCGGTCCATTGGGTCCACACAAAGACTTTCCACTAATGGGGCAGTTGAAAAAGCTAATGAGCTAGTGCAGGGATAGCCAAAGTTGGCTCTTCTATGACACATGGACTTCAACCCCCAGAATTCCTGAGCCAGTATGATTGGTTCAGGAATTCTGGTAGTTTAAGTCCACAAGTCATAGAAGAGCCAACTCTGCTATCTCTGCTCTAGTGGAACAGTATCTCAGATATTATGTGGATTATCAGAATAATTGGGCAGAGTTACTGCCTTTTGCAGAAGTGGCTTATAACAACTCTGTCCATATCAGTATAGGACTAACTCCTTTCCAGATAACCAGGGGCCAAGATTTTGCCTCTATTTTCTTTTTAGCCCACCTCACCTCCACCCCCCTTGTTGTTATTGTGGACAAAACTGAAGGAAGGAGTGTTGCATTTGCTGCCTTGAGTTATTAATAAAGATAATTAACAGTGGGGGCATAAAAGTTATGTTGTAAGGAATATTCTTCTGGGTCCAGTTCCAAGTGGGGGGAAAGACACTGGATTCATGGAAGTTGCTTGGAAAGAAGGTTCAATAGAAGACAGGAGTACATGGCATGAGCTGAACAGAAAAGGTGGATCACATGCTTCCAGATGTTGGATGAAGAGAAAAAGGGCCAAGATGCTGAGAGTTCTTTGTTTTATGCCGTCTCTTGGCCCCCACCTATAGAACTCCTTCTCCTGTGCAAGAAATGCACTGATTGGTTGTCAGACTCCCATGGGAGCCCAATAGGTTGTGGTTTTGAGCTCACGTTTGGCTGAGCCTTGCTGGGTGATGGTGTAATGAAAGCTTTGGGCAATTCCTAATATGGCTGTCTGAAAGAGGTAGATCTTTGTTATATAGAATGGTCCAGGCTATGGGGGAGGGAGATGAGTGAACTGGGCCATTCCTTGATGTGACATTGACAAAGATGGGGGCTACTAAGAGTGAGTCGTTTCTTCTGCCTAAAATCATGTTTCCAGGGATATTCTATATCATATTTTGCCTCTTAAATATTTCCTAGGACGGTGATGGTCATCCTATGGCATGTGTGCCATAAGTGGCAAGTGGAGCCATATCTGCCGGTACACAAGGGAAGCCTCTGGAACCTCAGGAGGGTGAAAAAAGCCTGGGCCACCAGAAGTCAGAAAAGGCCTTTTCCAGCCTCCAGAGAGCCTCAAGGAGAGCAGGAGAGGCTGTTTTCACCCTCCCCAGGCTGCAAGAAAGCCTCTGGACTCTTGAATTATGGATGTGGGGACTCACATGTGCATTGTTTGTTTGTTTGTTTGTTTGTTTGTTCCTTCCTTCCTTCCTTCCTTCCGTCCTTCATTCATTCATTCATTCATTCATTCATTCATTCATTCATTCATTCATTTGTTCGTTCAATTTTCATGCAGCCTTTCTCCTTAGACTCAGGGCGGCTTACAACATGTTAACAATAGCACTTTTTAACAGAGCCAGCATATTGCCCCCACAATCCGGGTACTCATTTTACCCACCTCAAAAGGATAGAAGGCTGAGTCAACCTTGAGCCGGTGATGAGATTTGAACTGCTGACCTACAGATCTACAGTCAGCTTCAGTGAACTGCAATACAGCACTCTACCTGCTGCGCCACCCCGGCTCATGTGCATGCACACATTTTTGGCATGCAAGAGGAAATAGATTCGCCATCACTGTCCAACGATATTTCATTTTTTCTAGGAGAGGGGTAACTGCTAACTTCCTACAGTTAACATTAAACCAAATCAAATCATTAAATGAAATCACATAATTTGTAAGAAGCTGCTCACAAGAATTTGAAATTTGGGGTCAATGCAGAACTTCTGCCCCCCTTTCCAATTCCAACAGAAAGGCGGAAGGGCTCAAACTAATACTACTACTACTACTACTACTACTACTACTACTACTACTACTAATAATAATAATAATTTATTGGATTTGTATGCCGCCACTCTCCGCAGACTCGGGGCGGCTAACAACAATAATAAACACAACATGTACAATCCAATAATAAAAAACAACTATTATAAAACCAAACATACACACAAACATACCATGCATAACTTGTAATGGCCTAGGGGGAAGAGCTATCTCAACTCCCCCATGCCTGGCGGTATAGATGAGTCTTGAGTAGTTTACGAAAGACAGGGAGGCTGGGGGCAGTTCTAATCTCCAGGGGGAGTTGGTTCCAGAGGGCCGGGGCTGCCACAGAGAATGCTCTTCCCCTGGGGCCTGCCAACCCACATTGTTTAGTCGACGGGACCCGGAGAAGGCCAACTCTGTGGGACCTTATCGGTCGCTGGGATTCGTGCGGTAGCAGGCGGTTCCAGAGGTAATCTGATCCATTGCCATGTAGGGCTTTAAAGTTCATGACCAACACTTTGAATTGTGACCGGAAACTGATCGGCAGCCAATGCAATCTGATTGATGATTGATGTTTCTGATTGATGTTGCTCGTTCATAACTTCAGGTTTGCTTAGGTGTATGTCTTTCTAACCCCTCCCTACCCCACCTGAGTGGAATTTTTTTTTAAAACAAAAATCAAAACAAACATTTGGTTTCCATTTCTTGAAGGCAGTTTATAAGACTGCTGTGCTGCTGATTCAGCGCTCAGGCTGGTATACCTGAGGATACAAAAACAACAACAACACATGGAACAGAAACCTTGGCATCACATTACCTTCCTTTCATTTATCACCTCAAGCTGTGCTGTTTTGATGAGTTTTCAGTTGCAGGGATACAAGAGGAGATGGAGAGATAATGAAATACTGAAAGCATCAAACAACAGGAGCATCTGTAATGGTAATGGGCATCCCTCCTTAGTTTATCAACTCTAGCTGTGCTACTTACACAGCCTTTTTTTTTTTAAAGAAAAGAAATAAAAGAAAGGTACACCAAAATGCAGAAATACTGAAAAGAAGAAAGAAATTAGAAGTAGACAATTGTAATGTCCTCCAGAAATTCTATGTGACAATTCTCACATATCTCAGAAGTTATTTATTATTTTATTTATTTTATTTATTGTTGTGGTTAGCTCTGGCCTAACTCCTGCCCCAAGGACTGTGGATGTGGGGGAGACATCCACATGCTGCAGGCCTGTTTTGCCCCCGGTGGAATCTGCTGATGAAGGTTCCTCTGACCAAGAAGACATGAGTAACAGGGAGGAGGAGAGTGTGGCAGACAGCTCAGAAGGAGATCAATTATCTAGCTCCTCCTTGGATTCAGAACAAGAGTTAATGATACAGCCACGCATGCGGAGAGCGATGCATAGGCAACAACAACTGAGAGATTATTATCAAAGAAAATGAGGCCCCCTGTGGTTGGGTGGGGCTGTGGTAATTAGTGAGGCTGCTATAAATAGCAGCCTGTGGGTTTGGCCATTGTGGAGGATTATCTGATCCTTGTGTTTCGTGACTGCTTTACTGACTTTGACTTTTTGTGTGCTGATTTTTCTCCACTTTGAAACTAAACCAGAGCAAAGTGTGTTTCACTTTGTGAAAGAAGAAGGACTGTGAATTGCCTCACAGCTGCAATCTAAGTATCACAGAACTGATAAGGGACTTGTACAAATTACCAGTTTGTTTGGAGACAAGTGCTCTTTGCTATACCAAAAGAGGGCTTAGTTTAAGTGAATTTTCATTATAAAGAACATTGTTTTGAATTTTCAAATGTGTGTGTGTCTGAAATTTGTACCTGTGAATTTTTGGGAGGAGTCTACCAGAGAGCCTGAGAGAACATTTATTTTGTCAAGTACATATTGGTAGTATACAAAGATATGACAATGTTTATACACAATACATGATACCAGTAAGAGAGAAACTTTAGGACAGGGGACGGAAGGCACGCTGGTGCACTTATGCATGACCCTTACTGACCTCTTAGGAAACAGGTGAGGTCAGCAGTGGATAGTCTAAGGGTAAAGTTTGGGAGGTTAGGTGATGGTACTACAGGTAGTGAGTTCCATGCATTAACTATTTGGTTACTGAAGTCATATTTCCTGCAGTCAAGTTTAGAGCAGTTTACTTTAAGTTTGTATCTGTTATGTACTTGTGTGTTGTTGTGGTTGAAGCTGAAGTAGTCATTGATAGGAAGGATGTTGTAGCAAATGATTTTATGGGCTATGCTTAGGTCGTGTTTAAGGCAACATAGTTCTAAGCTTTCTAAACCTAGGGTTGTAAGTCTAGTTGCGTAGGGTATTGTAGAGGAATGGAGGGCTCTGGAGGTTTTCCAAAGTGTTTATGTCTGAACCCAGGTGGAAGAGTCCAAATGCAGAAAATGTCCATATGGTTATTCATGCCCAAGGATCCAAGGATCTACTACTCTTTCAGTAAAATAATATTTTCTCATGTTGCTTTTGATCTTCCCCCCAACTAACTTCAGATTGTGTCCCCTTGTTCTTGTGTTCATTTTCCTATTACAAATACTTCCCTCCTGAACCTTATTTAACCCTTTGACATATTTAAATGTTTCAATCATGTCCCCCCTTTTCCTTCTGTCCTCCAGACTATACAGATTGAATGCATTAAGTCTTTCCTGATACTTTTTATGCTTAAGACCTTCCACCATTCTTGTAGCCCGTCTTTGGACCCGTTCAATTTTGTCAATATCTTTTTGTAGGTGAGGTCTCCAGAACTGAACACAGTATTCCAAATGTGGTCTCACCAGCGCTCTATATAGCGGGATCAGAGACAGGTTACAAGTGGTGTGCCACAAGGGTCTGTTCTGGGTCCTATTCTTTTCAATATGTTTATGAGTGACATAGGGGAAGGTTTGGTAGGGAAGGTTTGCCTATTTGCCGATGACTCTAAAGTGTGCAATAGTCTGCTTGTTATACCTCTAGCTATGCAGCCAAGCATCCTACTTGCGTTTCCTACCGCCCGACCACACTGCTCACCCATTTTGAGACTGTCAAAAATCACTACCCCTAAATCCTTCTCTTCTGAAGTTTTTGCTAACACAGAACTGTCAATACAATACTCAGATTGAGGATTCCTTTTCCCCAAGTGCATTATTTTACATTTGGAAACATTAAACTGCAGTTTCCATTGCTTTGACCATTTATCTAGTAAAGCTAAATCATTTACCATATTACAGACGCCTCCAGGAATATCAACCCTATTGCACACTTTAGAGTCATCGGCAAATAGGCAAACCTTCCCTACCAAACCTTCCCCTATGTCACTCACAAACATATTAAAAAGAATAGGACCCAGAACAGACCCTTCTGGCACTCCGCTTGTAACCTGTCTTTGCTCAGAATACTCGCCATTAACAATAACTTTCTGATGTCTACGCTCCAGCCAGCTGCAAATCCACTGAACTATCCATATGGCTCCACATACCACTTGTGGCTTACGTGCCATAGGTTCACTTATTTTACTTTTTATTTTCATTTTGGTTAGTGCGGGAATAACAGAAGGACTACAGAAGACAACTGGAACGGTGACAAGAATGAGGCTAAGTCCTTCACTTTTCTCTCTGTCTTCTTGTACAAAGGAGCTTCACGTCTGCAATTTTGTGCTCGATGGGGCTGAGGAAGGTCCTTGATTTGTCAAAACTTCTTTGCACTTCACAGCTTTCTTCTCATAACTCTCCTGCCAGTGCACTTATGAGTGTGAAATTGTTCTTTTAGAAGCACTTTGCCAAAGCCAGCCGCCTGGTAGGAAGAATTTGATGGATGAACTGGTAGTGTCTTGCATAAACTTTTGATAACAACTAGGTTAGGAGTATTAAAGTCTTTCTTGTTGGAGATATGAAGAGTTGCCTTAAAAAATAAAAAAAATGAAAAATAGTGCATAGGTTAAGCACCCCTTCTGAGATGAATCCCTGGGAAAGTGCTAGGAACCAACTGGAATAATCAGAGAACTTCTGTAGCATTGATAAAGAAGAATATTTGTAGCTCAGGTTAAAATAAGAAGTCCTCAGTGCTTTCTGAGCTTGGTTGTTTTCTGGCAGATGTTTCATTACCCAACTAGGTAACATCATCAGCGGGTCAACATTGCAATAAAGCAACCAAGCTCAGAGAGCACCAAGGATTATTCATCTGTCGCACTTAGATCAGTAGTGGGCTGCTCCATGGATGGATCGGTGCGCAGTCCCACTTGGAAAAATTGAGATGTGCATGCACCTACGCATCTCCAACATGCACCTGACATGCACAGGTGTGCCTCCATGTCAGATTTTACTTCTGTGCATGGGCTGGAAGCCCATGCTCCCTTCACTGACTTAGATGATAATGAAGGGATCACAACTTCCCCAGGGATTTTGTCCTCTGTTGCATGCAGTCTTTTCTGTGTGTTTTATTACCTTGCTTTTGAATACCTATTGCCTTTTTTTTGCCTTTTATAATTCAAGATAATCTTCTGCCATACCTGTATCTCATTTATGTGTATACTGCATTTAGAGTCATGACCTTTCTGCCAACTTAGCTATGACAAAACGTGGAAACCCAGGTATATTTGTCTCGTAAGCTGAAAAATATAGTGAGGTGTGGTTTATTCAGTAGAACCTGGACCGCCTTCTGTTGCACGAATCCCAGCGACCACTTAGGTCCCACAGAGTGGGTCTTCTCCGGGTCCCGTCAACTAAACAATGTCGCTTGGTGGGACCCAGGGGAAGAGCCTTCTCTGTGGTGGCCTCTGGAACCAACTCCCCCCCAGAGATTAGAATTGCCCCCACCCTCCTTGCCTTTCGTAAGCTGCTTAAAACCCACCTGTTCCCCCTAGGCTTTTACAATTTTATGCATGGTATATCTGTATGTATGTTTGGTTTTTATAATAATGGGTTTTTAACTGTTTTTAGTATTGGATTATTATTATTATATGCTGTTTTATTGTTGTTAGCCGCCCCGAGTCTGCAGAGAGGGGCGGCATACAAATCCAATAAATAAATGAATGAATGAATGAATGAATGAACGAACGAACGAACGAACGAACGAACAAACAAACAAACAAACAAACAAACAAAAAAATAATCTAGTTTTATTGGCAACATGGCCAATGCCATGTTGCAACCTATTTTAGGACAAAAAGGAGTCCCTGTGGATTTTATTCCACTAGTAAGTCTATAGGGGGCATTGCTTAAGGCTATTGACCCAGCACTGCCCGAAGATATATCTGCAGTGATGTGACCAGTATAATGTTGCAAAGTTTCAGTGATCCCCACTGAAATGGTATCTATTTATCCACTTGCATTTACATGCTTTCAAACTGCTAGGTTGTCATGAGCTGGGACAAGGATGGGAGCTCATCCCATTGCTTGACATTCAAGTCTCAAACCTGGGCTGCTGGTTTTTCAGCCCAGCGTCTTAACAACTGAGCCACCATGCTGCCCCATTTTAGGTCAAAGGTGATAGCTTATTCAATAAGCACAGTGTGGCAACTCTTTTGGACAACTTTTCTGACTCTTCTTTGGAGGCTGCCTTGAGAGTGGATGAGCTCATTCCTAGCATGTCAGGAACTGGGTTAACTCACCAAAAGAGATTTACAGGAAGATTCAGCTGGAGACAGCATGCAAGTCAATGAAGAGGTGGGGAAGACACTACCTTCTATGGTGGATCCGAAAGCACTCTGGGCAGCAAAAAGACAAGAGCAAAGGAGATCTGCCAGATTATGCAGGAGAAGGCCCTGCCCATCTTGAAGGGCACTAGAAAGCTATTTATCATAGCAGGCAGAAGGAGGCATTGATAGAAACAACATGTTTGATTTATGGCTGTGTGTTTGTTCATATTTCCTGCTTGACCCTTCTTTTTCCAACTGAGCTGTCATGGGTATATTTCAGTTTGGCCTGGTGGATTTAGGTTTGTTTGATGGACTAATTTCTTGGAGCAATTTTCCATTGTTTTGTGGACTATTGGCTATTGCATTGAGGACTAATCTTGGCCTGCTTGTGGCTGGATTTATTTCGGACATTTCTGAGGCTGGGGGAAAGGAATTGCTGGGAAACATCAATAAACTCTCAAAACCACACTAATGTTTGCATGTGCGAGTGACACTACAATGGAGTAAAGGTATAAAATTTCTACCGGTAGGACAACCTGGGTAGATTCAGAACAGCATCTCTATACAACAAACACCATTACCTCAGAATGTATTTGTTTATCTCACAATTAAAGAATTTATATATCCATATAACCCAAACAATATAATTCTGGGTAGATTGCAACATAAAGGAACCCTGGAGCCTGAGTTAAGGCTACCTCATGTAGATCAGAGGTGTCAAACTCAAAGCCGACAGGCCTGAGGGTTGCTTAAATCCGGCCCGTGAGGCTGGTTTGGAAATATCAAAGGACAGGCCTGCAATGCCCCTGCCAGCCAAAAAGAGCCCAGGAGGGGAATGTGCAGGCCTGCACAGTCTGTTTTTAGCCCTCCAAGACTCCAGCAGAACATTGCTGGCCAAAAATGGACCTTGGGGCTCTGCATGACTCATTTTTGGCTAGAAGAGTGCTGCTGAATGCTGGGGAAGCTAAAAATGGGTCACATGGGGGCCTCACAGAGCTGATTTTTGGGCAGCAGAATGCTGAAGGGAGCCATGGAAGCCAAAAATAAGGAACAGGGGGATGCATGCAGCTCCCCACGCCCCCCTTTTTAGCCAGCAGAATGCTGCAGGAGGAATCAATTCCATCCCTCCCCCGACGCAGGCTCACAGAGAAAAACTATAGTGCTGCTCCAGCACTCCAAGAAATCCAGTTTGACTCCCCTGATATAGATGATGATATTGCTATTACTCAGAAAGACCCAGAAAAATCACATAAAAGTTTGGAATTGGGTAACTGGGTATTATTTAAATTTAATAAATGTAAATAAATAATACTAATATATTCTGCTGCTGCTTTCTATAGTGACAAGGGGATAGATAGTACTATATTTATACTCCACTGAGCAGCAAAATGCCTCCAGCTGTTGTCGATGATCTGGATTAGATACCTTTCAAGCCCCAGAAGGCAGGGGAAAATCAGCAATTTCTAAACAACATTCTTCTGAGTCAGTTAGAAATGTTTGTAGCACTAGGCCATCTAACAGAATGTCATTATACCACGGGTTAATTACTGTGGGGCCAGGGCTAAATTAATGGTGCAGTCGGGCCTAATTATCTACGGGAAAGCATTCTTTACAGTCCTGCCGTATAGAATCTTTATGGCCATCAAATTAATAGAACAGATAAATCCCTAAGCGGAAATATTTTTTAAAAAAAGACATTTGCTTTATCTGTACATCTTCATTTTCCCTCTGGTTGCTATAGCAATGTACAAGAAAAGGGGGGGAAGACGATTAAGATCTTAAAGAAAGTCTTGTTACCCATAGGTCTTGGTGGAGTCATTGAAATTGATCGGATCAATTCTGCAACAACTTTGCTGTTGTGTATAATCCTTTTGGTTGGTACAAAAAGACTTCAATGGGTATTTGGGTCAACTCTACTTACTTTGTTTTTTTTGCTATCTTTTTATGCTTAATATACTTTCATACACACACACACATACACATACACATATACATACATACATACACAAACACATGTGTGTGTGTGTGTGTGTGTGTGTGTGTGTGTGTGTGAGACATGTTTTTCCTGAATTTGAAAATTAAGGGAGACTAGGAAAGATCTATTATGGCCTTGTTCTGGCCTCATCAGCTAGCCATACCCTCTCACTGAGATTTGAACTTGCAGCTTTTGCCTTCTAAGGCAGAGAATTAACCTCTTGGCTACAGTATCTAATCCTTTCAGCTTTGTACCAGGGAAGGGTTATATCGAATCACCCTGGTATATTGATTTTATATATATTTATTATCCATCTACCTACCTACCTACCTACCTACCTATCTATCTATCTATCTATCTATCTATCTATCTATCTATCTATCTATCTATCTATCTATCTATCTATCTGGTTTCTATGCTTCCCTTCTCCTGAGACTCAACACAATACAATATATTAGTGAAAAAAGTCAAATGTTAAATGAAAAAAAAACTATTTAAAAAAATCCATTATAAAACTCACTGAGCAATCTAATCAAAACAAACATGCATACCAATCAATCATAATTCAGCTGTGACGGATATTAGGATTCACAGCCCTTAGGACTGATAGCAAATCCAGGTCTTCATAGCTTTTGGGAAGGCTAGTAGGGTGGGAGCAGTACGGACATCGGTCAGAGTTGATTCCATAAGGTCAGGGCAGCCACAGAGAAGGCTGTCCCCCATGGGCCCATCAACCTGCATTGTTTAGTTGACAGGACCTGGAGGAGGCCAGCTCCTTGTGATCTAATTGGTCTCTGGGAGTTATATGGCTGGAGATGGTCTCATAAATAGACTGGCCCTAAGCCATGGTGAACCTATGGCATGGGCGCCACAGAGTCATATCTGCTGGCACGCGAGCCATTCTCTAGCTCAGCTCCAACATGCATGTGTGTGCCAGCCAGCTGATTTTTGGCTTGCACAGAGGCTCTGGGAGGGCATTTTTGGCTTTCAGAAAGCCTCTGGGTGGATGGGAGAGAGCATTCTTACCCTCCCTGGCTCCAGGGAAACCTTTGGGGCCTGGGGTGAGCAAAACACAAGCCTCCTGGGCCCATCAGAAGTTGGGAAACAGGCCATTTCTGGTCTCCAGAGGGCCTCCAATGTGTGTGTGTGAAGCTGTTTTCGCCCTCCCCAGTGTTCTGTCGGGCTCTCTGGTAGACTTCTCCCAAAAATTCACAAGTACAAATTTCAGACACACAAACGTTTGAAAATTCAAAACAATGTTCTTTATAATGAAAATTCACTTAAACTAAGCCCTCTTTTGGTATAGCAAAGAGCACTCATCTCCAAACAAACTGGTAGTTTGTACAAGTCCCTTATCAGTTCTGTGATACTTAGCTTGCAGCTGTGAGGCAATTCATAGTCCTTCTTCTTTCACAAAGTGAAACACACTTTGCTCTGGTTTAGTTTCAAAGCAGGGAAAAATCAGCACACAAAGGTCAAAGTCAGTAAAGCAGTTACGAAACACAACGATCAGATAATCCTCCACAATGGCCAAACCCACAGGCTGCTATTTATAGCAGCCTCACTAATTACCACAGCCCCACCCAACCACAGGTGGCCTCATTTTCTTTGATAATAATCTCTCAGTTGTTGCTGCCTATGCATCGCTCTCCGCATGCGTGGCTGTATCATTAACTCTTGTTCCGAATCCAAGGAGGAGCTAGATAATTGATCTCCTTCTGAGCTGTCTGCCACACTCTCCTCCTCCCTGTCACTCATGTCTTCTTGGTCAGAGGAGCCTTCATCATCAGATTCCACCGGGGGCAAAACAGGCCTGCAGCATGTGGATGTCTCCCCCACATCCACAGTCCTTGGGGCAGGAGCTGGGCCAGAGCTAACCACAACACCCAGGCATTGAATTTTTGGTGTGGGCATTTGCGCATGCACAATAGCATGCACACATGCTCCTTAGGCACACGAGGGAAAAAAGGTTCACCATCACTGCTGTAGTTTTTTTGCGAAATCAACATTAGCATAAATTGAGCTGTGGTTTTTTTTTCACTTGCCAAAATAATACCTCCTTACGCCTGGAAGAGGGCCAGTAGGGCTGATAGAGAAAAAGGCTTGTGAGAAACATCTTAGAGGAGAACTGAATCTCCTAACAAAGAGACTCCTCTGACACAAAAAAGCTGCTTGCTCAGATGCTCCGGTCACGTCGCTCCCGGCAATCAATGAGCATTTCAGGAAGCATCGGGAGATTAACATTAAGGCACTTCTGCATATTTGCCTACAAAGCAGCTGGCTTTGGAGTTCACACAATTTTGTGACAATCAATGTGTTTTCAGCAAGAGTAAGAGGCTTAGTATAAAGAACTTTTTAAGCATATGCCTCTCAAGAGCTTGGCTCCGAGAGCCGAGCTTGCGGTATGCTGAGTGAGCACGGATGGGATGTCATATTACATTCCCGGCTGCACAAGGACTCTTGGAGGAAATGCTCCAGATGTATAAGTCAACAAGATATTATGTGCCGGATAGATTTGCATGCTTGGAAACTGCAGTTGTTCATTCCTATTAATCACACCTGCAGAGATGTAAGTTACCCTCAATGGGCTCTCCCAGATAGAGCTGCAAAACTCCATATTTGTAAAGGGTTAAGTCCCACCAATATTCACCTGTGGTTTTATTTATTCATTTTGTGTTCTGTCGGGCTCTCTGGTAGACTCCTCCCAAAAATTCACAGGTACAAATTTCAGACACACACGTTTGAAAATTCAAAACAATATTCTTTATACTGAAAATTCACTTAACCTAAGCCCTCTTTTGGTATAGCAAAGAGCACTCGTCTCCAAACAAACTGGTAATTTATACAAGTCCCTTATAGGTCCTGTGATACTTAGATTGCAGCTGTGAGGCAATTCACAGTCCTTCTTCTTTCACAAAGTGAAACACACTTTGCCCTGGTTTAGTTTCAAAGCAGGGAAAAATCAGCACACAAAAGGTCAAAGTCAGTAAAGCAGTCACGAAACACAACGATCAGATAATCCTCCACAATGGCCAAACCCAAAGGCTGCTCTTTATAGCAGCCTCACTAATTACCACAGCCCCACCCAACCACAGGTGGCCTCATTTTCTTTGATAATAATCTCTCAGTTGTTGTTGCCTATGCATCGCTCTCCGCATGCGTGGCTGTATCATTAACTCTTGTTCTGAATCCAAGGAGGAGCTAGATAATTGATCTCCTTCTGAGCTGTCTGCCACACTCTCCTCCTCCCTGTCACTCATGTCTTCTTGGTCAGAGGAGCCTTCATCATCAGATTCCACTGGGGGCAAAACAGGCCTGCAGCATGTGGATGTCTCCCCCACATCCAGTCCTTGGGGCACGAGCTGGGCCAGAGCTAACCACAACAATTTTGTTTAGCTAGAAATGAGTGGTGTGTTGGCCTAGAGGTGGAGCTTTCACAATGATGGACTGCCAAAAATTTTACTGCCACAGTCTGGGTGTGGCTTATTTTGTGGGTGTGGCTTGATGTTCATATGACTGGGATCAAGTGGCTTGCCAGCTATGTGACTAGGTGGGAGGGGCTTGAGAATCATGTGACCGGGGGTGGCTTAAAGGTCATGTGACTCGGTGGGAGTGGCTTACCGACCAAGAGAATTTTTCAGATAGGTGCTTGGACTTTTTTTCAGTTGATTAAGTCACATTATTTGAATAGCCACAAAAAGAACAAATGATAGACAGCATTATTTGTTGAGGAGCACAGTCATATTTGAAGGTTTTGTACTAAACCTGCAATGTTTAGTATGACAACAGATTAAGCAAGTAGTTCAATTTTCTTTAATTGCTATAAAAGTTCAGTTGTAGATAATGATACAAATTATTAAAGTGTTATGGGTTAAAACATATTATTTAATTATTTCATATTTTAAAAGTAATTAAGGATCATTCTTAGGTAGATGTACCACTGTATATTGTTATGTTAATCCCTACTAAAGTAAGACTAACCTTTAAATGACCCTAACTGTTAACTCCAACTGTTAACTCCAACATGGTTAGGGTTAGGGTACCAAGAATAATCTGACCAAATGCTGAAAAAACAAAGCAGAATAAATAGCAAATTTACATGTATACACCATAGTAGTATCTCTCTTATTGGGCTGAATTTTTTTCCAAAAGATTGGTGTAGTTGGATTTTAAATAATACTTTTAAATTAGAAGCCATCAAAATTCCTTTTTCATTTATTCAAGCTTCACATTTACTGTTTATTGTTAATAATACAGATTTTATTTAAAAGTAGACTGGTGGGGGTTTTTTAAGAATATGTTTGAGAAACTATTCTTCTGTCAGAGTAAAATAGAATATTCTTAGCTTTTTTTCTGTATTTGTCTTTAATTGCAATGAGGAATTTAGCAGAATGTTCCATACTGCCATTGACTATGAAAAAAATTCCATGCCCAACTATTAAAATGAAGTAGTGTTTGACGATCTTATTTTGCAGCTTTTTGCTCTTGGATACATTGCTTTTACAAGCCGGCCCGTAAATTCTGTCACTTTTTGCCAATAGATGGAGCCTGAGAACTTAGAAGGGAAGAGACTGCAGAGATTAATGCAAAAATGCAGCTTCATAAAATGATAGAATATCAGAAAGTATGTTTGTAACTGTAATGAATATTTTACAATGGACCGTGATAAATCACACAATCTCGTGCCATTTTAGAGAGAAGAGGTGAGGGGTTTTCAATGTGAAATAAGCTCTATTTATCCTTCTTACTACTCTCAGGGTTAACGTTAGAGGTTAACAGTGACAATGTGTATTGTTTTATTGTTTCCTAATAGGATTTGATTGCTTATTAGTATCCTATGATTATCACAATGAAAAGTCCTCAGTCACAATAACTGATACTATTAGTTGTTATTGTTATTATTATTATTATTATTATTATTATTATTATTATTATCATCATCATCATCATCATCATCATCATTATCATTATCATTATCATTATTATTTATTAGATTTGTATGCCACCCCTCTCCACAGATAGTTAGTTGGGTAATGCAGTGTTTCCCAACCTTGGCAACTTGAAGCTATTTGGACTTCAACTCCCAGAATTCCCCAGCCAGTGTTCGCTGGCTGGGGAATTCTGGGAGTTGAAGTCCACATAGCTTCAAGTTGCCAAGGTTGGGAAACACTGGGGTAATGAAATGTCTTCAGGCAAAGAATCAAGCTCAGAACACAGGAAGGATTCCTCGGTTTATTTTAAATGCACACTCTTTCAAATTAAAGTTTTTATAGTTAACGTAGAGAAAAAACACATAAAAAGGAACACTTTTTCAAATTAAAATATGAATATTCTTGATAGGACCTGTGAAGAGCAGATGAAACTTACTAAAAGTCTGCCCTCTGCCTTTTATCCTCAGAGCTAGGGTGGGGCTTTACTAGGAGCGGTGGCTCCTCTGTTCCAAGGATCAACCCATAGATTTCCACTGCTCTCCTCTTCTCTGCCTTCTGTGCCTCTGTGCGTCAGGCACTGGACCCAGCTGTTCCTCATCTTGCTCATCAGCCAGTAGTGGGGGACGTTGACTCCCCATTTGAGAGTTGTTGGATGATCCAGGCTCCACATCTCCCTCTCTCCCTCTCTTTCTCTTTCTCTCTCTCTCTCCCCCCCTCTCTCTCTGCCAGCTCCATTCCCGCTTCCCCCTTGGAGCTCTCAGGTTGCCTTAATGCTTACCTTGACTCCCATGCTGTCTCCTCCTCTGATTGAGCTATGGTGACAATAAGAACAGAAGGTGGGCAGAGCAGTCCAGGCAGAATTCAAGTGCAACTGGCAAGAAGAATGTAGCAAGGCAGTGGGATGAGCTGTTCAGCCATATTTGAGTTCAAGTGTCTTTGCTGAGGGAAGGTTGCCACACCAGCCCTGGAAAGGAGGAGGAAAGGAAAGAGGGGGTACATCAGATTTCACCTTTTCCTAGGTAGGAGTCTTCGAGATTTTCTTCTTTTTTGAGCGAAACTCAGCTCAACCTAAATGTTCAGACTGATC
Organism: Erythrolamprus reginae; assembly: GCF_031021105.1. NCBI lineage: Eukaryota > Metazoa > Chordata > Lepidosauria > Squamata > Dipsadidae > Erythrolamprus > Erythrolamprus reginae. Next base: position 20,669,708 of record NC_091956.1, on the reverse strand, counting down.
GTTTGCTGCAGTATAAATATTAACTGGCTCAGAAATGTCAAATCCATTCCATCGATCATCCTCTATTAAGAACGCGTCTCGTGTCTGTTTCTGCAATCTTGTTGAATGTGCTCATTGTTAGCCTTTTAGCAGACAAAAGCAGTGACTGCTTATTCCCCTTCCCATCCCAGGAACTGGGCATAGCTAGTCTAGTGAAGAGAAGGACCAGGGGGGACATAATAGCAGTGTTCCAATTGTCGAGGGGCTGCCACAGAGAGGAGAGGGTCAAGCCATCCTCCCAAGCATTGAAGGCCAGACAAGGAATAGGTTATAAAGCCCTTCATGACATCGGACCAGAATATCTCCGGGACCGCCTTCTGCCGCACGAATCCCAGCGACCGGTTAGGTCCCACAGAGTTGGCCTTCTCCGGGTCCCGTCGACTAAACAATGTCATTTGGCGGGACCCAGGAGAAGAGCCTTCTCTGTGGCGGCCCCGACCCTCTGGAACCAGCTCCCCCCAGATATCAGAGTTGCCCCCACCTTCCTTGCCTTTCACAAGCTCCTTAAAACCCACCTCTGTCGTCAGGCATGGGGGAATTGAATTTTTTTCCCTTCCCCCTAGGCTTATAGAATTTATACATGGTATGCTTGTATGTATGATTGGTCTCTTAAATCGGGGCTTTTTAGATTATTTTTTAATATTAGATTTGTTACATTGTTTTCTTTACTGTTGTTAGCCACCCCGAGTCTTCGGAGAGGGGCGGCATACAAATCTAATAAATAAATAAATAATAAATAAAATAATGGATGGAAACTGAACAAGCAGCAATTTAACCTAGAAATAAGGAGAAATTTTCCAACAATCAACCAATGGAAGAGAAGTTGCATTCGGAAGTTGTGGGAGCTTCATCTCTGGAATCTTTGAAGAAGAGACTAGACTATTATCTGTCAGAAAAGGGTGTAGGGCAGTGATGGTGAACCTATGGCATGGGTGCCACAGGTGGTACGTGGAGCCATATCTGCTGGCACACAAGCTGTTACCCTAGCTCAGCTCCAACATGCATGTACGTGCCAGCCAGCTGATTTTTGGCTTGCACAAAGGCTCTGGGAGGGCGGGTTTGGCTTCCAGAGAGCCTCCGGGGGTGGGGGAGGACGTTTTTACCATACCCTGGTTCCGGGGAAGCCTTTGGAGGCTGGAGAGGGCAAAACATGAGCCTATTGGGCCCACCACAAGTTGTGAAATGGGCCATTTCCAGCCTCTGGAGGGCCTCCAGGGGGCCTCTCAGGTGGGTGGGGGGAGAGAAGCTGTTTTCACCCTCCTGGGGCATTGAATTATGGTTGTGGGCACTCACGGATACGTGATAGCGCATGCCCACGCTCTTTCGGCACCCAGGGGGAAAAAAGGTTCACCATCTGGTATAGGGTCTCCTGCTTGGGCATGAAGTTGTACTAGATGACTTACAAGATCCCTTCCTATTCTGGCCATTTATCATTTGTATCCCATTTGTCTCCTCTAAAATACCTTCCGAGGAACTTAATTGTGAAGGGGGTTGAAGTACGGCCACCCCACACACAAGACCTCAAGGAAGCCAAATGCTCCCATTTGCACTCTGAAAGTTCTCCAGGCAACAAAGGAAGAAGCCTTGCACATCTGTGGAAGTCACACCATTGCTAAGAGGCATCCTGGTGGAAGTGTTTAAATACACTTCAAATGAGGACTCAAATAAAGTGAAATACAACTTCAGCAACAGAGTGATCAATGCCTGGAATGCCCTACCTGAGCCTGTTGGTTTCTTCCCAAACCCCCAAAACTTTAACTTTAGACTATCTATAGTCAATCTCACCCCATTCCTAAGAGGTCTGTAAGGGACGTACATAAGCGCACCATTGTGCCTACCATCCCTGTCCAACTGTCCTATTGCCTAATTTACCTGTACCTGCCTTGCTAATGTTTATGTTTATACCAATATCTACTACCTTGTACGTGCTTGACAAAATAAATACAATAAATACAATACAAAGCAATGCAATACAATGCAACACAGCACAATGCAATGCAATGCAATGCAATGCAATGCAATACAATAATACAATATAGTACAATACAAAACAATACAATACAATACACCCAAAATCCTTTTTTTGTGTGGTGTTCACCCTTCCCAGGCTCTCAAAGGAGTGGATGGGACTTGCATTATGTTCATATGCACTGAGAAGCCCAGCCTAACATAGGCATGGAAACCAGGTCAGATATGCAATTTAAAACATTGGAAACCAAACAAGTCAAAACAACATGGCCTGCTTTTGTTTCGATAGAATTGGTGTAAATGCCACCGGTAGAAAAGAAATCAATGAAAGACAGATTCCTATTCTTCATTATTAGGCTGGTCCTGAAATTTGGAAGCTTGGGCCCTGGTTAATGAACCTTGAAAGCTTAAACAGGGTGTGTTTTGCCCTTATAAATGCTATTTTAGTCTGTTTTTCCTACTTAGCAGTTTCATTGTAAAAGAGCCCATGGGCTCCTTTATAAATGGAGAATACTTGTTCTGATCTGGAAGCAGGCTGACCCTCTATGTACAAGCCAACCTTATCACTACCCTTCTTTTGTTATGGGTATAGACATGTATAAGACAAGCACACCTTTTCAAACTGGATTAAACCTTTCCTTTGTGATGGTGGAATTAATGCCTTCCAATGAGCTCTTTCTTTGAAAATAATGTCTATGCTCTTTACTCTATCTGCTTACTCTATTCAAAAGACCCATTCAACAAAGGCAGTAGAAGGGCGGGGGGAAAGCTTTAAACCACTAGAGTCCAGCGAAGCATTGCCTTTTAAGTATATTATTAGGCTAATGGGACCCTAACCACAGCACATAGCTTTTCATTCTGCTGTATTGGTAAACCTTTCCCAGGAACGATACCCTTGGCATATTTTTCATCTACATCTTTCTCCCTTCTGTGTTATTTTTCATATCAGTGTTTTTCATTTGTGGCAAAAACTCTAGAAAAATTCACTTATTTATCGATTTCTCAAACTGCTGAAATCTTGTGCAAAGCAACGCGATGCTATTGATCAGAATAACAGAATGCTGTACTTTTGGGGGTATAAGACACAACTTAGTTTTGGGGAAGGAAAATAGTGGGGGAAATCTACCTACCAGGTATTTGTCTGGCTGGTGTCCTTAGTCTGGTCAGCTTTAGTACATTATTTTATTTATTTATTTATTTATTGGATTTGTATGCCGCCCCTCTCCGGAGACTCGGGGCAGCTAACAGCGACAATAAAACAGTGTACAATAGTAATCTGATATTAGAAATGATTAAAAATCTATTAATATAAAAACCAAACATACATACATACATACCATGCATAGAATTGTAAAGGCCTAGGGGGAAAGAGGATCTCAATTCCCCCATGCCTGGCGGCAGAGGTGGGTTTTAAGTTGCTTACAAAAGGCAAGGAGTTTTCGGAGTTTTCGGAGAGGGGCATACATACCATGCATAGAATTGTAAAGGCCTAGGGGGAAAGAGGATCTCAATTCCCCCATGCCTGGCGGCAGAGGTGGGTTTTAAGTTGCTTACAAAAGGCAAGGAGTTTTCGAGTTTTCGGAGAGGGGCGGCATACAAATCCAAATAATAAATAAAGGAGGGTGGGGGCAGTTCTAATCTCTGGGGGGAGTTGGTTCCAGAGGGCCGGGGCCGCCACAGAGAAGGCTCTTCCCCTGGGTCCCGCCAGGCGACATTGCTTAGTTGACGGGACCCGGAGAAGGCCCACTCTGTGGGACCTAACTGGTCGCTGAGATTCGTGCAGCAGAAGGTGATCCCTGAGGTAATCTTGTCAGGTGCCATGAAGGGCTTTATAGGTCATAACCAACATTTATCCTCTGGTTAGGGCTTTTAAAAAAATCTTTGGACTCTGACTGACTTGGACTCTGATTGACTTGGACTCTGATAATACCTGGACACCTTGACAGTTGGTTCGGACTGGTTTTTGGCAGTCTGGGTTCTTAGAACCTGCAGTGACCCAGGGCTGTCATGCCCCCAAACCAACTTTCTCGGCTTTATAGAACACACCATTTTGTTTTTTACATCTGCACATACACAGAACCTGTTTTTCTGCTTCTGCACATGCGCAGTGTTCTGTCGGGCTCTCTGGTAGAATCCTCCCAAAAATTCACAGGTACAAATTTCAGACACACACACGTTTGAAAATTCAAAACAATGTTCTTTATAATGAAAATTCACTTAAACCAAGCCCTCTTTTGGTATAGCAAAGAGCAGTCGTCTCCAAACAAACTGGTAATTTATACAAGTCCCTTATCAGTCCTGTGATACTTAGCTTGCAGCTGTGAGGTAATTCACAGTCCTTCTTCTTTCACAAAGTGAAACACACTTTGCTCTGGTTTAGTTTCAAAGCAGGGAAAAATCAGCACACAAAAAGGCAAAGTCAGTAACGCAGTCATGAAACACAACGATCAGATAATCCTCCACAATGGCCAAACCCACAGGCTGCTGTTTATAGCAGCCTCCCTAATTACCACAGCCCCACCCAACCACAGGTGGCCTCATTTTCTTTGATAATAATCTCTCAGTTGTTGTTGCCTATGCATCACTCTCCGCATGCGTGGCTGTATCATTAACTCTTGTTCTGAATCCAAGGAGGAGCTAGATAATTGATCTCCTTCTGAGCTGTCTGCCCCACTCTCCTCCTCCCTGTCACTCATGTCTTCTTGATCAGAGGAGCCTTCATCATCAGATTCCACCAGGGGCAAAACAGACCTGCAGCATGTGGATGTCTCCCCCACACCCACAGTCCTTGGGGCAGGAGCTGGGCCAGAGCTAACCACAACACACAGAAGCTGGGTTCTTGGCACTGTGCATGGCACACAATGCCCATGTACCCATGTAAAGCATCTGGAAGTGAATCTGCAGTGAGGAAAGCCAGAACCCATCCCTGACACTGATATTTAAAAAGGGAGCTAACCCCATTCTCTTCTAGCACTGATGATATTACTTAGTGGGATAATAAAACGTCTGCAAAAAAAGAGTCAAGTTCAGAGCACACCAAATACCCTGCTCAGTTTTTTGAGTCAATGTTCACCAGTTCTACACTAAACACTTCTGAACGCTGAACACTGGATACTTTGTTCATTTTTAATACAATGCGATTCAGTTCAATGCAATCAATAAATATAGAAGTATTCACGTCTACCAGCAATTTGTACTTTCTGGTTATTCAGTCAAAATTGATCTGCGAATATAATAGACTTTTTTATCTTGGGGCAATTCCACTGGTAAAATATGCCTACCTATTTCCCCCCTTTTTAACTATTAGACTAAATTAATTACATTAATTATGTGTGCGAGAACTTCCAATAAATCAAAAATGTTGCTATAATAGCTTTCTGAATAGCCTGTCTTTGCAGCAATCAAAGAAAAGGTGAATGTAGGCATTAATTGCAATTCTTACAAATGAAATTCCAGAAGAGGCTCTAATCTAATTAAAGTGGGGCCCGTTCACTGAATTGAACTGGATACATAAAACTGTGCAACTAAACTTTTTAACAGACATTCTTCATTCAAATTTAGGTATGACTTTACACAGGCTGTGATAAAAACAAGGTCACAAGTAATTTGCTATGCGTGAATCATCTCAAATCAGAAAAAGATAAAAATTCAAGAAAAACATCATTAATAACTCTATTTTTGTCCACCACGTGCTCTGGCGAACATGTTAGAATATATAATTAAGAGTGTTATAAATACCAGTGTTTCCTAATCCAGATGATTTTTAGAAGTATATTTCACACATCTCTCAGCTACTGTGGCTATTCCTTAGAATTCTGGAGTTCAAGTTCTCACATTCGGATTTTGAACAATGTTGGGTTACCATACTTTTTGGGAGTATAAGATGCACTTTTTTCCTCCCCAAAAGAGGCTTAAAATTCAGGTGCATCTTATACTCTGAATGTAGCTTTTTTCAAAGCTTTTTTTCCAGTCCTAATTAGGTGCTAACGATCTTCCCAGCTCTTACCTTGCAGGTTCTTTCATTGTTATTCTCTGCAAAGAATGTTTTCCAAGCCCTAAGTCCTTACAGGTTTTTTTCATTGCTCTACTTGCTCTGAATGTTTCTTTCCAGCCCTAACCAGGTGCTAAAAATGTTCCCAGCTTTTTCTGGCTTTCAAGCTCTTTCATTGTTACTCTTTCCGAAGAATGTTTTCCAAGCCCTAAGTCTTTGCAACTTTTTTAATTGTTCTATTTGCTCACAATGTTTCTTTCTAGCCCTAACCAGGTGCTAATGATTTTTTCCAGCTCTTACTGGTTTGCAAGCTCTTTCATTGTTACTCCAAATAAGGTTTTTTAAAGTCCAAATAAGATTTTTTAAAAATTTTAACTTCTTCCATCTGAATAACTTTTTTCCAGCTCTAACCAGGGGATTAAATAATATACTGAAGCTGACCAGACTAAGGATGTTAGCCAGATGAATTTCTGGTAAGCAAATTCTTTCTCTTTTTTCCCTCCTCCAAAACTAAGGTGCATTTTATACTCTGAAAAACACAGTATATTTTAGCTTGTTGAATTACAGGATAACAGAGTGGGAAGTGACCTTAGATGTCTTCTAGTTCAACCCCCTTCTTAAGCAAACAAATCGCTATTCAATCTCTTTTTAAAACCCTCAGGTTATGGGCCACCCATAGCTTCTGGAGGCAAGCTGTTCCATTTTTGAACACTGAAGTTTGGATGATATTCCATTGACTTCCAGAATTGCAACTGTCCACCTCAATGTTCTTGCTGCCCAGCTTGATTATTGATTATTGAACTGCAAAACTGACAACTGCAAACATGATCAAGTCATAATTACGCTGTTTGACTTGCTCACTAAAGGAGTAGAGCTTGTGCTAAATCATGCTGATTGATTCCAGACAGCTGTAATCACATATTTAGAGGTGTTTTTTTTTCCCTCTACAAAATGTGGTAGAACAAAAAGTGCTTCTTAGATTGCGTCTTTGTATTTATGTACACTTGGATTAATTGGTCTAAATAGTGCTCTCTCCGTAGTCTTTGACAGCTAATAGGTGACATTGATTTCCTTCTTCTAAAGTTAGCGGGAAGAGGATGTGTATGACAGGATGATAGGATAATGTGTTGTTGTTAATCTTAGTTTAGGATCCTTGCATTTGCAATTTACACTGCCAAAAAATAATGTATTTCTGTAGATCCCTGTTTAGTAAACTAAGTGGGACAAAGGATCAGCTATATCAGTGATGGTGAAGCTATGGCACGGGTGCCACAATGTTCTGTCGGGCTCTCTGGTAGAATCCTCCCAAAAATTCACAGGTACAAATTTCAGACACACACACATCTAGGAGCTAGATAATTGATCTCCTTCTGAGCTGTCTGCCCCACTCTCCTCCTCCCTGTCACTCATGTCTTCTTGGTCAGAGGAGCCTTCATCAGCAGATTCCACCGGGGGCAAAACAGGCCTGCAGCATGTGGATGTCTCCCCCACAGCCACAGTCCTTGGGGCAGGAGCTGCGCCAGAGCTAACCACAACACACAAATAGCACATGGAGCCATATCTTCTGGCATGCAAGCTGTTGCCCTACCTCAGCTCCAGTGTGCATGTGTGTGCCGGCCAGCTGATTTTCGGCTCACACAGAGGCTCTGGGAAGGCATTTTTGGCTTCCAGAGAGTCTCCGGGAGGATGGGGGAGAGCGTTTTTACCCTCCCCGGCTCCAGGAAAACCTTTGGAGCCTGGGGAGGGTGAAACATGAGCCTAGTGGGCCCACTAGAAGTTAGGAAACAGGCCATGTCCAGCCTCCAGAGAGCCTCTTGGAGGGGTGTCAGGAGAAGCTGTTTTGCCCTCTCCAGGCATTGAATTATGGGTGTGGGCACTCGCACATGCATGATAATGTACACCCACACTCTTTCGGCACCCGAGGAAAAAAAGGTTCACCATCACTGAGCTCTATTATGACTGAAAAGAGAGTCAAACCTTTGTTCATACGGAGTATGTTGTCCATATTTTTAATAAGGAAAACAGGGATGTCAGGGTTCCAAGTAATATACCCATAGCAACAGAGGAATCCGCGGCAGGTTGATTCCTCAAAGAACAGTTTGTTTGGAGATATCATATTGGCACAATCCACGGAGAGGGGCGGCCATCAAATCAAATCAAATCAAATCAAATCAAATCAAATCAAATCAAATCAAATCAAATCAAATCAAATCAAATCAAATCAAACATAATAAATAAATAAATAAGTAAATAAATAAATAAGTAAATAAATAAAAACCAACTCTGAGAGTTCCCATGGTTTTCACCTAATTAAAAAGCGAACGTTTCCCTTTCCCCCAAACAATAAGTCACACTGTCCAATCTAAGTGCTAGCCCTTTGCTAGCTCAATCTGCCTTCCATTGAGGACCTGCATAGGTCGAGTCAAAAAGAGGGCATTTAAAATATTTACTGACCCCTCACATCCTGGACATAAATTGTTTCAACTCCTGCCCTCAAAACGATGCTATAGAGCCCTGCACACCAAGGCAACTAGAAACAAGGTTTTGCCCAAATGCCAACATTCTGCTAGACAAATAATTCCCTCCCCACTGTCAAAATATATACTAAGGCTGCATTACTATTACTCTTTTCATTCTTCCTATCACCCATCTCCTCCCACTTATGACTGTATGATTGTAACTTGTGGCTTGTATCCTTACGATTTTTATTAATATTGATTGTTTCCTGATTGCTTATTTGTACTCTATGACAATCATTAAGTGTTGTACCTCATGGTTCTTGACAAATGTATCTTTTCTTTTATGTACAGTGGAAGCATATGCTCGAAAGACAAACTCCTTGTGTGGCCAATAAAGAATTCTGTTCTATTCTATTCTATTCTATTCTATCCTATTCTATTCTCGACCTCGGAGTCTTGGTGGATAATCTTGGTGGATAATCAATTAAACATGAGCCAACAATGTGCAGCAGCAGCTAAAAAAGCCAACACAATCCTAAGCTGCATTAACAGGGGAATACACTCCAAGACCAGAGAAGTCTTAATACCACTCTACTACGCCCTGGTCCGACCACACCTGGAGTACTGTATTTAGTTCTGGTTACCACACTTCAAAAGAGACATTAAAACTCTGGAGAAGGTGCAAGAAAGAGCAACCAAGATGATTAAGGGACTGGAAACCAAGACTTACGAAGAGAGACAGAGGGAACTGGGCATGGATAGCCTAGAGAAAAGGAGGGCCAGAGCGGACATGATAGCAGTCGACAAGTATATGAGGGGATGTCACGGAGAGGAGGGGATCACTTTATTCTTCAGGGCACCAGAGGGCCGGACGAGGAACAATGGCTGGAAGTTGACCAAGGAGAGATTCAACATGGAGATAAGGAGGAACTTCCTGATGGTTAGAGCGATCAACCAATTGAACAACCTATCAGCGGACGTTGTGAACTCCAACACTCTGGACATTTTTAAGAGAAGATTGAACTGCCACTTGACTGGTGTACTATAGGGTTCCTGCTTGGGCAGGGGGTTGAACTTGATGGCCTTCATGGTCCCTTTCAACTCTAACAATAAATAAAAATAAATAAATTCTATTCCCATCTCTTTCCTTCCTTCTAAGGTTGACCACATTCTGGCCTGGATAGCAGCCATTAGATTACAGATTAGCACCGGGCAGGTCAGGTCCAAAATACCAGGGGCTGGTCCTTTGCTGTCTCAAAAAGAGCCCCACGGACCAGATTTACCCACACCATGGGCCAAATTCAACACACGGGCCTTGAGTTTAACAGCCCTGAATTTGTAAAGAAACAAGGAAACAAACAAACAAAAATCTCATAGTGACCTCACTTTAGCTCTAACTCACTTCAACCTGTCTAGAATTCCTGACGTTGGCTTAAGAAACAGTCAGTGGTATAGAGCAGTGTTTTTCAACCAGTGTGCCGCGGCACACTAGTGTGCCCCCCGACATGGTCAGGTTTGCCGCGAAGCTCAGAGAGAGAAAGAAAGGAAGAGAGAGAGAAAGAAAGAGAGAAAGAAAGCTAGAGAGAGAGAGAGTAAGAAAGCAAGAGAGAGAGAAAGAGAACAAGAAAAAGAAAGCAAGATAGAGAGAAAGAGAGAGAGCAAGAGAGAGAAAGAAAGCAAGAGAGAGAGAGAAAGAGAGGGAGGGAAGGAAGGAGAGGGAGCAAAAAAGAGAGGAAGGAAGGAAGAGAAAGAAAGAGGGATGGAAAGAGAGAGAAAGAAAGAGGAAGGGAGAGAAAGAGAGAGAGAGAAATAGAGCAAAAGGGAGGAAGAGAGAGAGATATATTTTTTTTGTCCAAACTTTTTTTAGCGGGCCCCCCCCCCACTCAATGTGCCCCAGGGTTTCGTAAATGTAAAAAATGTGCTGCGGCTCAAAAAAGGTTGAAAATCACTGGTATAGAGAATAAGTCACTTAGGCTGCAGTACAAAACTGGCATGCAGAAGGATGCTTCTTAATTGTGGTGCTAGGGTAGGAAGGATGGCTACCAAGTAGAGTATTCTAGAGTGGTCTACAAAAAGCGTAGGGATGCTTGCAGTGAAATAAATGTCTACTCTGGATATTTGTTCTTCTGTCAATGAGTTAATGAAATATTCCTCTGTTTCCATGATCCTTGCAAACTGTCCATCAGATAGAGGAGCATTAACACTTGATCCACGACCTTTGAAGAGTCTAGATAATACTTTGGTTGAATTTTCAACATTTGTACTGTCCTTCAAAGGATTCTGTTTCTGGGCGTGATGAACAAGTGTGATTAAATTCTGAAAATAGTCTTTGAGATGAGTCAACTACTCATCCCCCTGAATCAACAGAACTTCTGAAAGAATGATTTATTTTGTGTTGGTGAGGGGATGCTCAGATTACACCCTTTTCATTTTCAAAGCATAGTTTGAAGCTACCCTGGCACTCTTTGACTTTATTCCGACAATTTGCTTGCAAAAAATAATTGAAAGAACTGTGATCGAAGTGCGTATTTCTCAGGATCAAGAAGACAAGCCCTCATCATGTCACATGAAATGCTTTTGTTGTGCAGCATAGATTTTGTTTTAAAAGGCCTTTTAATTATCATCATTTTTTCAGGTTGCGTTTGAGTGTTTAAGTAAATACCTTTTGTGTGTGTGGGTGTTAAAGTGTTCTTTAGAACTAGCAAGGAAAATAATGCATACCTCTCCTAAAGGAAAAAGAACAAGAACAAAAATATCTTCTGAATCAACATTGCATTGCACATTATTTCTTTTGGGTAGAATAGTCAATCTTTTTTTGACTACGGTGGACTTGCTATATTTAAAATGCCCTCCATTGAGAACTATTTGCCAGTGAAGGAGGACAACTGTGGAAAAGGCTTGGAAAGCATGATGACATTGGTCATGTGCTGTTGGGGAGAGTGTGCAGAATGACCCTTGAATTATCAAGGACAGTGCACAGTGAAAACATCCACTTGCACCATTCACCTCAGTTCATCCCTTGCTTGCCTCTCACACTGGCTTCCCCCACACCGGATGCGCTGCTGCCATTCACCCCAGAGCGAGAGGTGAGCGGGGTGAACAGAGGTGAACGGCGGCAACAGGTGATGAGGGGAAGCCACCACGTGGGGTGAACGGTGGCAAGTGGGCAGTGCAGGGGCAAACGGCGGTGAGCAATGGCAAGAGGGCACTTACCTCTTTGCCTATTTCCAGGTTCTTTTTTCTTCTGCGCATGCGCAGAAGTTGAATCTCGCCCATGCACGCGTGCACTCACATGCGGGGGTAGAAGCGGGGGCACGATCCTGGCCTGTTCCAGTAGGGCCAGGAACAGTAGCCCGCCACTGGGTATATAGGTCTAAGTGCTATTGCTAAGTGGGAATGCAGGAAAGAAGGAAGGAAGGAAGGAAGGAAGGAAGGAAGGAAGGAAGGAAGGAAGGAAGGAAAGAAAGAGGGAGGGAGGGAGGGAGGGAGGAAGTCTACCGCACGAATCCCAGCGACCGGTTAGGTCCCACAGAGTTGGCCTTCTCCGGGTCCCGTTGACTAAACAATGTCATTTGGCGGGACCCAGGAGAAGAGCCTTCTCTGTGGCGGCCCCGACCCTCTGGAACCAGCTCCCCCCAGATATCAGAGTTGCCCCCACCCTCCTTGTCTTTCGCAAGCTCCTTAAAACCCACCTCTGTCGTCAGGCATGGGGGAATTGAAATTTTTCTCCTTTCCCCCTAGGCTTATAGAATTTATACATGGTATGCTTGTTTGTATGATTGGTCTCTTAAATTGGGGTTTTTTAGAATATTTTTTTAATATTAGATTTGTTACAATGTTTTCTTTATTTTTGTTAGCCGCCCCGAGTCTGCGGACAGGAGCGGCATACAAATCTAATAAATAAATAAATAAATAGATAGATAGATAGATAGACAGACAGACAGACAGACAGACAGACAGACAGACAGACAGACAGACAGACAGACAAATAAATAAATTGCGTAGTGGTTAAAATGCAGTATTTCATGCTAACTCTGCCCACTGGCAGCAGTTTAATCATGACCAGGTCAAGATTGACCCAGCCTTCCATCCTTCGGAGGTAGGTAAAATGAGGACCCAGATTGTTGGGGGCAATATGCTGACTTTGTAAACCACTTAGAGAGAGTTGTGAAGTACCATGAAGCGGTATATAAATCTAAGTGATATTGCTATAGACATGGAGACAAAGAATGGGGCAAATGCTTTGAAACCCATCTTGCACACTTGCATCTAACATCAGGATGTAAGTGCAAAAGCTTGGAGTTTGTATTGTGAGGTCAAAGAACATGGTCCTTCAATTTCCATTCATCTCACAGTTGGCCCTGCATGCCTCTGATTCTAAAAAAAAATAATGCAGCCAGGTAAACACCTGATGTTGACAAATGCCTGTGTTAAATGACTGCATCATTCCCATCTGTCTATTGTGCTATTTACCTGTCTACCCACGTATGCATTTCTCCAAAACTGGGTTCCTGACAGCATGAAGTTATCCAAAATGCATGATCAATTCTTTTTTTAGCAACACTGCAAGCATCAACACCTATTTAAATCTTATTCTGACAAAAATATTAAAAATCTGTCACTTAACTGAGTTCTGGAACGGATGGAATTATATGATTAATACCAGGAAGGGCTCAGACTGGTAAATATATTCACCCACACACTTGGCCGAAATGAAACTGTCATGCCCTATTGCAGTGATGGTGAACCTTTTTTTGGTTCGCGTGCCAAAGGGGTGTATCTGGGTGTGTTAGCATGTGTGAAAATGCCCACATCCCTTCCCTCCCCACCACACATGCACACTCCCCACGCACCTCCTGTGGACTTACCCCATCCATGCGCATATGTGGACAAGCTTTTATGGAGTCTTGTACCTGAAAAAAATGCCCCAACAGACAAACCAAAAGTTGGGGAAAATAATAATAATTAATAATAATTTATTAGATTTGTATGCCGCCCCTCTCCGAAGACTCTCTCTCTCACTCACACACACACACACACAAACACAACAACAACAATAACAATAACAGGAACAGCAACATCATCATTATTATTATTATTATTATTATTATTATTATTATTTGCAGAAGTGAAATCACATGAGGGGGTACGAGCAATGCGAACTGGTGGAGAAGGTAAGTGGAACCCATCCAGTAGTGGACTGCTGCATGAACGGTCTGGTATGCAGTCCGGGTTGGAAAAATGAAGATGCACTCACATCTCTGCGTCCTTTATACATGCAGGCATGCGTCCGTGTGAGATTCAGCTCATGCACATGCGCAGGAAATAAAATCTTGTGCGAGGATGCTCGGGCATGTGAGATTTCACAATTTTTCAGTGGGATTTTTTTGCTTGCACACATGTGGAAAGAAATTTCCAAAAATCAGCAAAATCCCACACATGTGAGCTTTCTCACATGAGATTTCACTTCCAGCACATGCGCAGAAGTTGAATCTCATGCCGGCATGCACGTGTGAACACTGGACATGCGTGCACATGCTCTGGTCACTGGGTGCACACCGGTATCGCCAGCGATGGAGAACCCTTCAATGAACTCACCCCTGACTGAAGTTATGTGTTTGCTCTGGGACTTGCCAGAAACATGGGATTATTTGGGGAACTTTGGGAGTATTTGGAGAGCAATAATAAAGGGGAGGTTTGAACTGTCATCCATCTGATCATCACAGAACCTTTAATCTTAGTCCCTATTTTAAGATTAAGGCTCTGTATATCTCTCCTTTTTTCAAAAAAAGTCTTTATTGAGTATTTACAACCAAAACAAACAAAATAAACAAACACATACACAAACCATAAAAAACCGACCATGTAGAAAAGGTAAAATATATACATATCTCCAAATTAAATCTGTTATCATTTAACAGAAAAGGGGGGGAAAGGTCAACTATTCTATTGACTATCGTTTTTGAACAGCCCTTCTAGAGCATAGTATTTCATTTCTATACACTTTTTTCTTAGTTACAGTAATTTTTAAATTCAATGATTGTCTTTTTCCTTTTATACTAATAGAATATGAATTTACAAACAATTTAATTTTAGATAGGGTTGCAAGATTACATGTCTATGTTTCCATTCAAAGTTTGTTCCAAATCATGGGGGATGAATAAATATACTTTATGTTTTTAAATATCTTTTTTTGCTTCAACTAGTCATACCACCTGTTCAATGTTATGTAATATTTTATGTCGGCTCTGCATCCCACCTGCAGGTTGCTATTACCAGTTCTCCCGAACCAATCTGAACCAGCTGAATCCCACATCTGCTTAGCAGCATCGTTCATCAAGAGAAATTACCCATCACATTTGTCTTCTTCAGCCTCTTCACAAGCAAGTGCTTGAGAAGGCAATTTTCTTTGTTCAAATTTCCACCCCACCAAACATACAACTCTGCAGTCATTCCCTTGGGTAAATCTTTGGCTAAAGACTTTTGGGTTGCGTGTGATCTAAATTATATCTTCAGGACCGGGGTCAATTTAATTAAGCATATGTCCAAGAAGCAGCAAGAAACCTTTCAAAATCTGACTCAAAGATTCTTTTAAGAGCTAATCAGACTTAACAGCTCTGCCGAATTGACTGGAGGCGTGGGGAGAAGAGAGTGATATCTCTGAAACACTGGCTCAACTTTTTTTTTCCCCTGCAAAAATAAATGATGTGGAGAGAAGAAGGAAGAATGGCATTTTGGAGCAGGAGGCCATAAACAATTGCTTTTCAAGCAGGAAGTGTAGAGATCCTTAAGGAACATGGTTAAATTTGTTTCCTTCAGGTTTGTTAAAAAATGAGCTGCAACCAACATATTTCAGGTTTTCATTGTCTGTAAACATGTATTTTAGGGGTTTTCCCGAATGCCCTCATTCTGCTAAACAAATAATTCCCTCACCACTGTCAAACTATTCACTAATGCTGCATTACTGTTATTATTACTCTTCTCATCGTTCCTATGACTGTATGACTGTAACTTGTTGCTTGTATCCTTACGATTTTTATCAACATTGATTGTTTCATGATTGCTCATTTGTACCCGATAACCATCATTAAGTGTTTTACCTCATGATTCTTGACAAACATATATTTTCTCTTATGTACAGTGAGAGCATATGTACCAGGGGCAGGTTCCAGTTAAATTTAGCTACTGGTGCACATACATGCATGCACGCACATCCCACTGAACAATTTCACTTCCCTATAAGCTCAAGAGTGATTGGACACACACATTACAAGCCAAAACACAGCTGAGGAGCTTTTCAGCTGTGCTTTGGACAAAGAATAAAGGTCAGCATTAAGACAAGGGCAGGTAGGAGGGCTTCTTCCAACATGGGGGCGCCAGTGGGTTCCCACCAGTGCAATCATTAAGTTGGTTTGGTTGCTGATCGGTTTCCGGTCACAATTCAAAGTGTTGGTTATGATCTATAAAGCCCTTCATGGCATAGGACCAGAATATCTCGGGGATCGCCTTCTGCCACACAAATCCCAGTGACCGGTTAGGTCCCACAGAGTTGGCCTTCTCCGGGTGCCGTCGATGAAACAATGTCATCTGGCAGGGCCCAGGGGAAGAGCCTTCTCTGTGGTGACTCCGACCCTCTGGAATCAACTCCCCCTGGAGATTAGGATTGCCTCCACACTCCTTGCCTTTCACAAACTCCTTAAAACCCACCTCTGCCGTCAGGCATGGGGAAATTGATTCCCCTGGGCCATTTCCGTTTTATTTATGATTTGTTTGAGAGGTATGACTGTTTTTTATATTAAAGGTTTTTAATTGGATTTGTACTGTTTTGTTGTTGTGAGCCACTCTGAGTCTTTGGAGAGGGGCGGCATATTAATCTTAATAATAATAATAATAATAATAATAATAATAATAATAATAGCAGCAACAACAACAACAACAACAACAACAAGAATAATAATAATAATAATAAGTGTTGCACCTCATGATTCTTGACAAATGTATCTTTTCTTTTATGTACACTGAGAGAATATGCACCAAAGACAAAGTGTCACACTTGGCCCATAAAGCATTCTATTCTATTCTATTCTATTCCATTCCATTCCATTCCATTCTGTTTTGGTGGAGCTAGATATTAAGGTTGCCCATAGATATGGGCAGAATTATATGCAAATTTTGTTTTTGTGCAGCAAGATGGGATTGATTCTTACACACAACTCTCTGCTAGAAAGAGAGCGCTTTCAATGGTTTTATTTTTCTATGAATGACACAATATCAGTGTTCCAATATCTAAGGAGCTGACACAAAGAAGAAGAGAGGGAGGGTTGTCACCCTAATTTCCAAAGCACCAGAAGGCAAGACAATAAAGATTTGTAAACTAATCAAGGAGAGAAGCAATGTAAAACTAAATTTCCTAATAGTGAGAAGAATACACCAGTGGAATGGGTTGCCTTCAGAAATTGTAGGTGATCCATCACTAGAGGCTTTTAAGAAGAGACTAGACCGCCACCTGTATGAAGTATAAGGCAGTGATCGGGCTGTTTTTGCACTATGCGGTTTCAGGAAGCTTCCCGGAAGCTTCCAGAGTGTAAAAAAACATCACAACAGGCAAACCGGAAGTCCACTTTTCTGAATTTCCGGTTTGCCCATTGAGTGATTTTTCACACTCCGAGGCTTCAGAGAAGCTTCCTTGAAGCCCCCGGAGGGCGAAACAGCCTTCCCCAAGGCCGAATACCAGCTGGCTGGCATGAACATGTAATCTGGAGCTGACATAGGGCAATACCTTGGGTGCCCTTTGATATTGCTCCACATAGCACCTGTGGCAAGTGTACCATAGATTTGCCATCAATGGTTTGAGGTCTCTCAATTGAGCAGAGGATTGGACTAGAACATTTCCAAGGTCCCTTCCAGCTTTATTTTCTTTAATCTAATTTAATTTAATTTTTAATTTAATTGATTTATATGCCGCCCAATCCCATGGGACTCAGGGCAGCTTTACTCTGGATTCTAGCAGAAGCTGTGATGATTAAATTCTCCATCACTTCTGCCCCTTTGCACCCTTCTGAAAGATTTGTGGTTTGCTTTTAAAAGCTATCATCCCTATCTTCTCCTTGGTTCTTTAATTCTGCGATTCCTTTTTTCCTGAGACTTGTGTATCTCCGTGCATCTGTGTTGTTGCTGCCATTAAGAAGCTATTAAACCCAAAATCATTCAAGGGCATTGGAGGAGAAACATGGCAACCACGGTGAAAAATGACAAGACTATTCCGGGGGTGGTGATGGTGAAAATGCTAGGAAGCATCGTGAACGTTCTCTGGGTTTTTCCCCCCTGCTTGATTAAACACAATTTAAAAATTCTTATCTATTTTGTAAAATGATTTCCCTATTAGGCGATACACATATGTGGGATTTGTTTGCCTTGTTTTTAGACAGATCTCTCTCTGTAATGTAATTTTCATGGAAATATCCTGTAGATTTTATGCATGACCCTTCCAGTTAATATTCTTGTGATCTTTAAAATGAAAAAAATGACCAGGAGGAAGGGGTGGAAACAACCTCCCTTTGTGCTTTTCAAAATGCCCATTTATCTCTTGTCTCTGTTTTCTTATTTCAAAGAATATGAAAAGCATGGAGAGTCTACTCTCTGGGCACTTGTGGACTCATATAGTGGGACAGAGATTTATTTTGCATTTCTGGAAACTGAGAGCTCTATTTTAGAGAAAGGGTTTTGAAGGAAGGAGTTCATCGGGGCTACTGCTTTGGAGAGCAGTTCATCCCTTGCTAACTCTTTCATCAAATAATAACTTGTCTGCATGAGCAAAAGAGGATCAGAAATATAATTAACTTCATAGTTAGGTTTTAAGCAATTCTTCCTGGGTTAAGAGCATTCCGGCTGAAGGACAACAGTTAAGAACGAACCCTATTGTAACAAAATTTGGGTTAAATACATCATGACTGAAGATAAATGGTTCAAGTTCATTACACAATACCACTTGTACAGTATTAAACAATAACACTGTTGTGGCTTACTGACAATTTTGTCTGAAGGACAGACTTCGGGAAGGAAGCTCATTCTTAAATTGAGGACTACCTATAGCCATAATGGTGAACATATGGCACAAGTGGCATGCGCAGGGGTGGTCCACCAATCCCAGTGAGATTTCTGGGATTTTTCCCCGCTTCTGTGCAACACCAATTATTAAAATAATTCGTCCACATTCATTCATCATAATCACACAATCATACATTTGGCTGGAGTAAGATGCCAGTGCTCAACGGCCCCAAGCCTGCCAGCAAAGGTGAGTTTTTAAAACCTTAAGAAAGGCTGGGAGGGTGGAAGCGGTACAAATCTCTTGGGGGGTGTTATGCCGGGCTTCACATTACAAGCCCCCAATTAAGTCCAAAGGAGAAATTCAAACACACATGTTTGGAAAGTAAACAAAGTTGGTTTATGAAAAGGAAAATACTGTCCAAAGCGCACTTTTAATCAGCCAAAGTGCTCTCCCACACACAATAAGCCTTGAATGCTGTGAAAAACATAAAACAAAAGCAAAGCAGATAAAAAGCAGCTGTGAAGATGTCACAGCTACCCCCCCTTCAAGAGTCCTCACACTTAAACTTAACTGTCGATTAGTCCAAGAGTCCTGTAAAATCCTGAAACAGTTCAAAGAGTCCTTGTCCAATCCAGAAGTAAAACACAGTTCTCTCTCTAAATGGATAAACTCCCACGCCAAGAGGCAACAATGCTGGCAATTTATCAGCAGCCCCATTAGTCTAATTGCTCCAGCCACAGGTGTTCTCTCTTATTTCCTGTAATACTTGCACGGTTGTTCCTTCCTTGACATCAACCTGCGTCTGCGAACATCTATGAATGCCTCCTCTTCTGAACCTAACAATGATAATGATGTGATGGTTCACTAACGGGGTAATTAGTGAATGGGCTGCCTGTAATTACCTCCTCCGTTGATCCTAGAAGATTCTCTAGAATCTTCCCCTGACACAGACGCTTCGCTGTCGGAAGCTGTTGGCAGTAAAACTGGCCTCTGATAATGTGAGGATTCTCCCACATCAATCCCCACAGTCCTTGGAGCAGGAGTTGGCCCAGAGCCAACCACAACAGGGGTGGAGTTGATTCCAAAGGGCCGGGGTTGCCACAGAGAAGGCTCTTCCCCTAGGCCTCACCAGACAGCATTGCTTAGCTGACAGGACCTGGGGAAGGCCAACCCTGTGGGACCGGACTGGCCACTGGGATATAGTGTAACATTCACCATTCCTTCTATCCTTTCTTGGTAACCCAAAAGGTAATAAATCTGGAATCCCACTGAAGAATACTGAGACTGTCAGCTTCTTTAAAAGTGCTTTATTCTCAGTAGCAGAGATACAGTTGAACTTGTGACTTCAGCTCTTGGTGCGACTGACTGAAACATTGTCAGCTTGCCTCTTTTTATACTCTCACTTTCCCGCTTAAACACAACTGTCACTTTCTTGAATTTTCCCGGTCAATTTCTAAACCAATCACAATTCACATTTCTGATTCAAACATTTACATTAACTTAATACAAATTCAACACCCACCATGGGGAAAAACCCCATGGAAATGAGAATGGAAAACTCCATTTCTGAAAACTTTCCCTCAGTATGGGCTGTGAATATTTAATATTGGATGGCTTTCAATGGCATTTGATAGGTTTTGTTTTAAAACCTTAGCTTCCTTGAATCCATTTCTGTAAACATCAGATTAAAGGAGTGGACAAAATTAGTGCATGTTGGCTAACACTTAATCATTCTTCAATCTGCTGCCGCTAGAGAATGTGGAAAGCAAAAAATTTAGGAGCTAATCAACACTTCATGAGAGTCTCTTGCAGGGAGATTTTTGACTATATCTTTTTCTTTAGCCATTATAAACTCCAGGGGTATTTCTCTTAAGTACAAATAGGCTTTGGTGACTCTTATTCTTAATTGTATTTCTTGCTCTTTCTGGAATTAGTAATACCCACACATACACCACTCTCTCCACAAAAAAGAATTGCAGGTTTATACTAAAATTGAAGGTGAATCTTCAAAATGACTTCCAAGGTCCCTTCCAAATCTGTTACCATTATTATTGTTGTTGCTGTTGTTACTGTTGTTACTGTTTGTTCTGTCTGGGTCACTCCAGAAGCCAATACCAACCCAAAAAGAGAATCCAGACACACTGGTAAAAGGCAAAGGCAGTTTTATAAAATTCAAGAAAAACACAGGTAACAGAAAATGTCCTTACAAACAGGAAAATGCTGTATCTTCAGATATATTCACGAAGGCCAAAAGTCCATGCAGCAATACAGAATTCTTGCTGCCAAGCCAAGGCTGTAGATAGCAGACCTACACCTCCCACGGATCTTCCAAAGCTGCTGGGCCACAAGCCAGGAACAGAGACGCCGAGAAACAAGACAGGATAACGCCACACCAAGCTGATAACACTCCACATGGCTTCAAGGGCTTGCCTGCCTTTTAAACCCTGCTGATGTGGACCACACCCAAACCCAGCTGTTTCTACTTCAATGGTGATAATATCTCTTTAACTGCTCCTTTCGTTGCTCTGAACGTCGCTGTCTCATGTCAATGACAGCTTGTGCATCATCACCTAATGACTCCAAGCTACTGGCTGGGGAGAGGGCCCCCCCCCGGGGCTCTCATGCTGTTCTCCTTCATCCCATTCCTGATTTTCCTCTCCCCTGTCCGACTGTTCAGCCCCCTCCTCATCCTCCTCCGGGCATGGAGCCAGCAGAGACACAGCTGGTCCTTGAGCAGCCTCAGGCTGAATCACAACACCGTTGTTGTTGTTGTTGTTTAGACTTCTATGCTACCTTTCTCAAATGATTCAGGGCATTAGCCAAAACCAACCAAGAGGAGGAAAAAAGAAAACCTAACCCAAGTTTGGCTTCATGAGGTGTGTAAAGCCGGTAAATTGTAGATGTAAATAGGATGTACGCAGAACTTTAGATGAGATTTAAGGAATCAACCCTCACTCTCTGCAGATGCTTCACGATTTTCCAGTGGTACGATGGTTCCTACAATTTCGTGTTTGACATCAATCGGGATTAATTCAAAGAATGACAGCTGCTATTTATAAGCATTGCTCCAATCAGTTCCAACCAGCTACCAATTCTTGCTGATGAACTATTAATAATCTGCCCTGCAAAAGAATGAAGGGAGAATTGTTCAGGCAATGGTTCTCCCTACGATACTATATAAAGAAACAAGGTACAAGTATTTATGCTTAAGCTTTGGTGTTAGGGAAGACTGTAAGGATACCATGTACAGCACGGGTTCCACTTACCTTCCCCACTGGTTCGCATCATGATGTTTTGTGCACGCCCCCTTCAGTCATGGGCTGCCAAAAATTTTGCTGCCACACTGTGGGCGTGGTTTATCTTGTGGGTGTGGTTTGTGGGCCATGTGACCAAGTACAAGTAGCTTCCTGGCTATGTGACCGTGTGGGAGTTGCTTGACAATCATGGGACTGGGAGTGGCTTAAAGGTCATGTGACTGTGTGGGAGTGCGTACCGACCAAGGTAAGTTTTCAAATAGGTGCTTGGACATTTTTTCAGTTGATTAAGTCACATTATTTGAATAGCCACAAGTGATAGCATTATTTGTTGAGGAGCACAGTAACATTTTAAGGTTTTGTACTGAACCCACAAGATGCTAATTGTAGCATCTGTCACAATGAAGTGATGGGCCTTCCTGCCCGAGGTATCAAGAGAAATGTGGTCTTGGAAAGATCCAGAAGAAAGGAAACTTTTCCTGGAAAAGAAAACTTAAGCTGAGTCATCCCCCCCCCCCCCCCAGCAAGTCAGAGCTGCTTAAGAGAATGTGAGGAAAAATGCTTCTACTGCAGGAATCTTCTCCAGTAGTAATGATTGAATCTTCTAGTGTCTGAATGTGAAAGTAGATTTTCTGCTTCAAAGAGTTAATCTAACCAGGGGGTCCTCCCAGTTTGGACTGGTTTGTCTGAACTGGTAGCGACCTGCTGGTGATGTCACAATGTTATGACTGACCCGGTACTGTCGGTGCAGGTCCGTGGGTGTTGCCATGATTTTAATTTTTAAATTTTATACCCAAAATACCCAAAATGAATACAATATAATTTACAGAACTAAAGAAAGCAAACACACAATTCCACACACTAGATACAAATTTATTTATTTATATTTATTTATTTATTCGATTTTTATGCCGCCCTTCTCCTTAGACTCAGGGCGGCTTACAACATGTTAGCAATAGCACTTTTTTAACAGAGCTAGGCTATTGCCCCCACAATCCGGGTCCTCATTTTACCCACCTCGGAAGGATGGAAGGCTGAGTCAACCTTGAGCCAGTGATGAGATTTGAACCGCTGACATTCAGATCTACAAGTCAGCTTCAGTGGCCTGCAATACAGCACTCTACCTGCTGCGCCACCCTGGCGCCACTTAATATTAGGTTGCTTGATAGTGATAGTCAACAATATGGTTGACAAAATATGTCTTTTATATAACAAATAAATGAATGTATGTAGTGAAAGAAAATATTAATTGATGATAAGCAAATAACTATCTATGTGCATATATCGAACATCACTGAAACTAAATGCTTTATATGTTCTATAAGTTCATAAGCTGATTTGTCTGTCTAATTTCTTTCATTTTTCTTTGTTTCTTTGTTTCTTTTCTTTGTATGTCTTGTTTGTTTTGACTGTTTTTTAAATGTAGAAACTTAATAAATATTTTTTTTTAAAGATGTATTTTTTTCTTCTGAGCACTCTGCATGCAGTCACCATCTTGTTTTCAACTTTAATATTTTTTTTTGAATTTTAAATTTTTTTCTTCTTCTTCTGAGCATGCCCAGAAGCGGAATTTCTGGCACTATGCATGAATTTGCCATCTTGTTTTTGACTTTTTTTAAAAAATGAATTTTTCAGTATTTTGCATGTGTGGGAGGAAGTGAACTGGCAACGAGGTAACTTAGAACTCACCCTTGAATCTAACCCAACATAGAAAAATATAAGAGAAGCAAAAAGAGGCATCAGTCACTTGAAGACTGAGAAAGGATGAATGTCTTGAAGAAATAGACATTATGGGTGAAGGTGGGGAAATAATCAAGTGTTTCAGAAAATGATGCGAAAGATGAACTAGAGCTTAGTTACTTTATTTATCTATTTATCTATTTATCTATTTATCTATTTATCTATTTATCTATTTATCTATTTATCTATTTATCTATTTATCTATTTATCTATTTATCTATTTATCTATCTATCTATCTATCTATCTATCTATCTATCTATCTATCTATCTATCTATCTATCTATCTATTTGGTTGGTTGGTTGGTTGGTTGGTTGGTTGGTTGGTTGGTTGGTTGGTTAGTTAGTTAGTTAGTTAGTTAGTTAGTTAGTTAGTCCAATACGCAATGAGAGTTTTAGTGGGTATATATATATATATATATATATATGAATGATGAGGCAGCAGCCATCTCGATCACCGGAACATAGAAACTTTAATAAAACCACTTAGCTTTCGTTAGTGTGCTGCTAACTTCGTCAGAGTATTAAAATGCCATGGCATTTTAATACTCTGACGAAGTTAGCAGCACGCTAACGAAAGCTAAGTGGTTTTATTAAAGTTTCTATGTTCCGGTGATCGAGATGGCTGCTGCCTCATCATTCACACACATACCTGGAACTCGCATTTTTAGGACTATTCTTGATATATATATATATACACATACGTACATACATACATACATACACATAGTAAAATACATGATGAAGGTTATAGAGGAGATACGCATAGTAAAATATATCTATGAAAGAATAGAAAAGAAGATATAGTAATAGAACATATCAATGAAAGAATAGAAGAAGAGATATAGGAATAGAAGAAAGGAATAGGAGATATAGGAGAGCAATAGGACAAGGGACGGAAGGCACTCTAGTGCTCTTGTACTCGCCCCTTACTGACCTCTTAGGAATCTGGATAGGTCAACCGTAGATAATCTAAGGGTAAAGTGTTGGGGGTTTGGGGATGACACTATGGAGGCGGGAATGAGTTCCACGCTTCAACAACTCGGTTACTGAAGTTATATTTTTTACAGTCAAGTTTGGAGCGGTTAATATTAAGTTTAAATCTGTTGTGCACTCTTGTGTTGTTGTGGTTGAAGCTGAAGTAGTGGCCAACAGGCAGGACATTGCAGCATATGATCTTGTGGCCAATACTTAGATCATGTTTAAGGCATCTTAGTTCTAGGCTTTCTAGGCCCAGGATTGAAAGTCTAGTCTCATAGGGTATTCTGTTTCGAGTGGAGAAGTATAGGGCTCTTCTGGTGAAGTATCTTTGGACATTTTCAAGGGTGTTAATGTCTGAGATGCGATATGGGTTCCAAACAGATGAGCTGTATTCGACGATGGGTCTGGCGAAGGTTTTGTAAGCTCTGGTAAGCAGTGTGAGATTGCCAGAGCAGAAGATACGTAGGATTAGGTTTACAACTCATCTCTGGATTTATTCCAGAAATCTATACAGAGGAGCTCAGATGAATGTTTTAATTACTAAGGATGAAACGAACTAAGGGAAATAGATAATGTAAAATAGATTTTAGTTCCTGCTATTGGTTGATTTAGATATTGAACAAAGGACCCGCGAATGTACAAAAATCTTATGTTTCTCACTGCACTGCCACTTGACACACATAGAATATATTGTTTCAGTGTGTGTGTGTGTTTGTGTGTGTGTATCTGGTCTGCATAGATTCTCTCCATCTAATAGGATAATTCGGTTTTTCAATTAGATTGCAGTCAGAATCTCCATATTTTTTTCCTGAAATAGCCACTTTCCAATCAGCAAAATAAATAAATAAATAAACAAACAAACAAACAAATAAATAAATATATTAAAAATAGTACCTTTAGACAGGTTAGGTTGACAAAAGTCCTAATGAAAGAAATAGGAAAGACCTGTCTTTACTCCAGTTTATTTGTTTGTTTGTTCGTTTATTTATTTATTTATTTATTTATTTATTTATTTATCCATTCATTCATTCATTTATTCATTCATTCATTTATTCATTCATTCATTTATTCATTTATTCATTTATTTATTTGGATTCCTAGGCCACCCTTCTCCTGTAAACTCAGGGCGGTTTACATAAGAGAACCAATACAATAGAAAATCTAAGAAACCCAATACAATAGAACCTAACAACAATAAAAACCAAGTCTAAAACCCTGCGTAATTCAAAGACATTTGACTAACATTTGTTCATCATTCATTCCATCAGCCTGAGCATGAAGGTAGTGTTTTTAGTTTTTAGTGCCTTACAAAAATCCAGGAGGGTGGGGGCAGTACAAAAATCTAGGGGGAGCTGGTTCCAGAGTGTTGGAGATGTCACAAAGAAGGCCCTTCCCTTGGGCCCCAACAGACAACATTGCTTGGCTGATGAGATCCAGAGAAAGCCAACTAACTGGTCGCTGGGATACATGAAGCACTAGGCGGTCCCATAAATAATCTGATCCTAAACCCTGTAGGGCTTTATTGGTAATACCAACACTATAAATTGTGTATGGAGACCAATTGGTAGCCAGTGCTGTTCATGTGGCTAGGTTTGTTCACTTTAAACCAGGGGTGTCAAACTCAATTACATTGAGGACCACATCAGGGTTGTTTTTGATCTTGGTGGGGGCAATACCCATGTCGGGGGCATATGTGGTGGCCCAAGCAGTCTGCCAGCAAAAATGAGATCCTAAGCTCTGTTTTTGGCCATGACAGCCTCCTGCAGCCCTTTGCCAGTGATAAAGGAACCCTGGGGGTGGGAGGTGTTACCATTTTTGACTGTGACGGCCTCTTGCTACCATCTACCAGCAAAAGCAGAGCTCAAGGGGCCTCACCACCACCCCACTCCAGCTTCATTTTCAGCTGTGACCACTTCCTGCAACTATCTGCCAATGAAAATGGAGGTCAAGAAAGCCACATGCAACCCACCCAAGCTTTGTTTTAGCTGGTTTGTGGGCCGGTCCTTCGCTGTTTCCAGGGCAGCCCAGCAGGCCAGATCTAAGCACACTGTGGGCCAGATCCTGCCTGTGAGCCTTGAGTTTGACATCCCTGTTTTAGACAACATGGTGGCACTACAAAAACTCAGAAAGTAGAAGTTTTGAGCTTGAATGGATTAAGCAATGAGCGGGATCTCATCTGTTTTTAATGAATTGCTGATCTCTTCTCTGTGCTGTTGATTTTCTGCTAAGCTGGCTCTTGGGGATTTCCTTCCAGCTCTGACAGTTGCAAGAGAAATGACTTTGAACTGGATGGAGAGCAAGCATTGAGAAGTCATGCACAGACTGCTTATCAAAGAATAATCAGGAGTTGAATGCTTTTGTTGTTGTTGTTTTTTCCTGGAATGTGTTATTTTGTGATTAGCAAGCATCCCATTTAAAAGTGCCTTATCACTCCCTCCAAATCTAAATAAAACACGAACCTTTGTATTTGGAGGGGGGGGGGGAGATGAATTAGCAGTTTGCAATTGTATACTTCCCCTGAAATTAATTTTGCCCTGAGCAAGAATATAGCAACCAATCACAATTCTTCCTTAAATCTGAAACACTTTTGAAAGTGGAGTTAAAATCACTCTAAGTCCAGGTGCCTGGTGCTACTTAAATGAAAAGCAACAGAGAAAGCAATTTTAAGGTTATTAAGTATAGTAGCTGGATACCCGTGCTTCGCTACGAAACTATGTGATCAGACTTGATAAATTGACAGTTAAAGCATGAAAATTAATGAGTAGTTACATCTGGCTGGATACATTGACACTTAAAGCTTGAACATTTATGTAGAATGTGTAAGTCCTTAGCATCAGAATGTGTTAATATTAAGGCAACTGGCTGTTGGAACAGAGGTCTTTTCAGGTTCGGTGGGGGAGTAGAATGTCTAAACTCCCAGCCTGCAGGCTGGATGAGTCAGATGCTGGTCACAACCAGACTGATTTTAGCATAGAGGTAGCATCAGAGTGTGTTAATATAAGGTAACTGGCAACTGGAACAGAGTTCTTTTTCAGGTAGGGAGGGGAAGTAGAATGTCTAACTCCTTAGCAGAAGAGCATGTTGATTAATATAATACTATATAAGAAATACTAATGATCTGATGGTCATTTTAAAAAAATCCTTTCTTAGCAAGCACCTAGAAGCCAAGGGGAACATACTGCATGTGCCAAGTTTCAAGTTTGTCGGCTTTACAGTTCTGAAGATTTCGTGATGAGTGAGTGATATTTGGCAGATAGATGATAGATGATAGATAGATAGATAGATAGATAGATAGATAGATAGATAGATAGATAGATAGATAGATAGATAGATAAATAGATGGATGGATGGATGGATGGATGGATGGATGGATAGATAGATAGATAGATAGATAGATAGATAGATAGATAGATAGATAGATAGATAGATAGATAGATGTTCTGGAAACAATATATCTGCTTTGAGCAAAGGTTCATATCATGTTATCATTAATGTTAAGGAGCCCAAAATTGTTGCCTTAGACAATTTAACTTCTTGTCCTGCTTTTTTGGTGCTTTTTTAGAATAGGTTGACCCTCTCTTCTTTGTGGCAGTCTCTTAAATATTGGAACATTGCTATCATGTCATCGCTAGTCCTTCTTTTCATTAGACTAGCCATTCGTATCTCTGTGGTCACTCGGAGTTAAAAAATGTCTTGCTGACACATAACCAATCAATCAATTATGTTACAAACAAAATCTATCATCTGAGTGATGCTGGAAAGCTGATTTCCTAATGTCAAATGGTTTCACATTTTCAAAAATCCCTCTGTCGCAGCTGAAAATTTCAATCTGGCCTGTACCACTAGATATGATATGAATCTGGTTTAAATTGGTTGAGCCTTTCAACCGTATCAACCAGACCGAGAATTAGCTCCACAGGAAAGCTAAGACCACTTTTAGTGAGAATGGGTATTTTACAGGAGGAACTTTCAAATCTGATTGTGTTGTGCCCCCTTCGCCTTCTTATACCCATGTGAATTAGGGAGATGTTTGTCTGAGCAGCTTATGTACACTCTCTGCTTGTTTTGGACTTAAAACCATGTTTTTCTCCTTGTCAGTTAGGTAATGGGTTTGGCCCTTTCTCTGTCGAGGTCATCTTCCTTACTTTCCGCAAGCTCCCAAATCATGATAGCTAGAATTTCAAGCTACGCTTTAAAGATAGAAGGATACTGAACTGGAAGGCTATAGAAATGGCTCATTTCTATCAAAACAATATCTCCTTTTTCCGCCTTCCTTCTCGATGGTTTCCTGCATCTTTCACTCATCTCGGCCATTCATCACTGTCAGTGGTTTTGTCTGTGTGGAGTCTTATGAAGGTCAGGCAAACAGAAACGCAAGGAATCCTCTCTCTCTCTCTCTCTCTCTCTCTCTCTCTTTCTCTCCTTCTCTCTTTCACTTTCTCCCTCTCCCTCCTTCTCTCCCTCTCTAGAATAAAAAGGCACTTTAAAAACTGGTGTAAGACATTTGCCTCCTCCTAGAGCAGGGCATTCATAAATGAAGTGTCCTTACCTCTTAATAACAATATTGCAAACAAAGCAAGGTAATTATTTTAAATAATGCAATCAGAATTACTGTACTTTTGAGAGTATAGGGCACCCCTTAGTTTTGGGGGAGTAAAAAAAAATGGGGGGGGGAAATCTACCTACCAGGTATTCATTTGGCTAACGACCTAAGTCTGGTCAGTTTCAGCACATTATTTTATCCCCTGGTTAGGGCTGCAAAAAAAAAAAAACATCTTCGGAGGGAGTAGCAATGAAAACAAGCTTGCAAAGGCTTAGGGCTGGGAAAAACCTCTTCTTAGAATAGAATAGAATAGAATAGAATAGAATAGAATAGAATAGAATTTTATTGGCCAAGTGTGATAGGACACACAAGGAATTTATTTGTCTTGGTGCATATGCTCTCAGCGTAAAAACTTCTTTGGTGTAGCAATGAAAAAATTCTGCAAGCCAGGAAGATTGTTAGCACTTTGTTAGGGCTGAAAAAAACTTTCAGAGGGAGTAACAATGAAAAAAAGTCTGCAAGCTTGGAATGATCGTTAGTATCTTGTTAGGACTGAAAAAAAATCTTTGAAAAAAGCTACATTTGGAGTATAAAACACACCCAAATTTTCAGCCTCTTTTAGGAGGGAAAAAGGTGTGTCTTATACGGTATACTTTGCCATATACAGTAAGTGCCCGGTTAATACCAAGCAGTTTGCTCTTTACCAAGTGGTAAAGGCTTTTATGTAGTTTACTGGTGAGTGATAAGATTATTTTTTCTATAGTAGTTCTTGTCAAAATACCAACTAAGCAGAACATTACCTCTGGATTGTATAACTTTTTCACTTGCCTCAGAATGGGTTAAGCCAGTAGAAATCATCCCAAATGCTTCCAATTTCATTGATTTTCCTCACTAAAGATGGTGCATTGATGAAAATGGAAGTAATATGAAACAGAGATTGGCTAATGTCATTCAGAGGTAATTCAATCTTACATTTTAATCGGCAAGAAAACAAGGTGGCTGTAATAAAAGTTTTGCACTGCCTCTCAGAGGTCAACACGTTTATGAGTCTAGTTCTAGTCACCACAAAATATAGATAGATAGATAGATAGATAGATAGATAGATAGATAGATAGATAGATGGATGGATGGATGGATGGATGGATGGATGGATGGAGGGATGGAGGGATGGATGGATGGAGGGATGGAGGGATGGAGGGATGGAGGGATGGAGGGATGGATGATAGATAGATAGATAGATAGATAGATGGATGGATGGATGGATGGACGGACGGACGGACGGATGGATGGACGGATGGAGGGATGGATGATAGATAGGTAGATAGATAGATAGATAGATAGATAGATAGATAGATAGATGAGAGAGAGAGAAAGAGAGAGATTGAGAGCCTGGAAACAGTGCAGAGAAAAGCAACAAGAATGATTAAGGAACTGGAGGCTAAAACATTTGAAGAATGGTTGCAGCAATTGGATATGTTTACTCTAATTTAAAAAAGGACTAGCGGAGACATAGAAACATAGAAGATTGGTGGCAGAAAAAGACCTCATGGTCCATCTAGTCTGCCCTTATACTATTTCCTATATTTTATCTTAGGATGGATATATGTTCATCCCAGGCATGTTTAAATTCAGTGACTGTGGATTTACCAATCACATCTGCTGGAAGTTTGTTCCAAACATCGACTACTGTTTCAGTAAAATAATATTTTCTCATGTAGCTTCTGATCTTTCCCCCAACTAACCTCAGATTGTGCCCCCTTGTTCTTGTGTTCACTTTCCTATTAAAAATACTTAAATGTTTCGATCATGTCCCCCCTTTCCCTTCTGTCCTCCAGACTATATAGATTGAGTTCACTAAGTCTTTCCTGATAAGTTTTATGCTTAAGAACTCCAACCATTTTTTTAGCCCGTCTTTGGACCTGTTCAATTTGATCAATATCTTTTTGTAGGTGACGTCTCCAGAACTGAACACAGTATTCCAAATGTGGTCTCACCGATGCTCTATACAGTGGGATCACAATCTCCCTCTTCCTGCTTGTTATACATTATACATGAGAGCAGTGATATTTGAGGGTCTCCTATCAAGATGAGGGTAGTCAAACTACTGTATTTTCCAAAGTACCAGAAGGCGACATGAGAAACAATGGAAAGAAACTTACCAAGGAGAGAAGCAACCTAGAACCTAGAACCTAGGAGCAATTTCCTAACGGTGAGAACAATCAACAACGGAACCAATGGAAGTTGGGAAGTAGGTGATTTGCGTCCTGTCTCCAACACAGTCCTTTCAGCAGTACCAAGACGGTTCCACATCAATTAGTACTATTCAATGCTAATGGCTTCAAGAGCATGGATTTAACCTCCAAATGGCCTCAATCACTCTCAGAAAGAGGATGAATTACCAGATGACTGCAAGGAAATATAAATCCTTCCATCCTCCACCATTCAGTCAGAACTGAAGACGCTTCTTGGATGAGAAGCGAAACATTTATTTTATTTATTTATTTATTTATTTTGTCCTATTCACAATGAGGCTTTTAATGGGTATATATCTATATACACATAGTAAAATACATGATGAAGGTTATAGAGGAGATACTCATAGTAAAATATATCTAAGAAAGAATAGAAAAGAAGATATAGTAATAGAACATATCAATGAAAGAATAGAAGAAGAGATATAGGAATAGAAGAAAGGTATAGGAGATATAGGAGAGCAATAGGACAGGGGACGGAAGGCACTCTAGTGCACTTGTACTCACCCCCTTACTGACCTCTTAGGAATCTGCATAGGTCAACCGTAGATAATCTAAGGGTAAAGTGTTGGGGGTTTGGGGATGACACTGTGGAGTCCGGTAATGAGTTCCATGCTTCGACAACTCGGTTACTGAAGTCATATTTTTTACAGTCAAGTTTGGAGCGGTTAATATTAAGTTTAAATCTGTTGTGTGCTCTTGTGTTGTTGTGGTTGAATCTGAAGTAGTCGCCGACAGGCAGGACGTTGCAGCATATGATCTTGTGGGCAATACTTAGATCTTGTTTAAGGCGTCTTGGTTCTAAACTTTCCTGGCCCAGGATTGAAAGTCTAGTCTCGTAGGGTATTCTGTTTCGAGTGGTGGAGTGAAGGGCTCTTCTGGTGAAGTATCTTTGGACATTTTCAAGGGTGTTAATGTCTGAGGTGTGATATGGGTTCCAAACAGATGAGCTGTATTCGAGGATGAAATCTAGTTACCTTTTGGGACAACCATGACTGGATGGCTGAGAATCTCCGCAGACATTTACCCAACTGTGGACTGCTTTTCTTGGTCTTTCCTAAAGGAATATATTATGGTATCCAGTGATTTTGTTTCTGGGCCTCATCCATCAAGTACGCTCCCAAAGAGGGAGATGTAACTGGAAAGTTTTTCTATGTCACAATATATTTTTTTTAACATGTGCTCATTAAAAGTTAACGTTTGGAAGCAAACTTTGGAGCTTAGCTCAAAGAAGTGAGGAAAATCACAGATCCGTTCCGTGCAATTTGAATCTGTAGCCTAGACGTAAAGGGAGCAAAACCTCTCAGCAGCGTAAAAGACCTGAACTCTAACCTTACACCTACGACCTTCCATGCCCCAATTTTAATAAGGACATGATAAAGTATTCTTGCTGCCAAGGACATGGTATTTTAGAACCTGCAAAATGGTAATCAGATAATGCCTTTTTATTAAGGCTAACCTTTAAGTACACTAAAAATCTTTGCTCGCAGCCTACTGCTGGTAATTTTATTTATTACTGTTCCCATCTACATATATTGACTTTATATTCCAGTAAGAAATAGAACGTCATTTACGTTTTGCAGGGATTTTTTTTTTCATTGTTGCTACTTTTATCCTTGCATCTCGCTTGATGTCTGCCAATTTTATGCATCTATCCAGAGAATTTTCTTCACAATCAGTACAGAAGTGGTAGACCATCTAAAATTTTCTGTTTAGCTTCCCAGTCTAACCTAAAACTCCATCATTTGTGATTTTGCCTCTGGGTACCCATGTTTTCCTGAAAATAAAACCCTATCTTAAATTTGTTTGAACCCTGAAATAAGTGCTGGGCCTTATTGCTATGCACTCAAAAGCCCAATTGACTTTATTATCAGGGGCTGTCTTATTTTGGGGAAACAGAATATTATTCATTCATTCATTCATTCATTCATTCATTCATTCATTCATAGAAACATAGAAGTTTGACGGCAGAAAAAGACCTCCTGGTCCATCTAGTCTGCCCTTATACTATTTTCTGTATTTTATCTTAGGATGGATATATGTTTATCCCAGGCATGTTTAAATTCAGTTACTGTGGATTTATCTACCACGTCTGCTGGAAGTTTGTTCCAAGGATCTACTACTCTTTCAGTAAAATAATATTTTCTCATGTTGCTTTTGATCTTTCCCCCAACTAACTTCAGATTGTGTCCCCTTGTTCTTGTGTTCACTTTCCTATTTAAAACACTTCCCTCCTGGACCTTATTTAACCCTTTAACATATTTACATGTTTCGATCATGTCCCCCCTTTTTCTTCTGTCCTCCAGAGTCCAGACTATACAGATTGAGTTCATTAAGTCTTTCCTGATACGTTTTATGCTTAAGACCTTCCACCATTCTTGTAGCCCGTCTTTGGACCCGTTCAATTTTGTCAATATCTTTTTGTAGGTGAGGTCTCCAGAACTGAACACAGTATTCCAAATGTGGTCTCACCAGCGCTCTATATAGCGGGATCATAATCTCCCTCTTCCTGCTTGTTATACCTCTAGCTATGCAGCCAAGCATTCATTCATTCATTCATTCACTCACTCACTCACTCACTCACTCACTCACTCACTTACTTATTTATTTATTTATTTTTATGCCACTCTTCTCCTTACACTGAGGGCGGCTTACAACATGTTAGCAATAGCACTTTTTTAACAGAGCAAGGCTATTGCCCCCACAATCCAGGTCCTCATTTTACCCACCTCGGAAGGGTGGAAGGCTGAGTCAACCTTGAGCCGGTGATGAGATTTGAACCGTTGACCATCAGATCAACAAGTCAGCTTCAGTGGCCTGCAGTACAGCACTCTACCTGCTGCGCCACCCTGGCTCATTAACCAGGTTTGACCATGCTTACCTTTCCTTACAATTGTATCTTCTTTACAAAGCTACCCAACAGAACCAAAGTCATTTAAGGATATTGTTCTACTCTGCAGTGTTATCATTTTTCTCCTTCCCCAATATGTTCTGTCTGGGTTCCCCCAGACCTCAACACCAACTGGAAAAAACAGCCAGACACTCTGGTAAAAGCCAAAAGTATTTTATAACTGGAAAAAATAAGCACAGAGGAAAACCTGTTCTTCCCAACAGACAGGATATAATACGGTACAGCAGGGTCCTGATGTCCAGACAATACAGCAAGCTTCTTGCTGGCACTCCCCCCCCCCCAAGGTTTCAATAGTCAAAGGCACAAACCAGGATTCCAAGACGCCAAAGTTCACAGTCAGGTCCCACGACTCTCAAAGATAAAACTCCACAAGCCAGGAAGGGTGGGTCTGCCTTTTAGCCTTTCCCAAGAGCACCACACCCAAACCCAGCTGTTGCCACTTTAATGCTGAAAGTATTTAGCCAATTGATTCCGTCTCTGAGTAGCTCTTCGTTGTCGCAGATCAATTATGGCTTGTGCACTTTCCTCTAAGGAATCCAGGCTGCTTGCTGGGGAGAGCTCCCCCTGGTGGGACTCTGGCTGTCCTCCCTCTTCTTCAGCCTGGGATTCCTCCTCCTCGTCTGTCTGCACCTCCTGTTCCTCAGCCTCTCCCTCTGAGCTGGAAACCGACAGAAGGTCAGCCGTTCCCGGAGGGGCCTCAGACGGAACCACAACACAATACATGTAGGCATTTCCTATAAATGTGTAGATCAAACGTGTAGACAAAAACTTATCAATCTAGAATTAAGAAAAAAAAATCCCCTAAGTGAAAACAATGAACCAGTGGAACAATTTTCCTCCAGAAGTTGTGGGTGCTCCAACACTGAATGTTTTAATTGGGCAAATTAAATTAATTGGGCAAAGATTGGGCAAACATTTGTCGGGAATGGTACTATAGGGCAGTGTTTCCCAACCTTGGCAAGTTG
This sequence comes from Erythrolamprus reginae, assembly GCF_031021105.1. Taxonomy (NCBI): domain Eukaryota; kingdom Metazoa; phylum Chordata; class Lepidosauria; order Squamata; family Dipsadidae; genus Erythrolamprus; species Erythrolamprus reginae. The sequence goes on along the minus strand of NC_091956.1, from coordinate 20,634,559 downwards.
AAGATATTTGGACTTCAACTCCCAGAATTCCCCAGCCAGCATTTGCTGGCTGGGGAATTCTGGGATTTGAAGTCCAGATATCTTCAAGTTGCCAAGGTTGGGAAACACTGCTATAGGGTGCCCTGCTTGAGCAAGGGGTTGGACTAGAAGACCTCCAAACATAGTTCCCTCTAAGCTGAGCAGTGAGCAACGCTCACTTAAAAATCATCATCAACTCAGAGTTTTCCAAACCTGCCCAGAAGCCGAGAGGGAAAGAGTGAGAGGGAAGGAGAGAGAGAGGAAGAGAGGAAGAGGGAGAAACAGATAGAAAAAAGAGAGGAAGGAAAAGAGAAAGAAAAAGAATGGGAGTAAGGAAGAGAGAAAGAAAATCAAAATCTAGTTTGAAACTAGCTCAACTATTTAAGTGGCATTTTGATATTGATAGAGTTGCCCTATTATGAGCTCACTATTATAGACACACAGTACAGTATTTTATTTTGAAATTCTCTGAGGCAAAACAGGGTGGGTTTTTTATTTGTTTGTTTGTTTGTTTGTTTATTCATGTATGTATTTATTTATTTATTTATTATTTCTGTGCCGCCCAGTCCCGAAGGGACTGCTGCTCAGACACTATACTTTTCTGCCCCCCCCAAAAAAAAATTAGAGGGAACACTGCCTCCAAATTCCCTTCCTGTCCTATTCTTCTGTTCTACTGTTAATTGTTAATATTGTTTATTTACTGTCTAAAATTGTTCCTGAGTAGGAATAGTATTTTGCTCCAAAACAAACATAAAAATTGCTATACATTATGTTTTATCTAAGACCATGTAGTCATGCTAGTGATTAATTCTTTATTTGGGGTAAATGAAATCTGGGGAAATCCCCCAAAAGAGATTTGTATATGAACAGCAATAACACCAAATAGTACTACCAAGAATTTTACTAAATTATTATTTTGTGATTATTTGTTCAATAATATTTTTTCTCCTGTTAGAGGTACATTTCAAGGGTTGTTTTGTTTTAAAGCCGCCAGGCAAATATTAAATGTCCTATTCTTTATTTTCCTAGTGTTAACCTCACACCATTCATGGAGTGCAAAAAAGTAGGATAACAAGATTGGTGTCTAAGATAATAAGCAGAGGGTCAGTGGAGAATTTGAGTTAACCAACTGTGGGGTTATTTCTGAATTTTAATTAACACCAAGATCTAATTTGTTTTTATTTTATTTTTTATAGCCGACAACAATAATCTATAGATGTAACATATTTTGCTGATAATAAAAAGGAAGGGAGACTACTACAGATCTATTTCGGGCTTATTAGCCTTCATCAGGTAGCCACACCCTTTTTGCTGGGATTTGAACCCGGGGCCTCTGCCTTGTCTTAGTCAACTCCTCTATCAGCTTGTACCAAGGAAGGTTTATGTGTGATTTTTTGTCAAATCACCCTGGTATATTGAAGGAACGTCACAGCTCCTTTTGACCTCTCGGCCCCACGAGGGGCCATATTCCAAGGCAGATAGGGTTTTGGTTTTGGTTTTGTATTTTTATTTCTGTTTTTTTATAGCTGACAACTATAATCTATAGATTATAGTTGACACTATAATCTATATTATATCTATCTATCTATCTATCTATCTATCTATCTATCTATCTATCATCTATCTATCTATCTATCTATCTATCTATCTATCTATCTACATGTATACACACAAACACAAACACACACACACACACACAGATTCACTGACCGTTATTCTAGGTCTGTGATGGCGAACCTTTTTTTCCTTGGGTGCTGAAAGGGCACATACCCATAATTCAATGCCTGGAGGCCCTCTGGAGGCTGGAAATGGCCTGTTTCCCACTTATGGTAGGCCTAGTAGGCTTGTGTTTCAGCCTCCCCAAGCTCCAAAGGCTTCCCTAGAACCAGGGGAGGTAAAAACGCCCCCTCCATCCCTCCGGAGGCTCTCTGAAAGCCAAAAATGCCCTCCCAGAGCCTCTGTGCAAGCCAAAAATCAGCTGACCGGCACACACATGGACATTGGAGCTGAGCTAGGGCAATGGCTCATGCGCCAGTAGATATGGCTCCACATGCCATCTGCATTACTGAATTCTAACCACTCTGTAGTGAGTGATATTTATCAGCCTCAGGAAATGTATATACCATTGAAATGAGATTGAAGCCATTTTCTTTCATCATCTTTGCATAAAAATAAGTACCTTATTCTATAAAAAGTAGCATGTAAAGAAATATCCCAAAGATAAGGAATGCATACATTTTTTTAGAGAAAATATTTGTAGTTCAGGATTGAATTAGGGTTTTTGGTGCTCTCTGATGTTGGTTATTTTCTTGCAGATGTTCATTACCCAACTAAGTAACATCATCAGTAGTAGAAGGTACTAGTAGAAAGTTCTGAGGTTTGTTCTCTGTTTATATCTTGGTGTTAATCTTTGCTTATCTGGGTGTTGATTGCCGGCAAGGAGTTATTTTGTATAGTATGTAATGTAGATGTTGTTTATCTTTATGTGTCTGTTGATGGCAGATTTCTCTGAATGTCAATAGTTAGAATAATTTTTAGTGCTTTTTTTCCCAAAAAAGATTCCTAGATAATCCTGGAATTTCAAAATTCAGGGAGACCAAATACCAGAAGACAAAACACTATAGTAATTGAAGGAAAACAAGTTTGTTGCTTTAAAAAAAGTGATGTAGTGGTATAAAATAACAGCAGAGTAACTTAAAAAGAATTGGGGAAAAATGGTAAAATATTGGGATTTAAGAACTGAAATGCAGGGCTTATGGAATAAACCAGCAAACGTTTTCCTGTATCTATTGCAGTAATTAATTATTTAATAATTAATAATAACAATTAACTGTTTAGTATTAATCCCAGAATTGTAAAAAAAAAAAAAAAAGGCTGACAAAATCAGAATGAAAATTAGAGCTGACCACATTTAGTTTATAAGAACAGTTTTGGAAGCGCACAAGTGCGCGCACAGGCGTATACACACATACACACACATACACACATTATTAGGCTGGTATTTAATCATCCTTGAGCTTTGGAATGAATCTTCAATTGCCCCCAAATTTATTATTTTTATTTTATTTTTAATTTTTGGTAAGTACATATTGGAGGTATGTAAAGATATAATATTCTTATACATGATACTAGTAACAAGAAAAAATAAGGAAAACATTAGATATAATAATATTCATATGCATGGTATTAGTAGAAAAAAAATAAAAGAAACATTAGAATAGGGGATGGGAGGAACTCTGGTGCACTTATGCATGCCCCTTACTGGCCAACAGGTCAACAGTGGATAGTCTAAGGATAAAGTTTTTGGGGTTAGGAGATGATACTACAGAGTTTGGTAGTGAGTTCCATGCATCAACTACCCGGTTGATTTTGGAATGGTTTACATTAAGTTTGTATCTGTTATGTGCTTGTGTGTTGTTATGGTTGAAGTTGAAGATGAAGTAGTCGTTGACAGGAAGGGCATTGTAGCATATGATTTTATGGGCTAGGCTTAGATCGTGTTTAAGGCAACACAGTTCTAAGCTTTCTAAGCCTAGGATTGTAAGTCTAGTTGCGTAGGGTATTCTGTTGCGAGTGGAGGAGTGAAGAAATTATCAGCATTTGTTGAAGAATCTTTTTTAAAAAAGACACAGCAAAAACAACAGCAACCACAAACAACAACTTGCTTAATAGCTTGTGCTTTGCTTGAGAAAGCAGAAATTGTTCTAAATTGCCCTTTTGCAATTTTGCATCATCGCCATGGAGGAGTTTGATTTCTATCAAAACTCTTTTTACAAGAAGGAGGGGGAACAAGTACAGCAAATTATTAACAGCATTTGCACAAACAACTTGCAGGCAGCCATATGTTCTTCTTCTCTCCGTACCGCTCCTCAACCAAAGGTGCTACATGAGATCATCACAGGTTGCTATGCTAGAAGTTTACACATTACACACATCTGGGTAGCTGTCTTCACTGCTGGGAAAACATTGAATCCTCGGGAGTTGGAAATTTAATGATTCACCTCCACAATCTGGACAATGTTAAGCAATGCTCACCTGCTCTAATTAAAGATAATACAGTGGTACCTCTACTTACGAACTTAATTCGTCCTGTGACCAGGTTCTTAAATAGAAAGGTTTGTAAGAAGCAATTTTCCCATAGGAATCAATGTAAAAGCAAATAACGAGTGCTATTGGGAAACCATAGGGAGGGTGGAGGCCCTGTTTCCTCCCAGGAGATTCCTAGAGAGGTCCTACGGAGGCTTCTCCCTGCCTTTTCCGGCCCTGTTTCCTCCCTTCCTTACTTCCTTTGAGAAGAGGCAAAAAAATCTTGAACACTCGGTTCTTATCTAGAGGCATAAGTAGAGGCGTTCTTAGGTAGAGGTACCACTGTATATACTAAAGAACTTAATTTGTTCCATGATGAGGTTCTTAAGTAGAAAAGTTTGTAAGTAGAAGCAATTTTTCCCATAGGAATCAATGTAAAATCAAATAATGTATGCAAACCCATTAGGAAAGAAATAAAAGCTCAGAATTTGGGTGGGAAAAGGAGGAGGAAGAAGAAGAAGAGGACAGTTGCTGCCCAGAGTGAAGGGAGCATTTCTTTTCTCTGGGCACTGGCAGACATTTATTCCCTCTCCAAGTGCCCAGAGAAAGGAAAATGCTTAATTCGCTCTGGACTGCCAAAGTCTCCTTAAAAGCACCACCAAAAGGCTCTTCTGGCAGCCCAGAAAAGCCCGAGATGGCCGGGATTAAAGGGGGAAGGGCATGAAACTGGCTGGGCCTTCGTGCCACTCTCAAATTTCCTGGAAATTTTCTCCGGCTCAAGTTCTTAAGTAGAAAATGGTTCTTAAGAAGAGGCAAAACAATCTTGAGCATCTGGTTCTTATATAGAAAAGTTCTTAAGTAGAGGCATTCTTAGGTAGAGGTACCACTGTATATAAAAACCAAATCCACTCACCCATAATGAAATCTCCAGAACTGTAAAGCCTGCAAACCCGAAATTTGGCACATATGCTTCTCTTGGCTTCTAGGTGCTGGCTAAAAAAGGATTTTTCAAGATGACCCTCAGATCATTAGTAATTCTTATACAGTAATTAACACACTCTGATGCTAAGGAGTTAGACATACTGCACTCCATCATAAGGTGAACTAATGGAAGATGAATTTTAAAAGCAGATATGAAGGCTTGCAGGAGAAGAATGCGGGATGTCGATATGGTTGCCAGGATACCGAAAACAATAAGAACAGTGACCTGATGCCAAGTTGGATCTTCATTAAGGAAACAAAAGAAAACCCCACCCTCCTTTCTTTCTGCTGATAGCATTGCCCATTATGGGCAGTCCTTGACTTACGACCATGATAGACAATAACAATAACAATAACAATAACAATAACAATAACAATAACAATAACAATAACAATAACAATAACAATAACAATAACAATAACAATTACAATTACAATAACAATAACAATAACAATAACAATAACAATAACAATAACAATAACAATAACAATAACAATAACAATAACAATAACAATAACAATAACAATAACAATAACAATAACAATAACAATAACAATAACAATAACAATAACAATAACAATAACAATAACAATAACAATAACAATAACAATAACAATAACAATAACAATAACAATAACAATAACAATAACAACAATAACAATTTATTAGATTTGTATGCCGCCCCTCTTCGCAGACTCGGGGCTGCTCACAACAATAATAAAACAATGTACAATGTGACAAATCTAACGTTTAAAAGAAAACACATTAAAAACCCAACATTTAAAAACCATGCAACACAAGCATACCATACATAAAACTATATAAGCCTGGGGGAGATGTCTCAATTCGTCCATGCCTGGCGATATAGGTGGGTCTTAAGCAATTTACAAAAGACAAGGAGGGTGGGGGCAATTCTAATCTCTAGGGGGAATTGATTCCAGAGGGCCGGGGCCACCACAGAGAAGGCTCTTCCCCTGGGGCCTGCCAGGTGACATTGTTTAGTTGATGGGACCCGGAGAAGGCCAACTCTGTGGGACCTTATCAGCTGCTGGGATTCATGTGGCAGAAGACGGTCTCGGAGGTATTCTGGTCCGATGCCATGTAGGGCTAAGTCTCACTAAGTGAGACAGAGCTGAATTTTGCTGCATATATAACCTTTTTTGCCTCAGTTGTTAAGCAAATTCCAGTGTCTGAAAGGCTACCACAAACAGGAGGGGGTCAAATTAACCTCCAAAGCACCAGAAGGCAGGACAAGGAACAATGGATGGAAACCAATCAAAGAGAGAAACAATCTGGATCGCCGTTCCGGTAGTAGAAATGTCAATGTTTCAAGTTTCAAGTTTTCAAGTTTTATTGGATTTATATGCCGCCCCTCTCCGAAAACTCGGGGCGGCTAACAACAATCATGAACAATATACAATAAAATCCAATACTAAAAGCAAATTAAAACCCCTTAATATATAAAAACCAAACATACATACAAACATACCATGTATACAGTTGTAACGGCCTAGGGGGAGAAAAAAGTCTTAATTCCCCCATGCCTGGCGGCAGAGGTGGGTTTTAAGTAGCTTACGAAAGGCAAGGAGGGTGGGGGCAATTCTAATCTCTGGGGGGAGTTGGTTCCAGAGCCACAGAGAAGGCTCTTCTCCTGGGTCCCGTCAAGTGGCATTCTTTAGTTGACGGGACCCGGAGAAGACCCACTCTGTGGGACCTAACTGGCCGCTGGGATTCGTGCGGCAGAAGGCGGTCCCTGAGATAATCTGGTCCGGTGCCATGAAGGGCTTTATAGGTCATAACCAACACTTTCAATTGTGACCAGAAACTGATCGGCAACCAATGCAGACTGCGGAGTGTTGGTGTGACATGGGCATATTTAGGGAAGCCCATGATTGCTCTTGCACGATCTGAAGTTTCTGAACACTTTCCAAAGGTAGCCCCATGTAGAGAGCGTTACAGTAGTCGAGCCTCGAGGTGATGAGGGCATGAGTGACTGTGAGCAGTGACTCCCGGTCCAGATAGGGTCGCAACTGATGCACCAGGCGAACCTGGGCAAACGCCCCCCTCGCCACAGCTGAAAGATGTTTCTCTAATATGAGCTGTGGATCGAGGAGGACGCCCAAGTTGCGAACCCTCTCTGAGGGGGTCAATGATTCTCCCCCCAGGGTGATGGACGGACAGATGGAATTGTCCTTGGGAGGCAAGACCCACAGCCACTCCGTCTTGTCTGGGTTGAGTTTGAGTTTGTTGACACCCATCCAGGCCCCAACAGCCTCCAGGCACCGGCACATCACTTCCACTGCTTCGCTGACTGGACATGGGGTGGAGATGTATAGCTGAGTATCATCTGCATATTGATGATACCTCACCCCATGCCCTTGGATGATCTCACCCAGAGGTTTCATGTAGATGTTAAATAGCAGGGCGGAGAGGACCGACCCCTGAGGCACCCCACAAGGGAGAAACCTAGAGGTCGACCTCTGACCCCCCACTAACACCGACTGCGACCGACCGCAGAGGTAGGAGGAGAACCACTGAAGGTACACATGCATGCTCCCACATGAGATTTGGCTTCTGCGCATGTGCAGCAAGAGAAATCTCATGCGACGACGCTCAGATGTGCGAGATTTTGGCAATTTGGGGGCTTTTTTGCTTCTGCGCATGGGCAGAAGCAAAGAAATTGTCGAAAATCAATGAAATCTTGTGCATGAGATTTTGCTTCTGTGCATATGCGCAGAAGTCAAAACGTGCATCATTCCTCTTCGTCTGGGCAGTAGCCCACACCTACTTATGACCATTTTTCAGAGTTACGACCTTTGCCACATTCCCCATGGTCACATGATCAAACTCAGATGCTTGGCCACTGGTTCATATTTATGACCATTGCTGTGTCCCAAGGTCATATATTCACAGTAGTGACTGTGAAAGGGATCTCAGAATCTTGGTGGATAATCAACTAAATATGAGCCAGCCGTGTGCAGTAGCGGCTAAAAAGGCCAACACAATCCTAAACTGCATCAACAGGGGGATACACTCCAAGACCAGAGAGGTATTAATACCATTCTATAATGCCCTGGTCAGACTACACCTGGAGTACAGCATTCAGTTCTGGTCACCCCACTTCAAAAGAGACATAGAAACTCTGGAGAAGGTGCAGAAAAGAGCAACCAAAATGATTAGGGGACTAGAAACCAAGACTTATGAAGAGAGATTGCTGGAACTGGGCTTGGATAGCCTAGAGAAAAGAAGGGCCAGGGTGGACATGAAAGCAGTCTACAGGTACTTGAGGGGTTACCACAGAAAGGAGGGGGCACCAGAGGGCCAGATGACGAACAATGGTTAGAAGCTAACCAAGGAGAGATTCAACCTAGAAATAAGGAAGAACTTCCTGATGGTCAGATCGGTCAACCAGTGGAACGGCCTGCCAGCGGAGGTTGTGAACTCCCCAACTTTGGACATTTTCAAGAGGAGATTGGACTGCCATCTGGCTGGGGTGTTGTACAATTTCCTGCTTAAGCAGGGGGTTGGACTTTATAACCTATAAGGTCCCTTTCAACTCAAATAAATAAATGAATGAACGATCAAATCAAATCAAATCAAATTTTGTGACCTTCAGACAAGTTTTGGAAGAAGAAAAAATCCAGTTCCAGTTCCAAGATGGAAACAAAATGAATTAGAAAGAAAGATTCTGGTTTTTTGTTGAACAGAACCAACACACATACAGTTTGGAGTTCTGGGACAGCTGACAAAATGGAGTCGAGAGTGGGTGGATTTTATAGCTTCTGGATTCATGTAGTTGTCATGTAGGGGTCATGGCTGACCCTGTAGGCCAGTGGTCCCCAATGTTTTTTCCACCAGGGACCAGTTTCAGCAAGACAATTTTTCTATGGCCCAGTGGGGGAGGAAAGAGGCGTGGTTGGGGGCGGGATTAAGCATGGGGGTGCTGGTCCTCCCCGCCCCTCTTTCCCGCCATCGTCCTGTGGCCGGCAGAACCTGCCTCCCAAGCCCTCTTGCCCAGCGGGAGCTAAGCGCTGGAGAGAGGGGGTCAGGCTGGCCCTCCTGCCTCCCCCCAGCCAAAAATGCAAAAGCTCCCCGCAGCAGAAGCCAAAAGAGGCTTGAGCCTCTTGGTCCTTCCCGCCCCTCTGTCCCATCCATCGTCCTGTGGCCGGCATAACCTGCCTCCCAAGGCCTCTTGCCCGGCGGGAGGCGAAGCGCTGGAGGGAAGGGGTGGCAGCATGAGGGCCGGCAGCTGCTGACTCCACGGACCGGTGCAACATGCCCCGCGGCCCGGTACTGGTCCGCGGCCCGGTGGTTGGGGACCCCTGCTGTAGGCAACTAAATATGAGCCAGCAAATATGGAAATGCAATGTGTTTGTCTGAGTTAATCTTGTCAATCTATGGCTTGTTGTTTAACTGGGGTTTCTGTTTGACCCAGTCTTTCTGAATAGATTACCAAATCTGCTTAGCACAGGAGCTGCTTTCTGCCTCAATGGGGGAAACAGATTCACTTAACAACCCTATTACTAACTTATCACCTGCAGTGATTCATTTAACAACTGAGCCAAGGAAGATAATAAAATGGGACAAAATGCATTTCACAAACTTCACAGAAGTTTTGGGATCCATTCTGTATATCGAGGACTACTTATTTCTCAATATAGCTGTCATGAGAGATGTGAAAGGGAAAAGTTGTAAGCCTTTTTCGGAGCACTTTTGTTATAGATGCAACACAGAGCAGTTAACTGGCTGAGAAAAATCACAGGGTAACAGGTCTTTCCGTCACACTCAACGCAAGTGAGAAAATGTGGTGTTAACTTCTTTGTACCCTGTTTGTAGAAGCAAAAAAAGGCAGGTAGGAATGGCGAAGTTTTGGCATTGGGCACCAGGCTGAAGGCAAACTGTTCTTGCTCTTTAGTCCAAACATTTTGTTCTCCTGTTTATTGTACTTGCACTGTTCAAAAACATTTTTAAAAAGCAGCACACTCTGTAATAAGATGATAGAAAAATAGAATCCAGCTGCATAAATTTCTTAAAAACTTTCAACTTTCTTGGCAAGACAAAACTTTGCTAACGGGGAAAAGTTTGTTTATTTGTTGCATAGGGATGGGAAGCAGAGTAAGATTTAGAGCCAAACAATTACATTTCATCTTCGTTAATGCTCTTTAATTTTTCATGCCAGCTTCAGTAGAAGGAAAATGTAATCTGAAATAATAATAATAATAATAATAATAATAATAATAATAACAACAACAACAACAACAACAACAGCGACAACAACAATAATAACAACACCAATAACTACCGTGGGACTTCCGACTTCAGACTGACCGAATTCTGAAGCATAACACACCAGACATTGTGATCGTGGAGAAAAAGAAAGTATGGATCCTCGACATCGCAATCCCAGGAGACAGCAGAATTGAAGAGAAGCAGCTAGATAAATTAGTGAAATACGAAGATCTAAAAATCGAGCTGCAACGACTCTGGCATAAGCCCATGAAAGTGGTCCCAGTGGTACTTGGCACGCTGGGTGCAGTGCCAAAGGATATCAGTGGACATTTGAAAACCATTGGAATTGACAAAATCTCCATCTGTCAATTGCAAAAGGCCGCTTTACTGGGATCGGCAAACATAATTCGCTGCTACATCACACAGTCCTAGGTGCTTGGGAAGCACCCGACTGGTGATGAAATACGAAATCCAGCATAGTGATCTCATTTGCTGTGTTGTACTGACATAATAATAATAATAATAATAATAATAATAATAATAATAATAATAATAATAATCACAATCACAATCACAATCACAATCATAATCATAATACATTAATAATTAAAAAACTGTGATCAGTAAAGAGTACATCCAGAGGACCAGAAAAATTTTGAAGAACAAATTAAATGGTGGCAACAGTATCAAGGCTGGGCTATACCTGTCATTAGGTACACAGCTGGCATAGTGAACTGGACTCAAGTAGAACTGGACAACTTGGACAGGAAAACCACAGTGATGTTGGCTATATTTCCCAAGGAAAATAGGTGGCAGAAGACATTTGCAAGTGAGGCAGACAGTGGAAGAAAAGAAGTATGCATTAGCTGACTATGTAAAGGAAAGGAAAGAGTCAGCGTTGATAGAGGTCAACAATAAGAAGCTTCTCAAGGTGAAGCAAACTAAGGACCAGTACAGAAAAACTGTAACTCAATGTCATATGGACAGCTGGTGGAACTAAGCATTGCATGGCCAGTTCTTGGAGAAGATTGAAAGCAAAGTAGATAAAGAAAAGACCTGTTCATGGCTTACAAGTGGAACACTCAAAAAGGAGACAGAACAGTGATGGGCTCCTACGGGAACAGTCAGGAGCACAGTTCCGGTAGCAAAATTTGGAGCTCCAACCCAGAGCACTCAATTTGCACTGAAAGATGTTGAAACAAAATGCATAAGCCACGCCCACAGTGTGGTAGTAAAAATTTTGGTAGCCCATCACTGAGACAGAAGGACTAATACTGATTGCACAAGAACAGCCATTAGAATGAATGCTATCAAAGCCAGAATTGAAAAATCAACAGACGATCCAAAGTAAAGAAACAGACGAAACAATCGATCACATACTCAACTGCTGCAAAAAGATTGCACAAACTGACTACAAGCATAGACACAATGCTGTGGCACAGATGATCCACTGGAACCTGTGCCCGAACTGCCATCTATCAGTGGCAAAGAACTGGTGGGATCATAAGCCTGACTTCAGAGTGACTGAATTTTGAAACATAATATACTAGACATCATGATTGTGGAGAAAAAGGAAGTATGGATCATCGACATTGCAATCCCAGGAGACAGCAGAATTGAGGAGAAGCAGCTAGAGAAATTGCCGAAATACCAAGATCTGAAAATCGAGCTGCAACAACTGTGGCATAAGCCAGTAAAAGTGGTCCCAGTGGTCCTTGGCACGCTGGGTGCAGTGCCAAAGGATCTCAGCGGACATTTGAAATTGACAAAATCTCCATCTGTCGATTGCAAAAGGCTGCTTTACTGGGATCGGCACACATAATTCGCTGCTACACCATGCAGTCGTAGGTGCTTGAGAAGTGCCCGACTGGTAATGAAATATGAAATCCAGCATAGTGATCTCATTTGTTGTGTTGTATTGTTGATAATAACAATAAACAATGAACAATGAGCAATGAAAACAACGGAAACAACGGAAACAACGGAAACAACGGAAACAACGGAAACAACGGAAACAACGGAAACAACGGAAACAACGGAAACAACGGAAACAACGGAAACAACGGAAACAACGGAAACAACGGAAACAACGGAAACAACGGAAACAACGGAAACAATAAACAATAAAACAATAAACAATAAAAACAATAAACAATAAAAACAATAACAGGCAGGCCTGCTCTGGAGAGGATTTCTGTGCTCCTCCCCTTCCTTCTTTAACTTCTGGAGTACGTTTTCTGGAGTAGTTCATACTAATCAAAAATTTGAAGTAAGTACAGCTCTGTATTATACTACAAGTAGCAGCACCAACAGTGGCAACGTTTGCATCATAACTCTCACTGAAAAGTTTTAATCTCATCTTCAGCACTATGAGATTAAAGTGATACAAACTAGCTTGTATTTCTAGCTATTAATCAAGTCTATTATATCTGGTAGCAAAGAAATGTGCTCAATTCTCCATCTAGATTTCAGCAGCCCAGATATAATAGTTCTGTATTATTTGCAACAAGAAACTCCATGTTAGTATTGCACTAAGACAAAAATGGCCAGAAAATAAATTCCATAGGCGGATTATAATTTGGATTGCATTTTATAGGAGTTTTCTTTAAAAAAATTCGTTTAAAAAATCAGGATCAATTGGAAATTTGATAGGGTGTAACATATTTAAGTCTATGCATCTTAATAGTAGATGTGTTGTTTCATGTTTTTTCTATAGTCTAAACGAACTAAAATTAACATTGACACATTGACAGCCCTCAAGAAACATATTTACACCAATTGATCCCGTGGGCTGAGCAGAAACTTAGTCTTTTAAAAAAAGATTTATTACTTTAGTATTATGACACCATCAGCTAAATATAGTTTTAAAGTCCATCAAGAAATTTTACAGTATCAACTTATAAGAGGACTGCTGGTAAATCTGTTATTCTTTGATATACATCCACACACGTATATATGTGTGTGCGTTATCTCTATCTCTATCTCCATCCATCCATCCATCCATCCATCCATCCATCCATCCATCCATCTATCTATCTATCTATCTATCTATCTATCTATCTATCTTTTCAAGGAGGGCATTGAATAAAAGCAATACTAGCAGGTTTCCTTATATTTTTGCACCCCCAGAGACTCCCTTGAAAAATATTGAAGTCAACATAACTGATTGAAAGAATAAGGTTACTCTGTTTTTAAGTAAGAGAACTCTGGAATCCCTTAAGTAGATCGCTGTCCAATTCTAATTTGTCAGGTTGTTTCATTTCAAAAAGAGCTAACCCCCCCCCCAAATCTTGAGCGCTAATTAGTTCCAGCAAGCTACTTAACCACAACAGTTAAAGCCACAACAGTTAAAGGGTTCCCTTTAAGCTTTTCTGATAAACTGAACTACAATAGATTCATTTCCAGAAGGTTTTTATCTCTCTCTCTTTTTAAAATTCTGTTCAAAGTTCTTAAAAATTTAACATCAGTTCAAAGTTCTTGAAAATTAAATAGAAGCCACTGAATCAAACTTTTTTTAAAAAAAGAAAGACAATATTCTTAATTCCTTTTAGTCAGCTTTTGGGATTGCATCTAGAGAAGATGTTGTGCACAGATGGTTTAAAATTGAACAATAAGCTAAACAGCAGAGTGATGTGGTGGTCTAGGGGTGGCGCTTTTTCCTCCCAAACAAGAGGCTGTGAGTTTGATCTTAGGTTGAGGCAGATATTTCTCTCTCTGGGCACAATGAGAATCTATTTGTTGAAACAATCTCTGCATTGGTGACAGGAAGGGCATCTGGCCAGTAAACATTCAGCTCAAGCCAGTTGCCCAAGACTCCATCCCAGCATTTCTTATCAAACATCAATTAAATTGGGAGGAAATGCTTGGTCAAACATCTGGCAACTCCAAATCTCAACCCAAAAAGTGCTCTCCTACACATTGGCAAAAAGAATCAGAGCAAATACAAGCTGAATAAACAAGACCTTGCAGACAACCCTCACTCTCTAAAAGATCTTTTACCAACCTGTTTCTGCCCCGGATGGCCTCCTAGAGCATCCTGCTGGCCAAAACTGGGCACAGTAGTCCACATGTGGCTCCCATGTGCCCTATATTCACCTGGATGGCCTCCTACAGCACTCTTCTGGTGAAAAAAATGCTGTGGAGGGTTTTGCACTGCCCCACCCATGCCCTGTTTTGGCCAACGGAATGCTGTAGGGAGCTGTCCAGGCCAAAAAAGAGGCATGGGGTGGCCTCACATGATTCCCCTATGTCCCATTTTGGCTGGCAGAGGCACTGTGAGCCGGTCCTTTGCTATTTTTTAGGATTTAAGCACCCCTTGGGCTTTGAGTCTGACACCCTTATACCAGGGTGGATTCCTCCCAGTTTGCACAAGATTTTCTGAACCATTAGCGACCCGCTGGTAACACAACAATGATGTCACTGATCCGTTATGATCAGTGCTGGTCCATGGGTGCCGCCATATTTTTTAGTGTATTTTTTGTAAATGTTTCTGTTTTGATGGCTTCTCCTCTTCTGTGGCTTGGAAAAGAGCTTCCCCCCCCCCATGTTAATACTGACCTTTATTCCTTCACCTGAAGAACAGCTGATCAGCTGTGTTTTGGGCCAATTCCAGCTACTGAGCATGCACAGAAGACAAATTGGCTGATTCAATGCATGCATGTGTGAATGGAGCATGCACACACATGCAAAATGTCACAATGCAAATTGGCAGCAAGGTAAGTAGGAACCCACCCCTGCCATGTACTATAACATATACTGGCATTTATTTCTTTTTTTGTTGTTGCTGTATGCTTGGATAAACAAAGAATAGCAGTGTCAGGAAGAAGAAGTAATTACTAATTCAATTCAATTCAATTTATTAGATTTGTATGCTGCCCCTCTCCGAAGACTCGGGGCGGCTTACAACAACGATAAAAACAATATTATAATGGCACAAATCTAATATTAAAAATATCTACAAAACCCCATCATAATTAAAAACCAAACAGCACATACATACCAAACATAAATTATAATGAGCCTGGGGGAAAGATGTCTCAAATCCCCCATGCCTGGCGGTATAGGTGGGTCTTAAGTAGCTTATGGAAGACAAGGAGGGTGGGAGCAGTTCTAATCTCTGGGGGGAGTTGATTTCAGAGGGCCGGGGCCGCCACAGAGAAGGCTCTTCCCCTGGGGCCCACCAGACAACATTGTTTAGTCGACGGGACCCGGAGAAGGCCAACTCGGTGGGACCTTATCGGCCGCTGGGATTCGTGCGATAGCAGGCGGTTCCGGAGGTACTCTGGTCCAATGCCATGTAGGGCTTTAAAGGTCATGACCAACACTTTGAATTGTGACCGGAAATTGATCGGCAGCCAATGCAGGCCACAGAGTGTTATAGATACGTGGGTGAATCGGGGAAGCCCCACGATGGCTCTCGTGGCCGTGTTCTGCACGATCTGGAGTTTCCAAACACTTTTCAAAGGTAGCCCCTAAACCAGAAACTATCTTGAAACAATAATTTATCATGTCTCAATGTTGACTACTGATTATGATATGGCCTATAGTTCTACAAAGGTCCTCAATGGCTAACATTTACGATGCAGCATGGATTTGTGGCAGAAGCCTTAAAAATAACATTGGTATGCAATTTTTCGCTTAATAGGTTTATGTGTCTGAAGCTCTGTAGGTAAATATTCAAAACTCCTTGCAGAACAGCATGAAAATAATATTATTTTTTTAAAAAAAAACATTTCAGCATATTACAAAGCTTTCTGAAATTTGCATTTCTGCAAAATACAGCAGTTATTTGATGAAACATGTGCTAATGTAATTTGGAGATCAAATTGCATATTCCATTAACAATGTTCTAGCTTGCTAATTGTGAATAGTTTAAATTTAGTATTAAGTGACTGAAATGCAGCCCAAAGTGTTAAACATGATAATGATTTTCGTTACAAGAGATATTAGTTGCTAATAAGAAAAGAAAAAGACACAGGTTGTATCCCAAAGATTGTGTGCCCTAACTTTTTGCTCATGTAAATAAACATTGTGCACAATGGAGCTTGTAAATAGACTTGGATGTGAATCACATTCAAATATTGATAGGCATTCATCAAAGGAAATTATACAGCTTCATTCTCCATTGGTATTGAAGTGATTGTTTCAAGACAAATCTTCTGTATATCTAAGGTCCTTTCCCTTCCCTGCTAGGGAAGAAGAGAATGGGACAGTAGGAATTTGATATTCAAATGTAGCTTGCTCTTTTGAATTATTGCCTTCTGTAAAGTATTTGTTTGTGTGTTTGTTTGTTTAATTTATATACCACCCAACTCCTGAAGGACTCTGAGCAGCTCACAACAAAGAGAAACAACATATAAAAAGGAAAAATTAAAATAAAAATTAAAACCGATTAATAAAACCATGCATATCTTTTGTAGGCGGATCTAGATGATACATTGTTTGACCAAAATAACATCTACCTGAATTTGGGTTTCAGAACTAGCTAATTAATGTTCCAAATGTCTCTGATGCCAGCATACACCAGAATTGATGTTCTTCTGGTGCAGGAAAAAAGTGGGACTCAGACCAATCAGAATTCAAAGAAGTATATTGTATTAATTTGCGCAAATGGTTCAGAGTGATGCAAACACCTAAGATCTGAACAAATAACTTATAGCTTAAACAGTCTATTATATGCAAATGCAAATTCAGAGAGGGGCGGCATACAAATCTAATAAATAATAATAATATAATAATAATAATTTTAACCTAAATGAGTGCAAAGTTATGCATAGTGGGGCAAAGAACCCCAATTATACCTACCAACTGATGGGGACCAAGCTTTCTGAGACAACCCAAGAAAGGGATATTGGGGTTTTGGTGGACAGCTCAATGAAGATGTCAACCCAGCACGCAGCAGCAGTAAAAAAAAAAAAGCAAATTCCATGCTTGGCATAATTAGGAAGGAAATCAAAAATAAATCAGTAAGTGCCTCTGTTCAAATCAATGGTGAGACCACACTTGGAGTACTGTGTACAGTTCTGGTCACCGCACCTTAAGAAGGATATAATGGAAATGGAAAAGTTGCAAAAAAGGGCAACAGGTATGATCAAGGAAATGGAGCATCTCCCTTATGAAACCAGGTTGCAATGCCTTGGTCACTTCAGCCTTGAAAGACGGCATTTAAGAGGTGACTTGATCGAAGTGTATAAAATCAGGCATGGGATAGAAGAGGTGGATAGAGAAAAATTCTTTTCTCTATCACACAATGCGAGGACGAGGGAGCACACCCTAAAGTGCATAGGTAAGAAAGCGAGGACAAATCAAGGGAAATATTTCTTCACCCAGAGGGTTGTTGGTTTATGGAATTCACTTCGAGAAGAGGTCGTGACAGCTGTCAGCCTTGATAGCTTCAAGGCAGGATTAGACAGATTCATGGATGTCTAGTGTATCAGTGGTTATTGAAATGGATGTTCAAATGCCGCCTCTATATTGGTTGAGGCAGGCAGGATTCCCTTGAGTACCATTTGTTGGGGGTCAAGGGAAAGGGAGGGTTTTGCCTTCTCTTTTTGCTCAAGATCCCCATGTACAATTGGTGGGCCACTGTGTGACACAGAATGCTGGATTCGATAGGCTTTCTTTCTCTTCTTATGTTCTTATGTTCTTATACTTTTCTTTTCTGGAAATACAGTCTCTCATCCCTGATAGGATACATCTGTTTCTATCATAAATAGGAGAGGACATTTGAACACTTCTGGCAACAGTGCTGTTTGTGTTCCACATTTTATTCAACCTGAATCGATTGCCTGCGAATCATATTTATTATTTATTATTTATTATTTATTATTTATTATTTATTATTTATTATTTATTATTTATTATTTATTATTTATTATTTATTATTTATTATTTATTATTTATTATTTATTATTTATTATTTATTATTTATTATTTATTATTTATTATTTATTATTTATTATTTATTATTTATTATTTATTATTTATTATTTATTATTTATTATTTATTATTTATTATTTATTATTTATTATTTATTATTTATTATTTATTATTTATTATTTATTATTTATTATTTATTATTTATTATTTATTATTTATTATTTATTATTTATTATTTATTATTTATTATTTATTATTTATTATTTATTATTTATTATTTATTATTTATTATTTATTATTTATTATTTATTATTTAGCATTTAGCATTTAGCATTTAGCATTTAGCATTTAGCATTTAGCATTTAGCATTTAGCATTTAGCATTTAGCATTTAGCATTTAGCATTTAGCATTTAGCATTTAGTATTTAGTATTTAGTATTTAGTATTATTTATCATGTATTATTTATTATTTTGTATGTAGGTATGTATTATTTATTATTTTGTATATAGGTATGTATTATTTTTGTTTATTTTTTGTGTATGTATTCCATGTACAGTAAGACCTCACCTATCGCTGGTGTTACGTTCCAGACCCGGCCGCGATAGGTGAAATCCGTGATGGGGAATTTATCGACTGATAGTACTTATTTAAGTATTTATATTGTAATTGTTTGGTAAGTTTTCATTGTTTTAAGTGTTTATAAACCCTTCCCACACAGTATTTATTTTAGATACAGTATTTAAATACAGTATTTACAATTTTAGATATATTTTTTTTAAAAACCCTGCTGATCGAGTTCCGCGGGCTGTTTAAATCTGCCGATCGACTTCCTCAGAAACCCGCGAACCAGCGAAGATCTGCGAATGATTTTTCTCATTAATATTTCTTGAAAACCTGCAATGAAGTGAAGCCGCAGTAGGTGAAGCACAATATAGCGAGGGACTACTGTAATGTATTTTTCTTTTCTGTTATTTTTAATGTATATAAATTAATAAGAAATATTTTTTAAAGAGAAATTCAAGTAAATGAGGGCAGATATTGTATTGTTGCCATTACAGAAACTTGGTGGGATAAAATGCGAGTTCCTGTTTTAACCATAATCAGAGTTCTTCAAATTATTGTTTTTTGTTTTTTAAATCTAGCAAAATCTCTCAGGTTATCCATTGAAAGAAGGGTCTTTACCTCAAAAAGAAGACCTGAACTCTTATTTCTTTTGGAAATGGAATATTTGCAAGTGCATCTAATGTTTAATCTGCTGGATTCTTCCAGATTAATTGAGATTTGTTTTTTGTTTTTATTATAGTATCTTTATTGTTTTCCAAAAAGAAAAGGTTAAAAGAAAATAAAAAAAAAATAAGGAGCAAAAAGATATTTCTCACATATTTTGTTCTAGTTTAACAGATCTAATCCATTTCTATTACCTTTTCCAATACATTTCTTCATATATTTGTACATTTACATAAGAATGTCGTAAGTATGTGTTACTATTAGTATAGAAAGAAATACATAGGGAAAGAGTTCATACATCTTAAGGTAATTGTTATCTTTATTTTGTATACTGATACTTTGTATTGTTATATTTTCAATCTTTGTTTTGAATCCATTCATGCCATTTGTACCATAATTGTTTAGATTTTTTGCTTTTGATCCCCTTAATTGAGTTTGTCATTTCCTCCATCTCTATTCATCTAAATATTTTATCAATAATTAAACTCTCCAATGGAGTTTGTTAGTTTTTCCATGTTTGTGCCAATGAAATTCTGACTGTGGTGCTTATGTGTGTTATGAGGAGCGTTTGTTTGGTATATGTTCTGTCTGGATCACTCCGGAAGCCAATACCAACCCAAAAAGAGAAGCCAGACACACGGGTAAAAGGCAAAGGCAGTTTATAAAATTCAAGAAAAACACAGGTAACAGAAAATGTCCTTACAAACATGAAAATGCTGTATCTTCAGATATATCCACGAAGGCAAAAGTCCATGCAGCAATACAGGATTCTTGCTGCCAAGACGAGGCTGTAGATAGCAGACCTACACGTCCCACGGGTCTTCCAAACTGCTGGGACACAAGCCAGGAACAGAGACGCCGAGAACAAAGCAGAACTTCAATTGATAACACTCCACATGGCTTCAAGGGCTTGCCTGCCTTTTAAACCCTGCTAAGAAGGACCACACCCAAGCCCAGCTGTTCCTAATTCAGTGCTGATAATACTTCTTTAATTGCTCCTTTCTTTGATCTGACCGTCTCTGTCGCATGTCAATGACGGCTTGTGCGTCATCATCTAATGACTCCAAGCTACTGGCTGGGGAGAGCCCCCCCGGGGGGCTCTCATGCTGTTCTCCTTCATCCCATTCCTGACTTTCCTCTCCCCCGTCCGACTGTTCAGCCCCCTCCTCTTCGCTGTCATCCTCCTCCGGGCATGGAGCCAGCAGAGACACAGCCGGTCCCTGAGCAGCCTCAGGCTGAACCACAACAGTATAAGGTCTTTTCCAAATTCATAAGAGCACTACTTTAAATATCCCAACATTACATTCATTGATGGGGAGATGAGAATTTTATTTTATGACCAAAAGATTTCAAAAAATAATAATAAATAAAAAAAATGTGAAGTGTGAAACTTTCAGTCCATCTTGGCACTGGAAAATTATTAAAGTTTAAATTTCCTTTAAATTTTCCTCTAATCACAAATGTAGCTTCCCCCTCTGCCCCCACTTATTTCTAAGTATCCCAAAGCAGAATATTTCTTGTTAAGATGTGTATACAGTATTTGCTTAAATAAATTTGTTTATTCAACTCTTGGAAACATTTCTATAATTCTGTAATTATCTCTAGGTGACCTATAGCACGGCACTATATTTTGCACATGTTTGAAATAGAACAAAACGCAAATAAATCCAATAAAACATGCAAAAAACATTAATACAGTAATGACTACAACTTACAGAAGATTGCGGACATCTTGCAAAGGCCAAGATGAACAAACATGTTTTCAAGACTGAAATAAAGTTAGCTCGCTCTCAGTCTCTTGGGTAGGGAAGGGAGCCACTTACAAAAAAATAAACTTTCTTCTGATTGATGTTAAATGAATACCTGCAGGTGGCATATTCAGAAGAATTCAAATTGATCATCTCAGGTATCCTGGTTACAGAGTTGTTCAGGCTTTGTGGGTTAATGCCAAGACCTTCTGCTGAAGCAATTTTCTTTATAAAGCCTTTAAGAGTATAATTATATTCATGTAAGGTCTGAACATCTTTAAAAGCCTTTTGATAAAGCCTGCTTCCAGGGCACAGATGAACACCTTTGCATTTAGATGCCTTCCCCAAATTCTCTTTGTTTGTCCTGATGCTTATTGCTAAAGCAAAGGGGTTTTATTTCCCCCCACCCTGCTACAATTTATTGCATTTCACTGGATGTGTGGATTTAATTTACAGGATGTGGCCAGCAAAGGGCCAACACATGAACTCTTTAAACACACACACGCACACACAATTTGATGTCCATCTACCCCACTTGCACATAATGACAGCCCCACGTACAAAATGGAAAGTTTTAAAAACATATAAATGGACCAAAAATACTGTTGAATTTCTTAGGAAACATCGATGCTTAATCATTGTCTCAGCTAATAAATCCCCAATGTTTTTAAAGTATCTTGGCACTCCAGAAATGGAATCTCTCTCACTCTCACTCCCTTTCATCTATCCTCTGTCCTCTCTCTCTCTCTTTCTTTCTTTCTTTTATCATTTATCATCTACCTACCGACCTACCTATCATCTATTCTTTCTTTCCTTCCTTCCTTCCTTCTTTCTTTCTTTTATCATTTGTCATCTACCTACGTACCTATCATCTATTCTTTCTTTCTTTCTTCCTTCCTTTCTTCCTTCCTTCCTTTCCTTTCCTTCCTTCCTTCCTTCGTTCCTTCTTTCTTCCTTTTATCATTTGTCATCTACCTACCTGCCTATCATCTATTCTTTCTTTCTTCCTTCCTTCCTTCTTTCTTTTTTTCTTTCTTTTATCATTTGTCATCTACCTACCTACCTATCATCTATTCTTTCTTTCTTTCTTTCTTTCTTTTATCATTTGTTATCTACCCACCCACCCATCCATCCATTTATCATATCTATCTATCTATCTATCTATCTATCTATCTATCTATCTATCTATCTATCTATCTATCTATCTTCTATCTTTATATCTATCGTCTATTTGTCATCTCTCTCTCTCTCTTTCTCTCTCTCTCTCTCTCATTGATCTCGATTTAGTTAAGAGTCAGGTTTTTTTTTCATTGAGATGGCATATGGATATTAGGATCTTTTTTTTTTTTTTACAAAAAGTATTTTACTTATTTATTGATCACTTGTAACCTACGCTATCAAATCTGTACATTCACAAAGATGATGTGAGAACCTCTGCAGAGAGCACAACACTCCAGGAAAAGAGAACAATGGCAACGTATGGGAAAAGATGCCCGTGTTGGACATTGTATAAACAACTCTGAAACAGATTAACATTCCCAGACACTTGAGGACAAATTTGCAGGAATCATGACTGACAGCCACCTGCTGATTCCATCTGCTTCTGAGATCACAGACTTGTAAGAACAAGGGTTTAATGTGTGCATTGGCTTTGTAGGTAGAACTTTTCAAAGAACGGTTATCCAAATTGGTGCCAGATAATGATAACTAGAATTAATGAAGGACTGTGTCAAAAGCAATTACAGGGGCAACTTGCTTATGAAATTTGGCAGTACAGGACAACTCTGTTTCTTTCTGGGCAGTCATCTTTCTGTGTCATGTTTCTGATACACATTAAGTGTTGAGGCACTGTATCAAGAACAGGAAAAAGAATGCAATGGAGTAGATCACACTGAATTGTGTATTTGTTTGGCAACTTAGCAAATGAGGGAATTAAAATAGTTTGTGTACCCTTCTGGAGTGTTGAAGTGTAACATCCATCTAATCAAAGAGATTCTCTGCTATGACAGTTGTGTGTGTGTGTGGTTTTTTTATTTAACCTAGATAGAATGGCATTCTTTTCTATTGTCAACGTGAATGGAAAACACTTGTTTGCAGTTCAGAAAACTGGCTTAAATTAACAGGGTTTCTTAAAAGTGCTTAAATGGGTGTCAAATGATACTTAAATAAACATAAATCAAAATGTCATTCCACTTCATTTTCTTCTGTTCAATCTTGTCCAACTCTCAGAGGCTTGTCTAAATCAGTCTCTAAAAGGTGGAGCCCAAGGTCTTATGCTTAAGGGGGCACTAGAACTCACAGTCTCCTGGTCATTAGCTCAATGCTTTAACCACTACATTAAATTAGTTCTCAGCTCCAGATTAGATCATTTTAATAAGATGAAGAGGAACTTCATCTCCGAGTCTTCGGAGAGGGGCGGTATACAAATCTAATAAATTATTATTATTATTATTATTATTATTATTATTATTATTAATCTACCATAATAATCCCACTTTGCAGATCTCTTCTCCAACACACTTGTATACATTTTAAATGAAGAGAAGGAAGGACAATAAAAATACTATTAAGTATTCAATAAATAGTGCATAACTTTCTACCCCCACTACCATGGGGGCAGCAGCCCATCACTGCTCTAGTACCTCACATCAGTGATGAGGAAAAAGAGAAGAAGCCTCTTCTTAATGTGCAGGCACGCGGAGCTGCCAAAAGGCAGGAATGGTTCCACAAAAGGAGGTCTCCTCAGGAGTAAAGCTTGGGGCTAATCGTCCACTCCTCTAGCCCAGTGTTTTTCAACCAGTGTGCCGCGGCACACTAGTGTGCCGCGAGACATGGTCAGGTGTGCCGCGAAGCTCAGCAAGAGAGAGAAAGAAAGCAAGAGAGAGAGAGAGAAAGAAAGCAAGAGAGAGAGAGAGAAAGAAAGCAAGAGAGAGAGAGAAAGAAAGCAAGAGAGAAAGAGAAAGAGAGAGAAAGAAAGCAAGAGAGAGAGAGAGAAAGCAAGAGAGAGATAGAAAGATAGGCAGGGAAGGAAGGAAGAGAGAAAGAAAGAGGGATGGAGAGAGAGGGGAAGGAAGGAAGAAAGAGAAAGAGGGAGAGAAATAGAGCAAAAGGGAGGGAGGGAGAGAGAGAGAGAGAGAGAGAGAATTTTTTTGTCAAACTTTTTTTAGCCCCCCCACTCCGCCCCGCTCAATGTGCCCCATGATTTTGTATATGTAAAAAATGTGCCGCAGCTCAAAAAAGGTTGAAAATCACTGCTCTAGCCTACTTAAGGGGTAACAACAACAGCAACAACTCTGCAGGAAACAACACCTGTTCGTTCAGGTGCCTTCATGGTCTGAAAACCTCTGCTCAGCTTATCTGTTTTGGCTTTCTTCCTAAGGATTGCTTCTAGGCATTTTGCCAACCCTTGTAACCTTCTTGAGATATCCAGGACTAATTGCAAACTTAATTTATGACTTTTTGGACTTCTTAATGCCGTTTAATTAACAGCTGTTTTTTTCCAAGAAAAGACTGCTTTAACTTGTGTCTTTGTGTATCAACTACTAACCAAGTTAATTAGTAGTCGTTAATTGAGTAAACATAGGTTTGCACAAATTGCGTGTGTGCTATGTTCTTTCTGGTCCATAGCTGGGACAGAACAGCACCACCAGCATCAAATACTCCCAAATTACTTCTACTTTTGTAGGGGACAGAATGAATCCTATGATTTGGTAAATTTAATATCAACATGTTTGCCCACTCCCCTCCCCGTCAATGGATGAGTGGAAACGTCATGTTCTCAGCTGACACTTCCAATATCTCATTTTGGAATTCTGACTTCTTTCACAAAGTGATTGAGGAACCAGTCCTGAAAAGTGTGTATGCAAACTATGAGTGGCAGTTGATGCACACAACCTTTCAACACTTTAGGATGATGTGACTTGCTGACAATGATTGGCATTCCTCTATCCATTGACATTCCTACTAAGTAAGAGTGGTGTGTGCACTGATTTTTTTTTAATTTTGGTCCTCTGTTGATGGCTCATGTTCTAAAGCTGGAATGGTCTCAGATACTGTTGTGGTTCAGTCTGAGGCTGCTCAGGGACCGGCTGTGTCTCTGCTGGCTCCATGCCCGGAGGAGGATGACAGTGAAGAGGAGGGGGCTGAACAGTCGGACGGGGGAGAGGAAAATCAAGAATGGGATGAAGGAGAACAGCATGAGAGCCCCCCTGGGGGGGGGGCTCTCCCCAGCCAGTAGTTTGGAGTCATTAGGTGATGAAGCTCAAGCCGTCATTGACATGCGACAGAGACGGTCAGATCAAAGAAAGGAGCAATTAAAGAAGTATTATCAGCACTGAATTAGGAACAGCTGGGTTTGGGTGTGGTCCTCCTTAGCAGGGTTTAAAAGGCAGGCAAGCCCTTGAAGCCATGTGGAGTGTTATCAGTTTGGAGTTGCGTTATCCTGTCTTGTTTCTCGGCGTCTCTGTTCCTGGCTTGTGTCCCAGCAGCTTTGGAAGACCTGTGGGAGGTGTAGGTCTGCTATCTACAGCCTTGGCTTGGCAGCAAGAATTCTGTATTGCTGCATGGACTTTTGCCTTCGTGGATATATCTGAAGATACAGCATTTTCATGTTTGTAAGGACATTTTCTGTTACCTGTGTTTTTCTTGAATTTTATAAAACTGCCTTTGCCTTTTACCAGTGTGTCTGGATTCTCTTTTTGGGTTGGTATTGGCTTCTGGAGTGACCCAGACAGAACAGATACCAAACACCAGAACAAACTGGTCTCACAGGGATTGCACATTTGTGATAGAATGAGACATAAATAATTGACTATTTCAAGCAAACTTTGCCTGAAGACTCTTCCTCCTCGGCTGGTGCATTCCATGCTTCACCAAAGCATCCCTTGTCCCTGAATCCATGCTGTGAACAAAATCACCCCAACCATCCATGGATAGCTTTGAAATGTACTTTCATGCAGTTCTCCTACCATATTAGCTGCTATTCTACTTTCCACTCTGCATGCATTAACACCACATGAATGTTGTTGCATATAACACTTTGTTCTTGTTTCAAATGGGCATCATTTCCTATGCCATTTTCATGTTTTTGTTACTCAACTTTCAATGTTGGTATTGGTAGCATCATACAGGAAAGCATATTTCTTAAGCTGACAACAAGGTTGTCTCTTGGCACCATGCTGTTCCCAAACTCTTCATTCTAGAGGTTTTTCCCCCTAGTCAACTCTTAACTTTTCAGTTGCACTCAAATTTTTTTTCTCTCTTTTAATGCCTCCTTTCAAAGCCATGTTTGATCGAAGGCAGAATTCACAAAATATCTACATTACAAAGACCCAGACACCCTGAGGAATATGCCAATATTATCAAGGAAATGTAGCACTTGTATAAGCAGGTGTAGAAACAGTGTCCACATTGATACTGCTTCACCAAGGACTAAGCTTGTTTAGGATGAGGTCCAAATTCAGATGGTTAACAGAATAGTAGAGTTGGAAAGAATCTTGGAGGTCTTCTACTCAAGTAGGAAACCCTATTCTATTTCAGACAAATGATTGTCCAGTCTTTTCATGAAAGCATCCAGTGATGAAGCACACACAACTTCTAAAGGCAACTTGTTCCACTGATTAATTGTTCTCACTGTTAGGAAATTTCTCCTTAGTTCTAGATTGGTCCTCTCTTTTATTAGTTTCCATTCATTGCCTCTTTCTGCCTTCAAGTGTTTTGAAGAAAAGGTTGACCTCCTTCACCTTTGTGGCATCCTCCTATATATTGGAACACTGCTATCATGTCACCCCTAGTCCCCCCCCCCCCCCCATTAAACTAGACACACACAATTCCTGGCACTGTTTTTCATGTTTTAGCTTCCAGCTAATTGCTTTTATTGCTCTTCTCGTCGCACTTTCTGGACTTTCAATATCTTTTTTTATCTGAAGCATCCTCGTTGGCAAAGCGAGATATGAATGCTGAATGCCTGATGTGCCAGTTCCATCACCAGTATCTGGGTAAACCAGGGGAAGGGTTAGATACGTGGCAGGCTGTGATCATCAACACATCTTTTTGGTCAGGTACGCAGAAGCGGTAGAAAATTTTTGATTTTTAACACGGAAGTCTTGAGGTGAGGTTTCGAGGACTTCCGTGTTTTTGCGATGCTGCAATTTTGCTGAGGCTCCCCTCACTGGGAAACCCCACCTCCGAACTTCCGTTGCCAACGAAGCACCCATTTTTGCACTGCTGGGATTCCCCTGCTGGGATTCCCCTGCAGCATCACAAAAATACGGAAGTCCGGAGGTGGAGTTTCCCATGGAGGGGAGCCTCAGGGGAATCCCAGCAGTGCAAAAATGGGTGCTTCGGCTGGCAAAAGGGGAAAGTTTTGGGCTTGCATGCATTACTCGCTTTTCCATTGATTCCTACAGGAAACATTGTTTCACCTTACAAACTTTTCACCTTACAAACCTCATCCCGGAACCAATTAAGTTCGTAAGACAAGGTATCACTGTATATGTATTTGCATAGACTGTATAAATCATTTTTAAAAACCATCCGAGTGCCTACTCTCTGACATTTGAGGAAGCAGCCCAGCTCCATTAAATTGGGAGTTTTAACTCCGGCAGACATCACCAGAAAGACCTGAGGGGGCAGACAATGCCCTTAGGCTCTGAGTTGCCAGCGCCTAATATACTGTAATTTTAGGACTGTAGAGACTTTGCCAGTTCCTTTCATGAGACATTGCTTGGAGTTATTGTCACAGTCTGCCAAGAACTAATTAGAAAGAAGCTGTTTTCGACAGGCTGGATTTATATAAGAGATGGTGGACATGGCAGTCAAGTTAATTATTCTATCAATTTGCAATTTTTTTTTATAAAAGGAAAAAAAACACAACACAGGCAGAGAATTTTCAATAACTTGATGATTAGAGGAATTGGATATTTTAAACTAATATTAAAACCCTGCTGTTCTGTTCGGGTCGTATGTGACCCGAAGCCAAGTTTGAGTCCCTGTAAAAAATTTTCCCTGCATATCTGAAACTTGAAATTTCATGACTTTTCATCATTTCAGGGGTTCTCTCTATGAGAATTTTTTTTGGGGGGTGGGGGGCTTAGTTTTTGCTGGGCAAAAAAAGTTACAAATCTTCTGTTCCCGGGTCACCCTGACCCGGACCGAAAACTCTTCATTTGCAGTGCTTATGTTTGGTCTTTTTGAAAGCTTTTTTCACTTGGAAAGTAGTCTGAACATTTCTGCACACAATGATATGAAAATTGAAATGAAAAAAGTAAATCTTATTGGTTTATTTTGCGGATATAATGCACGCCCCCCCATTTTTTTGAATTTCTTTTCAATTTATGGATAGTTTTGCTTGCAAAATGCATTCTATTTTACTAAAGTTGGTGTGGGATTGGTAGCTTGAACATTTCTGAATATAAGAAAAATATAAAGGAACTGAAAAAAATGATTCTTATTGGTTTTTTAATATCATAAATAAGTCCCCCCCCCCTCGGCTGCTTGCAACCATTTTCACTTTTTATTTTTTTATGCTCCAAATCCGAAATATTCTTTAAAATCTTAGGCATTCATTTACTCAATTTAACAATGCTGATCATCAAAAAATATTTTTGGGGTGGTGGCTAATTGTTTTCTGGGCAAAAAAAAAATCATAACTTCGAGTCTGTTTCTGTTTGTATATGACCGGACCAAAAATAATTTTTTTAGGTACTTGAATTTGATCTTTTTGAAAACTTTTTCAACTGGAAAACTAGTTTGAACATTTATGAACATAATGATATGAAAATTGAACTGGAAAAATTGAGACTTATATTTTTATTTTGATCAAAAAGCCCCTCCCCCCATCCTTTTTAAATTTCGTGTCAATTTCTATTTTTTAAGGCTACAAATCCCTAAGGAATTTTCCCCAAAAAAGTTTGATATACTAAATTGAACATTTCTGAATATAAGAAAAATATAAATGAACTGAAAAAAATGGTTCTTATTGGTTTATTTTTGCCACAAAAGGGCCACCCCCGGCCTTGCTATGTGCCATTATTGTCACTGTTTATACATATTTGTCTAGAAATATTTGGAATATCCTTTTGAAAATCAACCACATTGTAGCCAGAGAACTAATTTTATGAAACAAATCCATTTTACTAAAAAAAAGTATGTAAGTTTGAAATTAACAGCATAATTTTTATATAAATTGAAATAATTGAACACGGGGGGAGGCATACATTTATGTGCAAAATAAACCAATATGCATCAATTTTTCCAGTTCAATTTTCATATCATTATGTTCAGAAATGTTCAAGCTACCAATCCCACACTAACTTTAGTAAAATAGAATGTATTTTGCTAGCAAAACTATCCATAAAGTGAAGACTATTTTAAAAATACGGGGGGGGGGGGCGTGCATTTCATCAACAAAATAAACCAATATGCATCAATTTTTCCAATTCAATTTTCATATCATTATGTTCAGAAATGTTCAAGCTACCAATCCCATACCAACTTTAGTAAAATAGAATGCATTTTGCAAGCAAAACTATCCATAAATTGAAAAAAAATTCACAAAAACGGGGGGGGCGTGCATTATATCCGCAAAATAAACCAATAAGATTTACTTTTTTCATTTCAATTTTCATATCATTGTGTGCAGAAATGTTCAGACTACTTTCCAAGTGAAAAAAGCTTTCAAAAAGACCAAACATAAGCACTGCAAATGAAGAGTTTTCAGTCCGGGTCAGGGTGACCCGGGAACAGAAGATTTGTTACTTTTCTTAAACAGAACAGCAGGGTTTTAATGAGGAAGGGCCAGGCTTGAACATTAGAGCTTTCCATGGGTGTTTACATTTGTTGTAACCAACTGTTTTGGGTTTATTTTTTTAAAACGAGAGGTTCTCAATGTTGGTCATGCACAGTACCCTGTTTCCCTGAAAATAAGTCACCCCTGAAAGTAAGACATAGGAAAGATTTCGTAGAATTGCCTAATATAAGGCATCCCCCGAAAGTAAGACGTAGGAGACGTTTCATTTCGCAGCATTCCCAAGCAGAACATATATAACACTGCTGTCCATAAATCGCATCCCAAAATGCTGCATCAATCAGATTTCAAACACATCCAACACATGCATTTTTGCTGCAGCAGGATACAGGTTATAATTCGTTGAAAAAAAAATAAGACATCCCCTGAAAATAAGACGTAGCACATCTTTGGGAGCAAAAATGAATATAAGATGCTGTCTTATTTTCGGGGAAACAGAGTAATGGGCTGCTGCATAAATGGTCTGGTGCACAGTCCTAGTTGGAAAAATGGAGATGCACACACATCGCCATGTGCATGGCATGTGCACATGTGTGACCATGCAAGATTCAGCTTCTGCACAGGAAGTGAAATCTCACATGAGAATGCTCACATGTAAAGATTTTGCCCATTTTTGGTGGGATTTTTTTGCTTCCACGCATGCGCTGGATCTCTGCCTCTGGCTCCAGACTCCAGGCTTGGCCCATGTTCCTCCGCAGCCTCCCTGCTCTCAGACTCTGCTGCCAGCTTCACAGACTACTGGTGGAGACCAACAGGACCCTTACCTAACTCTAACCAAGTGCCCATCATTACTTTTGAAAACTCCTGGAAACTACTGTACATTGTTATTGCTATTGCTATTGCTATTGCTATTGTTATTGCTATTGTTGTTGTTGTTATTATTGTTGTTATTGTTACTGTTGTTATTGTTATTGTTACTGTTACTGTTGTTATTGTTATAAGCAGCATGAATTTGAGATGCAGGCAATATTTATTTTATTCAGCATTAATTTTTTTAAAAAGGTGATTGCTTTATCCTTTCCAAAAGGTTAAGAACAGACTGGGAAGTGCCTTACTGATTTCTCTACGCTTGGTCTCCTTTCCTGCATGCATTTCTTCAAACAGGTTAGATTGTTATGCATTGATAACTTCTAGGATGTCTTCCGTCTTCTTTTAATTTATGATCTCCGGATTTAAATATAAAAAGGAATGTGCTGGGGAAAAAATATGTATTGTGTTTCATCTCTTCTTTGAAAGAGGTCCTTGTGGAGCGATCACTGGTTTCCGAGCGATGAATGTGTATAAATTCTACTCACCAGAGTCTTACCTGTCAGATCCCATAAATATCCATTGCTTGTGAACAAATGCAGACATGTAAAATGAATAACACTTGATTTCTTTGTCCGTCACCCATACATATCACAGTACTTGTAGCCAGGCCTCTCAGCAATAAACATTTCTTGTATAAAATCAGCAGTGAGGTTAACATTCCGGGACCCAACCATTGTCAGAAAGAGTAACAAAGCTCCTTATAGCTGATCTTATGCCTCATACAAAGTTATTTCTGCCTTCAGCCTTCTGCGTCCAAAGAAAAAACAGAGTGGCTCTCAAAAAACCTACAAGGGATAAATGCTTTTAGGTATCAGAAGAGGAACTGAACTTTGTTTGAAAATAGGAAAGAGTCTGGAAAGAAGATCTAGGCAGGCAGTTATATATGCCCATCTTGCAGTTTAATTAACTGACTATATTTAGAAAAGACTGGAGTTCTTTCAGCTTTTCAGCAATAATTTAAAGAAGAAGAAGAAAATTTTTCCCAACATGGAGGAAAAAAATATTCTGGTTTCCTTGACTTTATACCAGGTGCTCTTGAAAACAGATTGATGCCAACGCGATTGAAAAGACCAACATAAACAATTCTGGGGGGAAATTAGAAATATGATAGAAGGAATTATAGGAAAAGAAATATTTACAAAACCAGAATTGTTTTTACTTGGAATATTTAGGCAAAATTTTCCAAAGAACGACAGACATGTAATACTGCATATTACAACAGCGGCAAGAATTACATATGCTCAATGCTGGAAAGAGGAATTCACACCAACGATATATAATGTAATAGCTAAAATCTACCAGGTAGTGGAAATGACCAAATTGACTTACGAACTACAGGATAGGGACATGGAGGACTTTCACAAAAGCTGGGATAGATGGTATATCTGGGTTGCAAAAAATAAACTAAACTAAAATTAAATTAAAATGAAAAGAAATTAGGAACCCCAAATCCAAATTTAGAGACAATAAATTTAATTATCATCAACAAATATTAACAAACTATAGCACCATTATACCATTGAAGAAAAAAGGATATATGATTGATATAATGATAAGGAAATTATAAGATTGTATTTATGTATTAAATGTATAACAATTGTTAAAAGGAAGATTTTCCTTTATAAATTAGACGTAAGCTGCACACAAATTACGCTACTCTTCGAGCAGTGCCAATTGTAAAGAATGATACCAAATATGTTATGTATAAAGCAGGATGCTTTATTTTTTTTCTTTTTCTTATCTTCTTTTCCCTTTCCCTTCTTTTTCATATTTGTCTTATGTGTACATATTGTCATTATGTTGTCCCTTGTCGTGTATTTTTAATGTAGATATTTAATAAAACTTTTTTCAAAAAAGAAAAGAAAAGAAAAGACCAGCATAATTCTTGTCCTATAACAGAGTTGACTGGGGAAAGAAATGCTACGAGTACAGTTGCAGTAAATGTCACTGATCCTCTTAGTGTCCTTCTAACCCGGCTGGGGTTTGTAATCATGCCTTTTCTTGAATCTCTCCTTGTCAGTTGTTGTTAATTCCCTAGACTGCCGTCCTGCTTAATGATTAAAAAGACGATGCTTGTTAACATTTATTAGTAGGATGGGATGGTTTCAGTAATCTCCTTGGGGAGATCAATAGACAAGAATATTGAAAATATGACACGTGTGTGTTTATGCAAATGTTAAACTTCTAATAATATTTGGTGCACAAAATAAGATACGGGCTGCAAAACTTTTTACTACCACACAGTGACCGTGGCTTATTTTATGGGTGTGGCTTGCCAGCCATGTGACCAGGTGGGAGTGGCTTGATGATCATGTGACTGGGGGATGGCTTAAAGGTCACGTAACTGGCTTAAAGGTGGTCAATTTGACATCACTCACGTCAAGGGTTTGGGTTAGGGTTAGGGTGCCTGGCCTCTCCTCACCTCTAAGAGATAAAATTTCTCTCTCTCTCTACTGAACATCCAAAATATACTATTTAATTCAATGTACATATGCCATATGTGTACATACTATACATATTACAAACAGGCACACAAAAATATACATTATCTACTATATAAACTGTATGTGTATGCACACACACACACACACACTCACAGCTCTTCTAAAATTATACACATTCAACCTCATTTACTGAGATAGGTAAAAGATCCCCAGAGCCCAGAAAGGAAAGAAAGAAAAAAAAAATCAATTTTTTTCTACTGGTTCTGTGTACCTGACCAAAATGTTTCTGTCGGTTCTGCATACCTGAACATATCCATAGGATAAGGTGACCAGATTTTCACACTGTTAAAGCGGGACACCATTGACATGTGTGTGTGTGTTTGTGTGTGTGTGTGTGTTAGATTCCTTGATTTAAAATTTGTTCTATGAAATAAATAAATAAATTAGTTACCTAAATTATCTGAGACAAGTCAAACTATTCTCCAAAGCACCTGAGGATGAATTCAGCTAATGAAACTGATTTGTGAGAACTGATGGGATGATGGGACAAGATAAGTGTATACATGGTTAATAGAATTCGAGACCAAGCTACAAAGAATAAATTGGAATCACTTTATAATATGTAAATAGATATATTGCTCTTGAGTTAAAATGGTATATACAAAATATGCCCCCATTTTGGTGGAGGGGTGCGAATGTTATCTGGTGGTGGGCACAAATAACTGAGCACTTGTATGTTGTGTGTGCATTTTATATATATATATTTAATCAATTAAAATATTTTTTAAAAAACAGATTGTGGCAGTGTTATTTTGCAGGATCCCACCACTTTTGTAACCTTGCCTTCTGCAATGAGATCTCCCAAGAGATCCATATTTTTAAAATTTATCCGAATTTGCACATTTCAATCATTATTTGGAAGAACAAAAATAAGATATGGGACTCTTTATACAAAATAAAGGGAACTAGTTTAATCTAGTGGTTCAGAGGCTGTGATTTCTAGTCCTGCTTGAATTCTGAGTCATCTTCTTGCATAGGGGATTATAGCCAGTTCTTTCCCTCCCTCTCCCTCCCCCTCTTTTTCTCAGCCCAAACATCTCATAGGATGATTTTGGGGAAAATAGAATGAGCAAAGAGTATTAGGTATGAATACCATCTTGAGTTACTTATAGTTAAAATAAAGATGGGATAAAAAACTAATAAATTAATGAACCATTGGTTTAAAAACAATGGTTATATAAATATTTTAGAAGCACATATGCCCTTGAATAATCTTTGCACTAGATAATCTGAACACCAAATACGAACTGAATAATCAAATTATCACAGATAATCCCCACTCGGTTAAAGACCTTGGTATACTAATAACAAAAGATTTAAGTGCCAATGCCCACTGCAACAATATAGCCAAGAAGGCTTCAAGAGTTGTAAACCTAATCCTACGTAGCTTCTGCTCTGGCAATCTCACACTACTTAATAGAGCTTACAAAACTTTTGCCAGACCCATCCTCGAATACAGCTCATCTGTTTGGAACCCATATCGTATCTCAGACATTAACACCCTTGAAAATGTTCAAAGATACTTCACCAGAAGAGCCCTTCACTCCTCCACTCGAAATAGAATACCCTATGAGACTAGACTTTCAATCCTGGGCCTAGAAAGTTTAGAACTAAGACGCCTTAAACAAGATCTAAGTATTGCCCACAAGATCATATGCTGCAACGTCCTGCCTGTCGGCGACTACTTCAGCTTCAACCACAACAACACAAGAGCACACAACAGATTTAAACTTAATATTAACCGCTCCAAACTTGACTGTAAAAAATATGACTTCAGTAACAGAGTTGTCGAAGCATGGAACTCATTACCGGACTCCATAGTGTCATCCCCAAACCCCCAACACTTTACCCTTAGATTATCTACGGTTGACCTATCCAGATTCCTAAGAGGTCAGTAAGGGGCGAGTACAAGTGCACTAGAGTGCCTTCCGTCCCCTGTCCTATTACTCTCCTATATATCCTATATCTCGTCTTCTATTCTTTCATGATATACTCTATTCCTATATATATATATATGTATATATATATATATATATATATATATATATATATATATATATGTGTGTGTGTGTGTGTGTGTGTGTGTGTGTGTGTGTGTGTGTGTGTGTGTATGTATGTGTATGTGTATGTGTATGTGTATATGTATGTATGTGTATGTATGTATGTATGTATGTATGTGTGTGTGTGTGTATATATATACAGAATATATATTCTGTTACTATATTCTATATATTCTATATATTCTATATATTCTATTCCTATATATTCTATTCCTATATCTTCTTTTCTATTCTTTCTTAGATATATTTTACTATGAGTATCTCCTCTATAACCTTCATCATGTATTTTACTATGTGTATATTGATATATACCCACTAAAACCCTCATTGTGTATTGGACAAAATAAATAAATAAATAAAAATAAAAATAAATAGAATTATGAACATTTACTACTGAAATTTGTGTTTTTCTTTTGTGCATTTTTTCATGTTTTTAAAAGTACTTTCTATCTGTGCTTTTTTTAAAACAATCCATGTGTTTTTATCTTTGTGCTTTGGTATTTCCCCTCCTCCCCATTATTTTAAAAATCAAAAAAGGGATAAATAAGACGTTTCCTTGACAAATACATAAAGTGGACTTTCTTGCTGCTTCAGTAAAGAGATGTGGCAGCTTGAAGCATCACATTCACTTTGATGAGTCAACTCTATGAGGATGCTGCATTTTCCCCCCTAGGTTCATACAGAACCCTACTGAATGACTTTTCAAGTGTGCACACATAATTGCATGGTTTTAAACTTTAAACTCAAGAGCTGAGCTCTTTCTTCTTAGCTTTTTTAAAAAAAACTCCATAAGTTCTCTTGATGCTGCCTCTTGCTCTACAAAATTGATAATTTGTTGTTGCTAGTCACGAAGTCGTGTCGCATACCATCCAGGCGTGGGATTCGATATTTTTTACTACTGGTTCTGTGGGCATGGCTTGATGGTCAGGTGAGTGGATGGGCGTAGCTGAGTGGGCAAGTGTTGGTTATGAGCTATAAAGCCCTTCCTGGCATCGGACCAGAATATCTCCGGGACCGTATTCTGCCGCACGAATCCCAGCGACCAGTTAGGTCCCACAGAGTCGTCTGGCGGGACCCAGGGGAAGAGCCTTCTCTGTGGTGGCCATAGTTCCCTCTAAGCTGAGCAGTGAGCAATCGCTCACTTAAAAATCATCATCAACTCAGAGTTTTCAAAACGTGCCCAGAAGCCGAGAGGGAAAGAGTGAGAGGGAAGGAGAGAGAGAGGAAGAGAGGAAGAGGGAGAAACAGATAGAAAAAAGAGAGGAAGGAAAAGAGAAAGAAAAAGAATGGGAGTAAGGAAGAGAGAAAGAAAATCAAAATCTAGTTTGAAACTAGCTCAACTATTTAAGTGGTATTTTGATATTGATAGAGTTGCCCTATTATGAGCTCACTATTATAGACACACAGTACAGTATTTTATTTTGAAATTCTCTGAGGCAAAACAGGGTGGGTTTTTTAATTGTTTGTTTGTTTGTTTGTTTGTTTGTTCATTCGTTCGTTCGTTCATTCATTCATTCATTCATTCATTCATTTATTTATTTATTTATTCAATGTTGGAATTTAATGTCAGTGAACCAAATAGCATTTGAGAAATAAATCACATTCCACTCCTGTGCTTTCACACAAGGCTTGATTTATTAACATGACCATTTTGGATTCGATGCACAATCATTCCAACACTGAATTCCCCCTCATTTCCCATCCAGGTTAAAGTTCATTTCACATCCCCACACCCACAAATGCAATAATGTGGACCAATCCGGTGCAGGGATTACTGGCTTCTACCTTTATTCTGTTGATCTAAGACTGCGTAAATGAATGTGTGTTGGTATCTCTCTCTCTCTGTCTCTCCCCCACATACTCCTCCCATTTCCCCATCACTGTTAACAACCCCTAACTCCCAACATTTCTCCCTTAGACTATCCACGATTGACCTCTCTAGGTTCCTAAGAGGTCAGTAAGGGGCCTACATAAGTGCACTAGTGTGCCTTTCGTCCCCTGTCCAATTGTCTTTCCTTTATCTTATATAGTATATATATTTTCTACCTGTCGGGGTGGTGGGCACAATTCACGATTCACTACGCACTGTTTTATGTTGTGTGATTTTAAATTGTTAAAAATCAATTAAAATATATTTAAAATATATATATATATATATATTTTCTACCTTTCATATATCTTCTCCTCTATTTTATATATTATCTTTATATATATTACTTCATGTCTATTCTCTTCCATATGTATTGTGCATTGGACAAAGGAATAAATAAATAAATAAAATTCTCAGGCCAAAACCTCTAACTTCACATAATACTTTGGGCCTGACACTAAACTTATTTCACACAGCACCCTTTTATAATTCTCTGTTTTCTATGACCTAATCCATCTAATACACATGCACAGTTCTACATGATGCTGTAATTCATAAACATGTCAACATATCATAGATAACGCTGCAAATATAATGATAGGCATTTACAGGAAGCTTTGAGAAAGTCTTGACAGCTAGGCAAAGGAATTTGTTTAACGATACCAGCTAGCACACTCATCCCTTTGATGATCTCATACAACACTGTCTGTTCCTGAGAACATGAACTTCCCCCAAACTTTTCCCATGCCTAAATCTAGGCTTACCTGTACTGCAAAGCCTGTGAGCAAAGCTCAGCATAGTGTGAAATAAGCACCCATGTGAGGCTTCAGGCCACATCTGGGTATACCCATCCATATGGCCTTTGACCTACACAAGAAATACAGTGTTCCCTCGATTTTCGCGGGGGATGCGTTCCGAGACCGCCCGCAAAAGTCGAATTTCTGCGAAGTAGAGATGCGGAAGTAAATACACTATTTTTGGCTATGAACAGTATAACAAGCCTTCCCTTAACACTTTAAACCCCTAAACTGTAATTTCTCATTCCCTTAGCAACCATTTAGATTATTACTCACCATGTTTATTTATTAAAGTTTATAAAAAAAGATTTATTAAAGGTGGACAAAAGTTTGGCGATGACGTATGACGTCATCGGGCGGGAAAAACCGTGGTATAGGGAAAAAACCTGCAAAGTATTTTTTAATTAATTTTTTTGAAAAACTGTGGTATAGCCATTTTGCGAAGTTCGAACCCGTGAAAATCGAGGGACCACTGTACTACTTAATGATATCACCAGCGGGTCGCTACCAGTTCAGGCAAACCGGTCTGAACCAGGAGAAACCCACTTCTGCTTTTATGTCAGAAGCCACTTCTTTGCTTCCTTGGATCATTAGCGATGGTAGCTGGCCAGCTTTTTCTTGTTTTTCAACTGCCTCCAATTTTCACATTTATGCCAAGCGTAAATATGGAGATTAAGGGGGAGATAAGGAATAAGGAAAACAGAAGGAATGAAATGAAGTGTGTGGGGGGAACAGTTTGGAAAACAGGCTGACAGCTTGCTAAAAAAATATGTAAAAACTTTAAATTGGGGCAAAGTTAGAAGAAGAAGAAGAAGGGAAGACATTGGAAACTGAAGACCCGACTCTTCGGCACAATGATTACTCAAGAATATGAAACAGATCATGGAAAGAACCATTTCACTTCCCAAATCTTACGTGGATTGATTAACATTGAAAACTGATTGACTAATCTGAAGGTTTCATTAAAAAGGCAATTTGTCAGCCATTGTCTAAAGCCCCGACAAAGTCAAGTGGCTGGTTTTTATGGAAAATAGGTACACTGCTATAGAGGTCTCTGATAAGGAAGAATATAACACACTAACTTTCTCATAAAGTTCAGCAGCTAGTTGCTTAGGAAAGTACTGCAAGTCACAAGGTTGTGTTTGTGGAAGATATGTGCGTCTCATGAAAAGAAGAACAGAGAACAACTATGACTCTATTCTTCCCAGCTGGGCCCTAATATAACACCACGGTTCTTTTATTGGTAAGGAATTAACTTGGAATTTAAGCCTTAGAATTTATTAACCACTATGTGACATCAAGGCTTGGTATGAGCTGTAATATTTCATTAGTTTAATTATTTGGAGTGCTCATGATTCTCATTGTCAAGTTTTGATTCAATGAAAGATATAAATGAATATTGTCCCATGAATTTTGTCGGATTTTTATTTAGCTACCCTATTACTCCAAGAAAGAAATAGAACTGAAGAGTTTGATTCAGTGAGAAGTATAAACCATTTCTGTTCCCTCGTGAATTTAATCTCATGAGATGTTTTTGGGGGTTTTTTTTGCCTACACCATTACTGCAAGAATAACGATAAAGGTTTCCCCACACATGCATGATAGTAATTTCTGGCTCTAGGGGGCGGTGCTCATCTCCATTACAAACAATAATGGGCTGCTGTCCCCACAAGGGGGGCGGGGACAGGGGGATACAATGGGTAGTAAGTTTATGCACTATTTATTGAATACTTAATAGTTTATTGTCCTTCCTTCTCTAGTACTTTAGTATGATCCTTAATTCCTTTTAAAATAGGAAATAATTAAATAGTATGTTTTTACTCATAAATGCTTTAATCATTTTAATCATTATCTAGAACTGAGCTTTTATAGCAATGAAAGAAAATTGAGCTACT
The DNA here is from genome assembly GCF_031021105.1 of Erythrolamprus reginae. Taxonomy (NCBI): domain Eukaryota; kingdom Metazoa; phylum Chordata; class Lepidosauria; order Squamata; family Dipsadidae; genus Erythrolamprus; species Erythrolamprus reginae. Next base: position 20,594,707 of record NC_091956.1, on the reverse strand, counting down.
TGCCTAATCTGTTATCATACTGAACCTTGTGGGTTCAGCACAATACCTTCAAATGTTACTGTGCTCCTCAACAAATAATGCTGAGTATTGTTTGTCCTTTTTGTGGCTATTCAAATAATGTGACTTAATCAACTGAAAAAGAGTCCAAGCCCCTATTTGAAAATTTATCTTGTTGGTAAGACACTCCAACCTTGTCATATGACCTTTAAGACAACCCCCGGTCACATGATTTTCAAGCCACTCCCACCTGGTCATATGGCTGGCAAGCCACTCCTACCTGGTCACATGAACCATCAAGCCACAGCCACAAAACAAGCCATGTCCACAGTGTGGCAGTAAAGCCGAAGAGCCAGCACTGCCCAAAGATGTCACCGTGGTCATGTGGCCAGCATGACTCAATGCTGAAAGCACAGAGTGCTGTAACCTTCCTACCAAAGTGGTCCCTACTTATCTACTTGCATTTTTTTGTGCTTTCGAATTTCTAGGTTGGCAGAAGCTGGGACAAGCAACAGGAGTTCACTCTGTTATACGGCGCTAAGGATTCGAACTGCTGAACTGCCAATCTTCCTGATCAACAAACTCAGCATCTTAGCCACTGAGCCACTGCATCCCCTCACTCTAAGAATAAATACAGCCAAAACTAACCCCCACAGAAAAGCATCAGCACTGGAAGCAATTGTCAGCTTTGTGACTTTCCCCACGGAATACTTTGTGTCTTAATAATCCTCCCCCCCCCCCAAAAGGTGGGAGATTAAAATAAAAAATGTGCTAAATCCTAAATTAAGCTGACATTCATGATTCTATGGCTAACTGCTCTTACATGTCTCTGTTCTTGGGCTCTTCAGTTTGTTTGTTTTTTTTAAAAAAACCTTGTGATCACTGACCAGTGTCTACTGAAAAAAAACCCTAATGAGATTAAGATACTGCTCTGTTTTCCAAGTCAATTCAAAATTGTCACCAGATTTCCAGGTGTATGCTTGAGTACAATTAAGGCTCTTGCAGCTCCGGTAACCTTTTTTGAATCTGTCAGATTGCATTAAGGACTTCGAAGAAAGCACTTTGCTTTTTTCATGGCCCATTTTCACCTTGACTACCTTACATCATGGAGCTGTGGTTAAAATATATAGAGAGAGACAGAGAGAGAGACAGAGAGACACAGAGGGACAGAGAGAGAGAAACAGAGAGAGAGAGAGAGAGAAAGAAAGAAAGAAGATCCAGCTAGAAATTCGAACCAAAGCAAAATGGGTCAATTAGACAGTTAGCCATGCAAAATCATTAAGTCATATCATTTTTTTAAAACAAAAAGTTCCAGAGGACAATTACTTACCAAAACTATGAAAATTGTTAGTTTTCTTGGAATGTAAGCAAAGTAGAGATTGATTAAACAGAGAATGCTATAAACTATCCAGGCTGAAAAAGAAGTTCCGAAGATGCTTCCTGCATTTTTGTGTCTGCAACATGCTGAAAGTAATCTATGGCAATAGCTCTGCCCCTTTGTATCGGGGCGGAACGCTCCCAGTTTGCTTGTGCCTGTCGGTCGTCAGAGAGCCGGTCGCAAAGGCAGCACGAGGTTGCGCCCACCCACCCTCATTCGTGCACAGAATGCTTTGCGCATGCGCAGAGCAGCAGTGGGCTGCTGCCCCCATCGTGGGGGCCACCGCAGTGGGGGCAGTAAGCCGAATCTCATGTGAGGATACTCACCCGCACGAGATTTCAAAGATTTTTGCCCTTTTTTTTTGCTTCCACGCATGTGCAGAAGCAAAGAAATTGACAAAAATCACTGAAATTTATTTACTTACTTACTTACTTACTTACTTACTTACTTACTTACTTACTTACTTACTTACTTATTTATCAGATTTGTATGCAGCCCCTTTCCGTAGACTGAGGGCAGCTAACAGCAATATTAATACAATGTAAACAAATCTAATATTTAAGTTAATTTAAAAAACCCCAATTTAAGAAACCAATCATACATACTGACATACCATGCATAAATTTTATAAGCCTAGGGGGAAGGGAAAGTCTCAATTCCCCCATGCCTGATGACAGAGGTGGGTTTTAAGGAGCTTACGAAAGGCAAGGAGGGTGGGGGCAACTCTGATATCTGGGGGGAGTTGGTTCCAAAGGGTCGGGGCCGCCACAGAGAAGGCTCTTCCCCTGGGTCACGCCAAACAACATTGTTTAGTTGATGGGACCCGGAGAAGGCCAACTCTGTGAGACCTAACTGGTCGCTGGGATTCGTGTGGCAGAAGGCGGTCCCGGAGATATTCTGTTCCCGTGCCATGAAGGGCTTTCTAGGTCATAACCAACTCTGGCATGCACGAGTGTCCTCATGTGAGATTTGGTTTCTGCACATGTGCAGGAAGCTGAATTTCATGCCTGTCCACCTGCGCCCGACATGCACCCGCCCTCCATCACCAGTGCACAGGTAGCACCGGTGGCAGGCAGTCCTCCACTGGTCTGGGTCCTAATTTTACTGGTTTCGGAAGGCTGGAAAGCTGAATCAATCTTGAGCCAGTCAGGAATGAACTCCTCACAGTGAGTAGAGTCAGCTAGCAATACTGCATTCTAACCACTGGGTCAACACGGCTCCTCCTGGTGTAATGCTGCTTTTGTGATTTTCCCATCCCATGGATGCTATTGCTTGTCTGTCTTTTATGTAGGAGAGGACTTTCTTCAGAGTTGGGCACAGGTCACAGAGCATGTTCCTGTCAAGGATCAGTACTATCTTAGGTCATATTCCATATAAGGTAAAAAAAAAAATGTGAATATGCAAAATATATTTCTTCAACACTCCATGGCTTGCATTGGCTGCCGATCAGTTTCCGGTCACAATTCAAAGTGTTGGTCATGACCTATAAAGCCCTACATGGCATTGGACCAGATTACCTCCAGAACTGCCTGCTACCGCACGAATCCCAGCGACCAATAAGGTCCCAGAGAGTTGGCCTTCTCCGGGTCCCGTCGACTAAACAATGTCGTTTGGCGGGCCCCAGGGGAAGAGCCTTCTCTGTGGCAGCCCCGGCCCTCTGGAACCAACTCCCCCCGGAGATTAGAACTGCCCCCACCCTCCCTGTCTTTCGTAAACTACTCAAGACTAATTTATGCCACAAGGCATGGGGGAGTTAAGATATTCCTTCCCCCTAGGCCATTACAAATTATGCATGGTATGTTTGTGTGTATGTTTGGTTTTATAATAAGGGTTTTTAACTGTTTTATTAATTGGATTGTTACATGCTGTTTTTATCATTGTTGTTAGCCGCCCCGAGTCTGTGGAGAGGGGCGGCATACAAATCCAATAAATAACTAAATAACTAAATAACTAAATAACTAAATAACTAAATAACTAAATAACTAAATAACTAAATAACTAAATAACTAAATAACTAAATAACTAAATAACTAAATAACTAAATAACTAAATAACTAAATAACTAAATAACTAAATAACTAAATAACTAAATAACTAAATAACTAAATAACTAACCAACTAACTAAATAAATAAATAAATAAATAAAGCAGTCATGCTACTGAGTCACAGCGACTAAGCTGCAACCTGATTGGGCCAGAACAGAATAAGAAGCAATGCACCTTTGCAGTGGTTAATTGTGGTTATTGTGGTTAGTTCTGGTTATTGTAGTTGGTTGGTTGGTTAGTATTGTGGTTAGTAGGCATATTGGTTTACTGTATCATGGTTTATAGTTGTAGTAAAGTATTTTCTGTAAATAGAAGAATAGGAAAGATTCTATTTTTACTACACTGAAAAGTAAAACTTTTTCAACCAGTTCCTGCTGAATTGTTTTTCATTCTTCATCGGCTTCAGTTCCCGAGTTCCTGTGCCACACATTCCTGTGGCTAGCCAGTAGCCAGTATGTTTCGAATGCAACTCGGACAGTCCCTTCTATTCTGACCTAGGCTTTTTCCAAACCATGAAGAATACCCCTTGCCCTGATAAAACCTCTTTTATTTAATGTACAGTGGATTTCTCTCCAGCAACATCTTTTCTCTCCCACAATCTTTCAAGATAGTTTACAATTACTGACCTTTATGAGGCTTGGAGTGTGACCAGGCCGATATCTTTCAGATGCCACAATACTTGGCAAGAATGAAGACATGAACTAATTGCTTCCTGCAAAACTCCCCAATTTCGCTCCTCTTTTATTCCCTATGGGAGAGGCCATCCACTGTCCACCTGTGGCCTTACTCCCAAACCAACCCTTGTTCATCAGCTCTGTGCATGCACACACTGGGATTAAGCTCCAGCTGTTCCTCTGCTTCACTGCTGTCTAGCTCCAGAGGCAGCTGATAACTGTCAGATGGCCCTGGCCCCATCTCTGCCTCTGATGCAGAGTCCTCATTTGAGCCTTCTCCAGCCTCCTGGACTAGCCCAACCTCTAGTCCAACTCTGCTGAAAGTCTGCTGGCGGACCACAACATCTTCAAAAGTAATACCTATAGTACCTACTTCTTTAGCATTTAAAAAAGACTCTCTTCTACCGGGGAAAAGTTAAATGAATTTATTTTTCCATCTGTTTTTAAACTTTTAGATGGTTCTTTCTAAAGTTTGTAGGTGTCTTGAGTAATTGAGCAGGAAGGTGGACCACAAGTCAAATCAATGCACCTTTTGTATTCATTTGGTTTCGATTATTGGTTAAAAATTAAACAAACAGATACACCAATGTGATCTTTAATTGAATCCCCAAGCAATTACTACTGGATCTTTCTCATTTCTTAAAGGACCTTACTAAAACTGCTTAGAAATCTTCAAAACTATGCACAATATGTACAAGTAAGTTCTTGCTCTTGGTTTTATTATTTTTTTCCAAAATAAGAAAATTTGTTTGCAGAGGTGTCATCATTAATGCTATCCATCTACCCAGTTGTGATAGACATTCACTTGAAAATCTTCAGTCTTTTGGAATTTTTAAGAAACACAACATAATTTTACAATCATGAAATTAGAAAGAAACGATCACAATAATTTAAATTTTCTAGTGCTTCCGCTATAGATTTCTTGTAAAGGAAAACAATCCATAATGTGATATATTTCAGGTTAATTGGTTTAATCCATCTTTAATTGAGTTGGTGTTTCCATGCCAACAAATGGGATTCAAATAGGTTGAGATCTTGAGTCTCCTCAAAATTTAATTACCTGAAATCATTTTTATTTTCATATTTCATTAGTTAAGATTAGAAATGACAAAGGGCAGGGAATTTTGGCACACATACGTTTTCTGACAAGTTGTTCTGTAGTATAATTTCTATTACTTTTACTGCTAATACTTATACAACTCACTCTTCAATCTACCTCTATAACAGCACTGTTGAAATAGTAACTGATGATACAGTAAGCATCCAATTTCCAGACCTGTTCTTCATCTTATCTATGCAAATTAAGTAGAAATATGCAAGAATCCTAATTAGGACTCAAACATCGTCATCACAATAATAATTTCTGAGAGACCTCATATCTAAAGATATCTATGGATTCTATTTTAGAGAATACTTTCTATGTTTATTTGTGTCCTACTATTACACTATGAACATTTTCACACAATGCTGGGTAGTTCTATAAACCCAAAAAAGTAGTTTAATAACATAATCTGCATAATATAGTGATTGTTGTATATTGGGTGGTGGTGATGATGATGATAATAATACAGTAATAGTAGTAGTAGTAGTAATAATAAATATATTATTTATAAATAATATAATAAATAAAATAATAAAATAACTAATAATGCAGTAATAATTAGATACATAATAATAATAAATATAGTGGATTTGTGTACTGTGAAAGTGCAAAGTAATCTGTAGAGGTACAGAATTAGGTGAAAGCTGGTTCAATAGCAGTAACTGTGAGAGGGATCTTGGGGGTTTTAGTGGAAAATCATTTAGGTCCCACAGAGTTGGCCTTCTCCGGGTCCCGTCGACTAAACAATGTCGTCTGGCGGGACCCAGGGGAAGAGCCTTCTCTGTGGTGGCCCTGACCCTCTGGAACCGGCTCCCCCCGGAGATTAGAATTGCCCCCACCTTCCTTGTCTTTCATAAACTCCTTAAAACCCAGCTCTGCCACCAGGCATGGGGGAACTGAAACATCTCCCCCGGGCCTATACAGTTTATTCATGGTATGTTTGTGTGTATGTTTTGTTTTTTAACAAGGGGTTTTTAGTGACTTTTAATTATTAGATTTGTTGTACATTGTTTTATTATTGTTGTGAGCCACCCTGAGTCTACGGTGAGGGGCGGCCCACAAATCTAATTAATAATAATAATAATAATAATAATAATAATAATAATAATAATAATAATAATAATAAAAAATAGGAGCCTGTAGCAACCCAAAAGCCAATGCAATCCTAGGTTGTGTGAGAGGGATAGAATCAAGTTCAAGTGAAGTATTAATACCATTTATAAAGCTTTAGTGAGACCAGTGGTGGGTTCTCACCTACCTCGCTGCTGGTTCACTTCCTCCCATGTGGGCATGCGCCCATTGCGTGATGCATGGGTGCATGTGCAGTGCTGAAAAATCAGCTTCTGAACATGTGCAGAAAGAAAAAACAGCTTCTGTGCATGCGCGGAAGTGAAAAACAAAATGGTGTCCTCTACAGCGCCACCTAGAGAGCTGGTTTGGGGGCATGGCCGGCCAGCCATTGCTTCCCATTCAGTGAGTGGGGGCAAATTCTTGCTACTGGTTCTATAGAACTGGTCAGAACTGGGAGGAACCCCCCTCTGAATTAGGCTACATTTAGAATACCCTCTGAATTAGGCTACATTTAGAATACTGTGTCCAGCTGTAGTTACTACCGTAGATAAAATATGTTGAGACTCTGGAAAGATTGCAAAGAAAGAGCAACAAAGATTATTAGAAGGCTCGAGGCTAAAACGTATGAATGGACATGTCCAGTCTAAGGAAAAGAAGGAGTAGGGGTGGCATACTAGCAGTGTTCTGGTATCTGCTGCAAAGAAGAGGTGGTCAACTTATTTTCGAAAACATCAGAAGGCAAAACAAGGAACATTGGATGGAAACTAATCAATGAGAGAAGCAAACTGGCACTAAGACAGCGAAGCGATATGAAAATTTTTAATACCAAACTGTGGGCATGACTTATGCAGGATGCCCTACATTTTCTTTCAACATCTTTCAGTGCAAATTGGGTGCTCTGGGATGGGGCTCAATTTTCGCTACCCCACTGCGTTCCCTCCCATCCAGGCAGTAGCCCACCTCTGCACTAAGATGAAGCTTCCAAACATTGAGATCAATTACCCAGTGGAACAGTTGGCCTTTAAAAGCTGTGGGTGCTCTGTCACTGGAGGCTTTTAAGAAGAGATTGAAACATGGAGGCTCAGTGGTTAAAATGCAGTATTGCGGGCTACTTGTGCTGATTGCTGGTTACTGAAGAAAAAGAACTGCAGAAAAAGCAATTGCTGCCAACCTGCCTTCCATTGAGGACTTGTATACTGCACGAGTCAAAAAGAGGGTGGGCAAAATATTTACTGACCCCTCACATCCTGGACACAAACTGTTTCAACTCCTACCCTCAAAACGTCGCTACAGAGCACTGCACACCAAGACACAAGACACAAGAACAGTTTTTTTCCGAACGCCATCACTCTACTAAACAAACAATTCCCTCAACACTGTCAGACTTTCTACTAAATCTGCACTTCTATAGTTTTTCGAATCATTCCTATCACCCATTTCCTCGCACGTTGACTGTATGACTGTATCTTGTAGCTTATATCCTAAGATTTTTATTAATATTGCTTCTTCATTGCTTATTTGACCCCTATGACAATCATTAAGTGTTGCACCACGTGATTCTTGACAAATGTATATTTTATTTTTTGTACGCTGAGAGCATATGCACCGAGACAAATTCCTTGTGTGTCCAATCACACTTGGCCAATAAAAAAAATTCTATTCTATTCTTGCAGTTTGGCAGTTTGATTCTCACTGGCTCAAGGTTGACTCAGACTTCCATTCTTCACAGGTTGGTAAAATGAGTATCCAGATTGTTAGGGGCAATATGTTGACTCTGAAAACCACTTAGAGAGGGCTAAGGAGCAATAGGAATAACACGTAGATTTATATACCACTTCACAGTGTGGTATATAAGTCTATGTGTTGTTATTCCTATTGCTGTTGGATAACCATTTGTCTGAAATTATTATTTATTATTATTTATTAGATTTGTATGCCGCCCCTCTCTGAAGACTCGTAGTGGCTCACAACATGCAATATACAGAGTACAAATCCAATATTAAAAACATTATTTAATAGTGCTAGATCTCCTGCCTGAGCAGGGAGTGGGCTTAGAAGACCTCCAAGGTCCTTTCCAACTCTGTTATTGCCCATTGTTATCTAAAACTGTTGAAGAAATAGTTTAGGAAAGGGAGGAGGAGTTTGGTTGGAGAGACCTCATTGTTACATCTAATATTGTTCTTCCAAAATTTAAAATGATGTGTCCAGTATGTCACAAGAAAGCTACACAAGATTTCTCTAAGCTGGGCCCTTTTAGCTGCACTGGTCATGATTTCCAGGAAATGCATGGCTGGTGGCTTAAAGCGCTGGCCGAAATTGCCCCCGGAGCCGGGCGACGCTGCGTTGAGCTCCGTTGAGCTCCGAACTTCTGGTTTCTGGTAAAACCGGAAGTTCAGCTTTGGCGCGCTGCCTCCTGGGCCTCAGGGGAGGTCCTAGACCATCCTTAAATATTTAAGGGCAGTCCGAAGCGGACCTCCTCCTTTTCCCTTGGCATCCTGAAAGTGAATATCCGACTGCCCTCCTCTATCATGCAGTGTGCCTGGAAGGGGTCGCTTTGGGGCTGAATAGGAATTTTTGGTGACCTACCCTATGGGGGTGGCCATTTTTTTGCCTATTCCACATTGATGGTAAGGATGGACTGGTTAGGGGGTGCGGCGCTATGTATACATTCGATCAATTTGGCTTCCCTCTGGTCACTGGGGTTGGCAGGTTACGGGCAGAAATGGGCAGTAGGAGCAACTGCGCGTTCTCCTTTTGGGCATCTTTTCAAAAGATGATGGACCCCTCTCTCCATGAACTAGAGGTGCGTACAACTTCAGAGATTGGAGAGGGGATGCCCATGGGACTCACCGGATCCAATTTCCCTCAGGGATTGGAGGGTGAGCTCCTCCCACATGCTTAGGGGCATGGCTCAGATCCAGGTGAAGGTGGCTACCTTCACCTGGTTCAGCAAGGAGTTATGCCCAAGAGTTGCCCAAGAGTTATGCCCAAGAGTTATGCCCAAGAGTTTGATAGGAATTTCCGCCCCGTTAGTTTTTGGCCTCTGCAAGTCCTTTGTTTACTGTTGAATTGAAATTATTTAAATTAACGCAATTTAAATTTACGTTATTTAAATTTATGCTAATTTAATAAAGTGACCCTATATTTAAATCCATACACTGTCTCAGCGTCTTTACTCCGCTTCCCGGGCAACTGAATTCTTCTAGTTCCAAGCCCTCTGAACAGCCATAGGTTGGAGAAGGATATGCAACTGTGTTGTCTTTATTGTCAGGGTTCCAAGTAACATCCCCAGTGAAAGAAAACTCCGAGGCTTGAGTTTCCTCAAAGTTCCATTTTATTAGAGATATGATATTGGCACATTCGGGAAAACCCGAATCTGAAAGCTTCCAGAAAGTCCAAGTTCCTACTCCAACACCTACATTTAAGGTGTATTTAAGGTGGCGCCAATTAAGGCTGCCTCAATGAAATGCTCTTGAATTGTCAAAGTATTTACTAAGTCTGCACTACTATTTTTCCTCATCATCCCTATCACCCATTTCCTCCCACTTATGACTGTAACTTGTTGCTTAAGATTTTTGTTAATATTAATTGTTTCCTCATTGCTTATTTGACCTTTATGACAATCATTAAGTGTTGTGCCTCATGATTCTTGACAAATGTATATTTTCTTTTATGTAGACTGATAGCATATGCACCAAGACAAATTCCTTACACTTGACCAAAAAGAATTCTATTCTATTCTATTCTATTCTATTCTATTCCATTCCATTCCATTCCATTCTATATTCTATTCTATTCTATTCTATTCTATTCTACTCGTCCATCACATGGCCCAATCAATGCACCCAGGTACACCCCTCCAGGTGCAGGGCAGAGTGACCTTGACTTTCAGAGAAAGGTATGTTATTTTGGCTATATGTTTCTACTCACAAAATCCCCCACACACCCAGTTCCCCACACCACTAAATATGGCAGGCCTGAAGATCCAAGGCCCAAGATGGCTTCCAGCCCTGACATTTATTCTTTCTTTTTTTCATACAGCTGAGGAATGGCTGGTTCAATTAAGAAGATGAGCATTCCTGTGCTTAAAACCTAAAATCTCAAATCCGATTAGACTAGAATATGACACAGAATGAGCTTGTATTGCCATTGATTTTGAAGTAGATTGAACTAATTACTTCAGCTGACTGGAATTCAATTGTTGAATGCATAGCCCCTCTCTATTGGCGCATCTTTCTGTTTCCCTCATCATATTTCATAGTGGTGAGGGGTTTTTTGCCATCCGGATACAAATTTCCAAGAGGAAAGAAATATCTAATCTCCTCAGGAACAAAGTGTATGCAGACATCCAGCTTATCAAAGGAAGTCGAGCAAAATAATTATGCAAATCTCCCCCTGATAAGATACCTAATCCATGCTTTAAAAAGAGGATGAAAAACTCTAAACATCATACTAGTTTCAAGCTAATTAATTGTAATGACAGGATATGAAAATTTGCCAGTTTTCAAACAAAGAGCATTTTAAAACCCAACATCCAAAAACACTGCTAAAATGTGAAATGCACAAGATGTTATTCTTGGGCAAGATGTCTCAAGCAGAATCGGGGCTGGATTCTCTTAAAAAAGAAAGAAAAACAGCTAAAGTTAAATATGACATGTGCAAATATAGCAAACTTTCCAGTTTCCCCCTCAAAGCACTATGATGGTTTCAGCATGCCAACAGAATTGTGTGATTTTGACACCCAAGAAATACTATTGCCGCACCGAGTCTTCGGAGAGGGGCGGCATACAAATCTAATAAATTATTATTATTATTATTATTATTATTATTGCAACACTATGGGTAAGTCTTAAGAACAAATGCATACAAAGTCAGGATTTAGAAGACAGAAAATTCCACCTCTTTCAGAAGATGAAAAATCAGGAGGCCATTTACATAACGGCTGCAAGACTAGCTATAAACAACAAAATAACATTGGAATATCTGCAAGAAATAGCAATAACTCTTAGATTTATATAGCACTTTACAGTGCTTTCACAGTCTCCATCCGAAACAGAATATCCTACGAAACTAGACTTACAGTCCTGGGTCTAGAAAGCTTGGAACTACGACACCTTAAACATGATCTAAGTATTGCCCACAAGATCATATGCTGCAATGACCTGCCTGTCTCTGACTGCAGCTGTGAGAGCAATCATGGGCTTCCCCAGGTTTGCCCATGTTACACCAACTGCACTGGTTGCCAATCAGTTTCTGGTCATAATTCAAAGTGTTGGTTATGACCTATAAAGCCCTTCATAGCATCGGACCAGAATATCTCCGAGACTGCCTTCTGCCGCATGAATCCCAGCAACCAGTTAGGTCCCACAGAGTCAGCCTTCTCCGGGTCCTGTCTACGAAACAATGACGTCTGGCAGGATCCAGGGAAAGAGCCTTCTGTGGCGGCCCTGACCCTCTGGAATCAACTCCCCCTGGAGATTAGGATTGCCTCCACCCTCCCTGCCTTTCGCAAACTCCTTAAAACCCACCTTTGTTGTCAGGCATGGGGAAATTGATTCCCCTGGACCGTTTTGTTTTATGTATGGTTTGTATGAGATGTATGATTGCTTTTTATATTAAGGGTTTAAAACTGCTTTAACTATTGGATTTGTACTGCTTTATTGTTGTGAGACACTCCGAGTCTCCAGAGGGGGCGGCATACAAATCTAATAAATAATAATAATATTAATAATGACTACTTCAGCTTCAACCACAACACAAGAGCACACAACAGATTCAAACTTAATTTTATCCATTCCAAACTTGAGTGTAAAAATACGACTTTAGTAATCAAGTTGTAGAAGCATGGAACTCATTACTGGATACTGTAGCGACATCCCCTAACCCCCAACATTTTACCTTTAGGCTATCCATGGTTGACCTCTCCAGATTCCTAAGAGGTCAGTAAGGGGAGTGCATAAGTGCACTAGCATGCCTCCCATCCCCTGTCCTATTGTCTCTCCTATATCTTCTATATCTTTTCTTCTATTCCTATATATTTTCTTCTATTCTTTCACTGATATATTTTATTCCTATATCTTCTCTTATAGACTTTCTTTGGTATAATTTACTACGAGTATATCCTTTATAACCTTCATTGTGTATTGGACAAAATAAATAAATAAACAAACAACCTGGTCCTCATTTTATCGACCTTGGAAGGATGGAAGACTGAGTCAACCTTGAGCCTGATGAAATTTGAACTGCCAAATTTCAGGCAGCCAGCCATCAGCAGAAATTAGCCTGCAGTACTACACTCTAACCACTGGACCACCTCGACTCTTAATGCGCCACCTCGGTTCTAAAGTCCTGCATTAGTAATTCATTGCACATCAGCAAAGCACTGGACATTTTACACAATGGCATTTCTTTCGTAGCTTTAGCTAGACATATTTGAGTGCCAATAGCAAATCAAGAGTAAGGAAAGCTCTATTTCGGATGTGAACTAAGCTTCAAATTAGTGGGCTTAGGACTTGGTAGGTTTTACAAGGCGCCTTAGAATCGTTAAACATAGAAGCAAGCTGTTAATATTCTGTTCTTAATTAATGTTAAACTAACCCTGGGCTATGGGAAATGTTGATTACAATTACTCACATCAAGCTGAGATCCAGATGTATGCCATCTAGAAGCAAAAAAAGGAAAAGGTAGTAATTGGGGGGGGGGGAGCTGATTTTACAGCCACATGAAAGAGAACAAATGTAAAGTGGTTGCGATTGTTGTTTATGGTAAAAAGTGTAAGAATTCTCATCTATAGAGATTCTTGGTCAAATAGCTCTTGGTTGTCCAAAAGGTGCTTTTTCAAAAGGCACATCACTTCCACTGCTTCTTTGAATCACAATTATGCATGTGCACCCTGGCTGGCCAGCTGATTTTTGGCTGTGTATCATTTCCATTTTTGAGACTGAGTGGACAATTTGAAAATACAATTTTGTATAATTCGGCCTTCAGCCTCCTGGGCCATTAAAAGAAACCACACAGACACCTTCAAGATCCTGTCTACTGGTTTCTTCCTCAACGATTTGTGCGAAATTCGAAGAAGCGTTTTCATCTTTTGGAAATCGCACTATTTGCAGTGCACCATTCTATAACCGCAAGAAAGCAATACTATTTATTGCTTTCAGTGCGTTGGAGAAATCCTTTATTTAGTCAATAAAACCAAGGCTTCTGCTTTTCTCAGGGTGACACATGGGAAGGGAGCAGCTGAATGCCAGAAATAAAGCATTTACCCAACTCCAGAAAGTGCATTTATTTGTAGGAAAGAAAGTTTTCAGCAGATAAAACGACATTATGTAGCATTGTTGTCTGCAGCCTTCACTGTCCCTTACTTCATTCTTGACTTATATGTTCTAAGGTTTTGTGGCCATTGAATGGGGTCATTACCTCTATATGGAGAAGAAGAAAAGAAAAAGGTCCTTCCCTCTTCCCTCCCTCCTTCTCTCCCTCCCTCCCTCCCTTATTTCATCCTTCCTTCTCTCCTTCCATTCCTTTCTCCCTCCCTCTCCCTCCCTCCCTCCCTTCCCTTTTTCCTCCCTCCCTCCCTACTGTTGTGGTTCAGCCTGAGGCTGCTCAGGGACCGGCTGTGTCTCTGCTGGCTCCATGCCCGGAGGAGGATGACAGCGAAGAGGAGGGGGCTGAGCAGTTGGACGGGGGAGAGGAAAATCAGGAATGGGATGAAGGAGAACAGCATGAGAGCCCCGGGGGGGGGGGCTCTCCCCAGCCAGTAGTTTGGAGTCATTAGGTGATGAAGCTCAAGCCGTCATTGACATGCGACAGAGACGGTCAGATCAAAGAAAGGAGCAATTAAAGAAGTATTATCAGCACTGAATTAGGAACAGCTGGGTTTGGGTGTGGTCTTCCTTAGCAGGGTTTAAAAGGCAGGCAAGCCCTTGAAGCCATGTGGAGTGTTATCAGTTTGGAGTTGCATTATCCTATCTTGTTTCTCGGCGTCTCTGTTCCTGGCTTGTGGCCCAGCAGCTTTGGAAGACCCGTGGGAGGTGTAGGTCTGCTATCTACAGCCTCGGCTTGGCAGCAAGAATTCTGTATTGCTGCATGGACTTTTGCCTTCGTGGATATATCTGAAGATACAGCATTTTCCTGTTTGTAAGGACATTTTCTGTTACCTGTGTTTTTCTTGAATTTTATAAAACTGCCTTTGCCTTTTACCAGTGTGTCTGGATTCTCTTTTTGGGTTGGTATTGGCTTCTGGAGTGACCCAGACAGAACACCTCCCTTCCTTTTCTTCCTTCCTCCCTCTCTCTCCCTCCCCCCTTCCTCTCACCCTCCCTTGCTCCCTCCCTCCTTTTTCCAATAAATCATCTAACTCTAACCCTAACCCTAAACCTAAACCTAAATCTATCTACCATATTTTCCATATTTACCCCAAAATAAGACCCTGTCTTATATTTGTTTAAACCCTGAAATAAGGACTTGGCACTCAAAAGCCCAATTGGGCTTTTTATCAGGGGATGTCTTATTTGGGGGAAAATAAAATAGGTTCTCTCTCCCCCCCCCTCTCTCATCTTTCTATGAATTTTTACAAATATTTCCCCTCTTCAGATGTCCTGAATCAATCATTAAAATTTAAGATAATCTACTCTTCAATTTATTTCAATATGAACATTAACCATCCATTACTTCTAAAGGATGGGAAGGCATGTTGCTTTCCCCAGAAAACAGCTAATGAAATATCCACTCTTCTTTTCTGGCTTTGCTTCTGAAGTTTTCCATCTTGTATTGGCTTAAGATATGCTACCTGTCATAGACCCTATTTTTAGTTTCTTCTAATCTACTGTAGCCTTTGATGGGAAGACTTCTTTGTTTGAAGGTCTCCACTCCTATCTTTGTTTAACAAGAGCAAAATGGTGAAAGCTGCAGTTGTTTGTTTTGGTTCATTTATGGTATAGTGCAAGAATTAATCTTCTCTTTTCCATCTTCCTTATTTTCCCTTTCCCCTTCCCTTCCTCCTTCCTCCTTTTTCCTTTACGCTCCTTCCTTCCTCTCTCCCTTCCTCCCTCTCTCTCTCTCTTCCTCCTTCCTTCTCTTCCTCCCTCCCTCCTTCCGTAAAAGCCTCAGTGGTGCAGTGGTTAGATTGCAGTACTCCAAGCTACTTCTGCTGAGCTGTCAGCAGTTTGACAGATGGAATCTCAGTAGCCTCAACGTTGACTCAGCCTTCCATCCTTGCAAGGTTGGTAAAGTGAGGACACAGAATGTTGGGGGCAACATTCTCTGTAAATCGCTTAGAGAGGTCTGTAAAGCACTGTGAAGCGGTATATAAATCTAAATGCTATTGCTATTCCTCTCTCTCCCTCCCTCCCTCCTTCCTTCCTTCCTTTATTTCTTCCCTCCCCCCCTCTCCCTCTCTTTCTACCTCCCTCCCTTCCCTCCTGTCTTCCCAAAATTTGGAAAGAGATTTCTTAAGCCAGCTTCTGTTCCAAGGAGATTATATCATGGGAGGTAATCAAATAAAAATTGCAGTGCAGAACAACCCTATGTAATTTTGTGTGACCTCAAAATCTTTCTATGAAGTCCTCTGCAAAGGGCCCTTTATGCTTTGAGAGCATGAGGCATTCATCTATCCAAGAACAAGAAAAAAAATCCAACTCTTGCAGAAAAGATCTAAGCGTTATATAGATTATATAGATTGTTAACCTATAGACACGTTATACATTTGGTACAGATGTTATTTGGCTATTGGACAGATGTTATTTGGCTATTGGACAGCTGCTATATGCAAAGATACAATCGTCAACCAACTCTGGTAATGAAAGATTCTGAGGAGGATGAGCCAAGCACACTGGGCCAGTGGTTTTGCCAGCTGATGCAGAGAGTGAGAATGAAGAAGAAATAGACCTGAAAGACCACCAGAGGTGGTAGATATGGCAATGACAGTAGAGCCTGACTTAGAAGAAGAAGAGGAGGAAGAGGAAGATTATGAGTCTTTGTTAGATGCTCGCTTTAGAAGACTAAGAAAAAGAAAGAATATTTGTATGGGAAAAGGAAGTAGTCTGTATTTGTTAACTCTAGGGAATTGTTGACCACTCCCTAGAGGTATTTACAGATGGCTCATGGGAAATTCGGGGTGGAGTTTCAATGTTTTGTAATAGAGTCAGTTGATGTTTGGGGTTCCATCCATGTTATGCTAGCCAACTGCTATTTTTCTATTAAAATCCTTGGAATAAAAGTGTCTTATCTGGAGAGCTGTGAAAGTAAGTCAATAAAACTGGAGACTCTTTATCTCACAAAGGAATTGGTTGCCGATCAATTTCTGGTCACAATTCAAAGTGTTGGTTATGACCTTTAAAGCCCTTCATGGCATCAGACCAGAATATCTACGAGACCGCCTTCTGCCGCACGAATCCCAGTGACCGATTAGGTCCCACAGAGTGGGCCTTCTCCGGGTCCCGTCAACTAAACAATGTCGCTTGGCGGGCCCCAGGGAAGAGCCTTCTCTGTGGCGGCCCCAACTCTCTGGAACCAGCTCCCCCCAGAGATTAGAACTGCCCCTACCCTCCTTGCCTTTTGCAAACTTCTTAAAACCCACCTTTGTCATCAGGCATGGGGGAACTGAGATATCTCCCCCGGGCATATACAATTTATGTATGGTATGCTGTTTAATAATGGTTTTTTTTAATATTTTAAATTGTAAATTATTAGATTTGTTATAAACTGTTTTATTGTGTTGTGAGCCGCCCTGAGTCTACGGAAAGGGGCGGCATACAAATCTAATAAATAAATACAAATAAATATAAATAAATGTGCAAATTAGCTTTGATCTTTGGCAGCAGCCTAGCCACTGGACTGTTATCTTTTAACTCCTCTCACTGAGAAGCTGCCAAGATGAATTCACGTGCATGAATTTGGCTTGTATAATTGATGCTTTCTATATAAAAAAGGTTGCTTTTCTACATCAGTGAATGGATTCCTCCTTGGTTTTCAATCTGCGTAGGCTTGGGATAGAAGAGCCTCCATCTAAACCATGGTAAGGTATGATGAAATTGAAAAGGAGCAAGTATATTGAACTCAGAAGAACTCAATCTTGTTGTAACCACAGGAATGTATGTAGATAGTTACATTCTCCATAGTGGGTGAGCTAGCCTCCAAGAATAGGAAGACGCTGCCCTTTAGCCAATCAGGACCAAGTCAGAAGTATAAAAGCATCTCTGTACCATCACACCCCCTCTTTTGACTCAGTCCTAGTTATTCTATCCTGGATCTACGCAGCTTGAAAACAAAGGAAGAATCCACACACTGATATTTCAAATCACTCTTTTTATATATAAAGTCTCATTTTTACAAGTCAAATTCATGCATGTGAGTTCAATCTTGGCAGCTTCTCAGTGAAAGCCGTTAAAAGGTAATAGTTTTGTGGCTAGACTGCTGCCGAGGATCAAAGCTAATTTGTGAATTCCTTCATGAGATAAGGAGTGTCCAGTTTCACAGACTTACTCTTACGGCTTCCCAGCATCTCAGCAGACAGAGCACTTTTTCTCCAAGGATTTTAGCAGGAAAATAACAGTTGCCTAGTGTAACCTAGCTGACACCTCAAACATTATCCAATTCCATTGCAAAACATTGAAACTCCATCCTGAATTATCCATAAAGCACCTTTAAATAAGTATAGGAAGTTATCATAATTCCCTAGAGTTACAAACTACAGACTACTTCCTTTTCCCATACAAGTATTCTTGTCTTTTTCTTAGTCTTCTAAAGTGGGCATCTAGCAAAGGTTCCTGACCTTCCTCCTCCTCTAAGTCAGACTCTACTGTCATTGGCATATCTGCCACCTCTAGTGATCATTCAGTTTCATCCAGGTCCATTTCTTCCTCACTCTCACTCTCTGCATCAGCTGGTAACACCACTGTCACCAAGATGGGCCTGGCTCATCCTCCTCAGAATCTATCATTACCAGAAGTGGACAATACTCACAACACTTCCCATTCTTGAAGGATATCCACTCTTCTGTCCAACTTCAGTCTCTCTTCAGAATTTATCATCTCTGTAAGTTTACACCAGTGACACCTGTCATAGTGAGGGAAAAGGGGTGGTTCGGGCCCTGCTCATCCACTAAGATGCCTCCAGCCAAAGGCCTGCCTGACTTCTGAAGTGTGAAGTGTGACTTCTGAAGCTGTCATCGGCACCAGATCGGACTGCCGGCCTGCACTTCTGAAAATTAAGAGGCAGAGAGAACTGCTTTGCTGATCTGGCCTGGAGGAGAAGCCACTGAAGCCTCATGCTTGAGTGGCCACTGTGACTCTCCCTCTGCTCCCATAGCCGGATTAGCACTTCATTTGTAAATAATTTATTGGACCTAGTCACGGATGGTAATAGTATAAGCAGGTGGGCCCTGAGTCAAGGCTACACACCATCATCGATTTGGCTTACAACTGTCTCTCTTTGCCAAGACCGTCTGCAGTAACAGCCCATTCTACCCGCAGTGCGGAAACCTCTTCCGCTTGGTTTTCACAGGCTTCCATCTAGGACAGTGATGGCGAACCTTTTTTCCCTCACATGCTGGAAGAGTGTGTGCATGCACTATTGTGCATGTGTGAGTACCCACACCCAATTCAATGACTGGGGAGGGTGAAAACAGTTTTCCCCACCCCCAGAGACCCTCTGGAAGCTGAAAATGGCCTGTTTCCCAATTTCTGGTGGGCTCGTGTTACACCCTCCCCAGGCTCCAAGTGCTTCCCTGGAGCCGGGGGAGGGTAAAAACACCCTCCCCTATCCCTTGGAGGCTGTCTGGAAGCCAACAACACCCTCCCAGAGCCTCTGTGTGAGCCAAAAATCAGCTGTCAGGCACAAACATGCTGAGATAGGGCAACAGCTCGCGTGCCAGCAGATATGGCTCCGCGTGCTACCTGTGGCACCCATGCCATAGGTTCACCATCACTAATCTAGGAGATCTTCCATGTGGCCACCTGGTCTTCACCATTGCCATTCATCCACCACTATAAATTGAAAGCCTTTGCCTTGGAAGAGGCCTTGTTTGGCCGACAGGTATTGAGGCAGGTGGCTCAAGTGGCCCCCCGCCAATATTAATTGACCCTCCCAGGGGACACTAGGCTTTGGTATATCCCATTCTTGGAGGCTAGCTCCACCCACTATGGTGAATGGGCATTGGTACTCACCTGATATGCCCCTTCTCGTAGGATGGAGCTAGCCTCCAAACGCCTCCCTGGTTTTTCACCTGGCTGGACATTTATAGGAGGGTTAGTAGTGGAGGATATGGGTGAACACAGTCGATCTATATGTTGTCTCTCAGCAAAAGAAGGGGTGTGATAGTACAGAGGTGCTTTTATATTTCTGACTCAGTCTCTGATTGGCTAAAGGGCAGTATCTTCCCATTCGTGGAGGCTAGCTCCATCCTACAAGAAGGGGCATATCCGGTGAGTACCAATCTTGATCTTTGTCTCTACTGAAATTTATTTTTTGGAAGGATAAATTGATCTCTTTCTACAAACAGAAGTGGAAAAAGAATTTCAAATCTTTGCTCAACTGATTGACATCCATTTTTTAAAAAATTTCCTGTGTCTTTCAGTCTACTTTATAACTCCTTGTTTTGATAATGTACAGTATGCTCACATTTCATTACGGACGATTTTATATGATGCTGCAGATAAATGGTCTTATTTCACATTACAATTCAGATAACATTTTTGTATCTATAAGGCATTATATGAGCATATTGATTTCATCATTATTCTGTAATGTTGTGTTATTTCACATAGAGGGGAAAGAATATTTTGCAGGGCACAGTTTGATCACAATGCGTTACTTTGTTCCTGCAGTTACTCTTATTCTTATCAAAAGATAATTATTTCACAAATCAATTGTGAAATGTAAGGAGCATTCTTAGTCAATCCCAATGATGTTAAGCAAATTAAATCTTTAGGATAACAAATAGAGTGTTTGCTGCAATCTTAGGCTTGCTCTTTTGTTTTAATAGCAGGGGGAAAAAACTTTCTGAAATCAAAATTTGCAATTCGGTTCTGTGTCTTGTTCAGCCAAGAAAAAAGCTCTTCCAAAATTCAGACACAAACACACATTCAAACATTAACTCTTAATGTTTACACAATATTCTTTCTTTTCTTATTTCCATAATGTTGTGGTTAGCTCTGGCCCAGCTCCTGCCCCAAGGACTGTGGATGTGGGGGAGACATCCACATGCTGCAGGCCTGTTTTGCCCCCGGTGGAATCTGCTGATGAAGGCTCCTCTGACCAAGAAGACATGAGTGACAGGGAGGAGGAGAGTGTGGCAGACAGCTCAAAAGGAGATCAATTATCTAGCTCCTCCTTGGATTCAGAACAAGAGTTAATGATATAGCCACAGAGAGCGATGCATAGGCAACAACAACTGAGAGATTATTATCAAAGAAAATGAGGCCACCTGTATTTGGGTGGGGCTGTGGTAATTAGTGAGGCTGCTATAAAGAGCAGCCTGTGGCTTTGGCCATTGTGGAGGATTATCTGATCCTTGTATTTCGTGACTGCTTTACTGACTTTGACTTTTTGTGTGCTGATTTTTCCCTGCTTTGAAACTAAACCAGGGCAAAGTATGTTTCACTTTGTGAAAGGAGAAGGACTGTGAATTGCCTCACAGCTGCAAGCTAAGTATCACAAAAAACTGATAACGGACTTGTACAAATTACCAGTTTGGTTGGAGACAAGTGCTCTTTGCTATACCAAAAGAGGGCTTGATTTAAGTGAATTTTCATTATAAAGAACATTGTTTTGAATTTTCAAACGTGTGTGTGTGTCTGAAATTTGTACCTGTGAATTATTGGGAGGAGTCAACCAGAGAGCCCGACAGAACACATAATGACCTTTTCAGAACTGAAATATTTAGTGTGCAATTGCATTACGCTTCCCCACCCCCATTTTGCAATGGAAACATGACTTGTTTTTGAGAAACGTTGCGATGTGAACCAGTGACGAAAGCAAATGGAACCCACTCCTGGTAAAAGAAGTGATCGTTTTCTCTCTTTTCCTTCTGCCTTCGACTTCTTTTTTTCTTTCCCCTTCCTGTTTTACCTGTGTTTGTATTTGACTGTTTTGTTTGTTTGTTTTCTATATGTAAATAATTAATAGAAATATTTTTTAAAAAAATAAACAAATACTTACCTACAATAAGACTAAATGATTTGCTAAATACACAAAATAAAATAGAACAAAAAAATTAAAACAAAGAACAGGATGTACCCGATATAGACAACATACCATTAGACTGCAAAGCTACAAAAGTCAACATAACAGTTGAGAGTTATATTTTCTATGTAAAAGATAAACTTCTGGACATAGAGAAATAGAAATAGAAATAAATACAAATAAAAAAACAAAGTAAAAACTATAACTATGTATACATTCAAAAGGCTATAAATGTATTTGTTCTGCCTGACTGGGCTCAGGCGATTAGTAACAGTCCAAGGAAAAGAAATCAAACACACATGTGCTCTTCTAATCAGCAAATTTGTATTAAACAAACAAAAAAGGGTTAACAAAAACAGTCCTTCTTGTCAGGAATAAATTATAGTGCAAGGCGTAAGTCAGCCAAATACAAAGCACAGGAAAAAGCAAACAAAGACAACCTGCATGGAGCAGAAACATTTCAGGAGTCCTTTGAATCTTGGAGTCTCGAGAGCAAACAGCTATTCCCAGAGGTTTCACCTCCCACATGCCTGAAAAGGCTGGGTTGAAATCCAAAGGCATGGAACAGAAGCTTCAGAGCAGGAACCACAAAGTCACACAGATAAACAGCCACAGTTTGCCTCTGTTCCCTTTTATACCTTTAGCTCTCATTAGGGGAACCACACTCAGCTCTTAGTATGAGAACCACACCCAGCCCAGGTGCTACTCTGATCACCGGTAATAGTCCTTTAATTGAGCCCTCCTTTGCATGGCTCTCCGGCTACGCATGTCTATGAACTGTTCTGCATCAGAATCCAATGAGGATAGACTGTCTGAGTGGCTGCATGCCAAATCCCCTGGGCTGTCTGCCAACTCCTCTGAACCAGTGGCCTCATCCTCAGGACTGTCTGCCACGTCTTCCTGGCTGTCAGCCAGGCTTTCGCACTCACTTTGTGCCGCATCTCTCCCATATGTGGGAGCAATGGCTGGCCCAAGGCCAAACACAACAGTATTGCAGATCTTTTGTTCTTTCTCTTTCTGTTTCCTTTTATGTTTTATAAGTTTATATGTATGTATGGTATGTTTTTGTCTTTGTTTTTTTAAAATGTATATATACTGCTCAAAAAAATAAACAAAGGGAGCACTTGAACAACACAATATAACTCAGATCTAGGATGTGTTCTTTGAGTGTTCCCTTTATTTATTTATTTTGAGCAGTGTATTTAATAAAGTTTATTAAAAAAAGAAGTGATAGTTGGTTTAGCAAGACCTTCTCTGCAATCTCAACAATCAGTGATCTAAAGTCCTACCTTGAAATCTTAAATTCTGAAGAGTTGTTCTGATGCAGTAGGTGTGGTTTATGGAAACACATAACCCAAATTTGAATACTGGTCGAGGATTGGCTGAAGAACGACCAGCAAATTCAAAGGACTGTCAGAGCCACGCCTTCAAGACAGTCGCTTTAAAAGCAGCTTGCCTTGGAGCACGGCTCATTCTAATTGCCGCTCCAGCTTGCTCTTTGCTGAGAAAAGAAATAGTAGCTACAGCATCTCGTGTCCTTCTTGCCTGATCTAACAGTAGGAAATAAGATAAAATACACATGCAAATAAAATACAGGCTCTGAGGTTGTCTAGCTTAACACATACATTTGGGTCATTTGCAAATTTTCTGGAGCTGAGAGTCGTCCTATTTGAATATCTGATCCTTTGATTAATATCAAAGATGCTCTTTTTGGGGCGGATGACAATTGCTGCTGTGCTTGTGTTGAATATGTTATGACATATGTTTTCAATGTTTCTGTTGTACTTAATCATTCTGTGGCTCAAAGAGCCATGAAAAGATGCACGCTCGGCGTTACAAGACAAAGTAGACAGACCTGCGCATGGTTTAGAGAGCAAGCAAAGGAATACAAGGTCATCAAGAGAGAAAAAGAATTGAAATGGAAATAGATCTGGTCACATAGCAAGAAGAACTGATGGCAGGTGGACTAGTGCAATGCTTTCTACATGGGGCTACCTCTGAAAAGTGTTCGGAAACTACAAATTGTGCAGAATGCAGCCGCGCAAACAGTCATGGTCCTCCCAAGCTATGCCCATGTCTCTCCAGCACTCCACGGACTGCATTGGTTGCCAATTGCTTTCCGGGCCCAATTCAAAATGTTGGTCATTATCTATAAAGCCCTACATGGCATCGGACCAGATTACTTATGGGACTGCCTTCTGCTGCATGAATCCCAGCATCCAGTTAGGACCCACATAGTCGGCCTTCTCCAGGTCCCGTCAACTATGAGTATCTCCTCTATAACCTTCATCATGTATTTTACTATGTGTATATAGATATATATCCACTAAAACCCTCATTGTGTATTGGACAAAATAAATAAATAAATAAAATAAATAAATTAGACAATGTCATTTGGCGGGGCCTAGAGGAAGAGCCTTCTCTGTGTGGGCCCTGGCCCTCTGGAATCAGATCCCTCAGGAGATTCGTACATTGGGCATTAGACCCCCAGCCTCTGGCCATTGAATGTCTAGTATGTTTGTGGTTGTAATTGTATGAATGATTTTTAATGTTTAGCTTTTTAAATAATATTTTAATTAATTATTATTATCTATTAGATTTGTATGCCGCCCCTCTCCGTAGACTTGCTTATATTGATTGGATTTAGCTATGTTATTGTGTGCTGTTTTGATCACTGATATGTTGTGAACCACCTCGAGTCCACAGAGAGGGGCGGCATACAAGTCCAAGCCAAGTCCAATTTATAAGGCTGTCATACAATGGATCCCATTGCAATCCGGTATGTAGAACCGGTAGAATTTTTTTTATTATTTATTTATTTATTTATTCAATTTTTATGCCGCCCTTCTACTTAGACTCAGGGTGGCTTGCAACATGTTAGCAATAGCACTTTTTTTTAACAGAGCCAACATATTGCCCCCACAATCCAGGTCCCCATTTTACCCACCTTGGAAGGATGGAAGGCTGACTCAACCTTGAGCCGGTGATGAGATTTGAACCACTGACCTACAGATCTACAGTCAGCTTCAGTGGCCTGCAGTACAGCACTCTACTGTTGTGCCACCCCTC
This sequence comes from Erythrolamprus reginae, assembly GCF_031021105.1. Lineage (NCBI taxonomy): Eukaryota > Metazoa > Chordata > Lepidosauria > Squamata > Dipsadidae > Erythrolamprus > Erythrolamprus reginae. The sequence continues at coordinate 20,570,187 of NC_091956.1, read as the reverse complement.
AGCAGGTAGAGTGCTGTACTGCAGACCACTGTTGTACAGGTCAGGTATACGGTACAGGTCCGGTACGCGGAACTGGTAGAATTCTTTTTCTTTTATTCTTTTTTCTTTCTCAGCCCTGGGTATGTTTTTCCTATTACATATGTATAATTTTAGAAGCCCTGTGCATACGCCTGTGTGTGTGTACATAGACATAAAATTTATATAGTAGATAATGTATATTTTTGTGTGCCTTTGTGTAATATGTATGTACACATATGGCATATATACATAGAATTCAATGTTATATTTTGGATGTTCAGTAATAGTAAATAGGGAAATTGTATCTCTTTGAGGCAAGGAGAGGCCAGGCAGCCTAACCCTAACCCAAACCCTTGACGTGAGTGACGTCAAGTTGGCCACCTTTAAGCCAGTCACATGACTTTTAAGCCACCCCCAGTCACATGATTATCAAGCCACTCGCAGCTGGTCACATAGCTGCCAAGCCACACCCACAAAATAACCCACGGCTACAGTGTGGTAGTAAAACTTTTTGCAGCCCTTCACTGGATTTTATGTTTGGGTTTCGAACATATTGTATTTTGTATTTATCCTTGGTTTGCAAGCCGCCCTGAGCCTATAGTGAAGAGTGGCCTAGAAATCCAAATAAATAAATAAATTTTACAAAATGAAGGCTTTGTTCCCAATGTCACATTCATTATGACTGCATGCCAGCAACTTCAAACAATCCCCCCTCCCATTTTCCCACAGTAAAAAATGCACAGCAGAATAGTATAAAGTATGGCAGGCTAAAGATCCCAAATAAAATAGCTTCGGCCTGACACACATCTTATAGAAACCTCGATTTTATTTCCCCTCCATGGAAATTTATACAAGTTTGTCCAGCTATAACAGGGATAGAATGCAGCTTCCTAGCGCACTCTATTCCCACGGGGGTATTTACAGCCAGAAGATGGCTTTCTTTTTTTCTAGGTCACATTATTTTCCACATCATTTGTTAATATGTAGGTTGGCCATTGTCCTAAATAAGCTGAAGGTTTCCATAAAGTTTTCCTCAGAAGAACCTGCCATATTATGTAGAACTGTTCTTAAAGAGATTTAGAGAATTTTTTGCAAATAGAATTTGCATGCAAAGGATTTGTCTGAAAGCTACTTATAGTACCTTAACAATGCTATTTTGGTCAATTCATCTACCTTAAGAATGACACTGTTTAGTAAAGATTTGTTTTTAATTTTAAATTAAATGCATATACAAATTGTCACATATTTATGTTATGCTTACCATCAAAGGCCCATTTCTTTCTATTACTGGATTGTAACAGCTTAGTTATGTTAAGAAATGTTAAGGAATGGGGGTAATGACATTTTATTTTCCTGGCTCCAAGATCATCGCAAATGAGGACTGCAGACAAAGAATTAAAATACACTTGCTCCTGGGGAGGAAAGCTTTGGCAAATCTAGACAGCATTACTAAAAAGCAGAGACATCCCCCTGACAACAAAAGGGTGTATAGTCAAGGCTGTGGTTTTCCCAGTTACAATGTATGGCTGTGAAAGTTGGACCATAAGAAAGTCTGAGTGCCAAAGAATTGAGGCCTTTGAACTATGGTGCTGGAGATAACTCCTGCAAGTCCCTTGGACTGCAAGGAGATCCAACCGGTCAGTCCTAGGAGAGATCATAGAATGGATCCCATGTAAATGGATCCCATGAAAAGAACCCTGACTGTTGTTTAGAAGGCCAGACCCTGAAAATGGAACTCAAATACAGTGGTACCTCTGCCTAAGAATGCCTCTACTTACAAACTTTTCTAGATAAGAACCAGGATTTTTTTGCCTCTTCTCATAAACCATTTTCTACTTACAAACCTGAGCCTCTGAAACTGTAACCCGAAAAGGCAAGGAGAACCCTCCATGGGGCCTCTCTATGAATCTCCTGGGAGGAAATAGGGCCAGAAAAGGCAGGGAGATGCTTCCATGGGGCCTCTCTAGGAATCTCCTGGGAGGAAACAGGGCCTCTACCCTCCCTGTGGTTTCTCCAATCGCACACATTATTTGCTTTTACATTGATTCCTAAGGGAAAAATTGCTTCTTCTTACCAACTTTTCTACTTAAGAACCTGATCACGGAACGAATCAAGTTCGTAAGTGGAGGTAGCACTGAACTTTGGCTACCTAATGAGATGGAAGGACTCACTGAAGAAGAGCCTAATGCTGGGAAAGATTGAGGGCAAAAGAAGAAGGGGACGACAGAGAGTGAGGTGAATGGATGGAGTCACTGAAGCAGTCGACATGAGAGTAAATGGACTCCAGATGTGGTAGAGAACAAGAAGGCCTGGAGGAATGTTGTCCATGTAGTCACGATGGGTCAGACATAGCTTTGCAACTAACAACAGCAGCAGCAGCAACAACAAACAGTTTAAGAAGAAAAGTTTCACTTATTACATAAGTATTCTTCCCCAGAAGTCAGATGGATTAGTAATATCCTAAATCATCCTCACCCCCCTTGAACATATCAAACTGATTTTAAGTATGTATACTTTTTATAATAAAATAGCTTTATTTATATTCAGTCCACATGAGTATTTTTTTTTAAATAAATGGCCTCACAGAGATTTGTGCATTAATTTAGGATTAAAGGAATTAATTGGACTCTGGGTACAGAATGAAACTGCAAATAAATATAAATAATGGGAATGCCATGCATTTTATGTATAACCTTCTTTGTGTCCTATTCACAACCGAAGAGAGCTGCTGCATATAGAGAGAAAGCAAAGGTAGTAGAAACAATGACAAAACCAAGCTATTTATAATGGATTCATTTTAGTTTGGAAAAGCATAGATTGGAAATGTACAACTAAAACACTAGCAGGAACGTAATAGAATAAGTTGTTCTCATATGAACTTTTCTTGAATGGAATTTTAAGGTGCACAGTAGAAATTTCAGGAAGAAATAATATAGCCAGCTAATTCAGACAGCTTTTTAACTGTCTTTAAGTTGATCCAGAACTTCAGCAAGTACAAACCAAGGTTGGGTTCCTCCTGGTTCGGACTAGATCACCTGAACAATTAGCAACCCACTGGTGATGTAACTTTGGCATCATGGATCCATTTCTTTTGGTTGGTGCTCACCATCATCTTTTTTTCTGAATTTTCGGCCGATTTTATTGCGTTTGGATGGCTTATCTTGTTGTGTGCAATGAAAAAAGCCCTTCCGCCTGCCCCTGGGTTAATATTCACCTTTATGAGTATTCAGCTGACCAGCTGTGCTTCAGCTGATCAGCTGAAGCACAGCTGATCAGCTCATCAGCTGTGTTTTGGACTGAACAAACTTTCGAAGCATGCACAGAAATGAAATCACGCGAGGGGATGCGTGCGTGCAGGTGGAGTGTGCGCATATGCGTGCAATTTTTAAATTTTATTTATTTATTTATTGATCTATTGTTTTATTTACTTATTTGTATTATCTTTAATATACATAGATATAACTTTGTTTATATATAGTACATACTATGGATACTGGTAACAGCAGGGGTGGGCAGCAGGCTGGACAAGGTGGAACGCAGTTCCACTGGCGGAAATGAAGATGCGTGTGTAGCTCCAGCTGATCAGCGGCTGTCACTTCCTGGATTACCGGTCTCGGCTCAACTCTCCTTTTTTCCCCTGCTGCTGCAACTGCGCTCCTTGCTTTTTTCCTCTTTCCTCCTTTCTAGCCTCGGACGAGCTCTCCTGCCCGGCTCCCCTCCAGCCTTACAAGGCCACCTCCCACCTCAGGTGCCAGCAGAAGGCATGGGTGGAAGCGGTGCTGGCAGTATTTATACTTCTGGCAGCCCCCATTCGCCTAGCTACCCAGGCTGAGACAGGGGGGTGACCCAGGAAGGAGAGCACAGGAAACACAAAGCAAATTGTCATCCCAGTGAGCAACACTGGTAAAGTAGTAAGCTGAGGACTTAACAGTTCACTTGAAGGATGATGATCATTCAAGCCACTCCCACCTGGTCACATGGCCAGCAAGCAACTCCTACCCAGTCACATGGCCATTAAACCACACACACAAAATAAGCCACACCCACAGCATGGCAGTAAAAAAAATTGGCTGTCCATTACTGGGTAAAAGCACTGCTCTTCTCCAGTGAGTCCTTCCTTTTCATTAGGTGGCCAATGTATTTGAGTTTCATCTTCAGGAATTAGCCTTCTAAAGAGCAGTCAGGGTTGACCTCCTCTAGGACTGACCAGTTGGATAGCCTTACAGTCCAAGGGACTCACAGGAGTCTTCTCCAGCACCAGAGTTCAAAGGTTTCAATTTTTTGGTGCTCAGACTTCCTTTTTTTTTTTTAATAAAAGGAAACTTTATTTAAACACACAAAATACAAACAATTAAACTCGCACAGAAAAGAAAGAAAAAAACATTAAAATAAAAGTTGGACATTTTTGTGATGTGCCTGTAGTACAAGTCTAATGGTGCTTATTTATGATTACATAAATAATATTTACATATGTTCTGCCGGCGTGTCTCAACTGCCCGTAATTACAGGGTAATTAGTCCAGGAAGACACACACCACACGATAAAAGGAAAGCCCAAAAGTTTTTATAAATAGAAAAACAGAAACAGTTCCCTTTTTAAATGTCAAAGGGATTTTCTGGTACACACAAGGCACAGGTTAAATGCAGTCCAATTGCTCACCCAATAACTGGGAAATTGAGTCCAATTCTAAAGTCTAGAGAGTCCACACACACAATCCTGAACAGCAAAAACCATGATCTTGACGAAACAATAAATCAGATAAACTGCCATGAGGCTAAAACACCAGGCTGCACTTTTATCTGTAGCACTAATTACAGCAGCCCCACCCAACCACAGGTGGCCTCATTTTCTCTTGTAATAATCCTTCAGTTGTTGTCTCCTATGCATCACTCTACGCATGCGTGGATGTGTCATTAATTCTTGTTCAGAATCCAGGGATGATACAGATGACTGATCTCCTCCTGGGCTGTCTGCCAAACTCCCCTCTTCCCTGTCACTCACGCTGCCTTAGTCAGAAGACATTTTGTCAGCAGATTCTACTGGGAGAAAAACAGGCCTGTGGCATGTAGATGTCTTCCCCACATCCACCTCCACATTCCTTGGGGCAGGAGCTGGGCCAGAGCTAACCACCACAACATATATACATCAAGTTTTAGAAAAGATTTTATTCTGGTATGTCTTTTGGTTTTCCTTTTATGACCGATTCTCTGACATTTACTTCCTACATTATCTAATATTTATTAATTCTCTGATTTAAAAAAGGAAAAAGGTGCTCAGCCTTCCTTATAGAGATACGTGTGTCTGTGAGTGTGTGTTTGTGTGAGAGTGTGTGTGTATGTCTTGGCAGCACCCATGTCATATCAAACTCCATTACTGCTGCAATGTAGAGAAAATTAGATTTTTAAAATATTAATAACCTTCATATTTATGCTGCCGCATGATATTAGCAGTTGTAAGAACCGGACGACTTGTTTAAAATCCAATTTTATAAAGTCCCTATCAGTGGAACGAGTGCCATCATTTGCTGGCATTCTTGGATGCTAGCTCTATTCTACCTCATCAAGATATTTTTTTAGATTTATTTTTTGCTGATCTTTTTTTCTTTTCTTTTCCTGAAGTGGACTCATATGCATCAGCAGAAAGACTGATTTATGCCAACATCTTTATTGAAATCCCGTCCCACAGGGAATGCTCCATGAATTTATAGTTTGATTTGCATGACATTTATTTAAATCACCCTAAACAAAGAGTGTGTCACTTCTATTTATTAGCTGGGTTTAATTCATTTCTACGTTGAGAACCAGCTTATGTCTTATTAGTTTAATTCCTCGATGTGGGGAGCACGTCATTCCTTTCGAGATGAGATTTTTTTTAAAAAAAATATTAATATACAAGGAAGGAAACTTTGAATTTTTCTCTCTTTTACACACCAATATTTTTCTCTTCTGGGCTCTGGGCATGTTTTTCCTGTCGCAGTAAATGAGGTTGAAGGTGCATAAATTTAGAAGACCTGTGCGTTTGTGTGTGTGCCTGTGTATACATACATATACAGTTTATGCAGTAGATAATGTATATTTTTGTGTGCCTGTGTGTAATATGTATGCACAAATATGGCATATATACATAGAATTAAATAGTATATTTTGGATGTTCAGTAATAGTAAGTAGATAGGGATACTGTTGGGCATATACTATTCTGGCAGCGGTTAGTATATGTATAACTAGGTATCTTACCTCTTTTTCTATTTTTTTAAATTAAAAATACCCAATAAATATAATTCTGGTTTTTTTTCAATTTCTGCATTTGCTATTTCTTTTAACCAATTTGTTATTTTATTCCAAAACTTTTTTGCCTGTGTGCATGTCCACCAGTGGTGGTAGAACGTGCCTCTTTCTTTTTTACACTTCCAACATATTGGAGAGGTTTTTGGGAACATTTTTGATAGTCTTTCTGGTGATAGGTGCCACCTGTAGAACATTTTTAATTGGTTTTCCTTGAATGCAGTCGATTTTGTCATCTGCCAATTGTTAATCCATAATTTTTCCCATTTTTCTAGTTCAATTGTGTGCGTGTCTATATACATAGATATACAGTTTACATAGTAGATAATGTATATTTTTGTGTGCCTGTGTGTAATATGTATGTACAAATATGGCATATATACATAGAATTAAATAGTATATTTTGGATGTTCAGTAATGTAATAGTAAATAGATAGGGATATTGTATCTCTTTGAAGTGAAGAGAAGCCAGGCACCCTAGCCCTAACCCAAATCCTTGACGTGAGTGACGTCAAGTTGGCCTCCTTTAAAACAGTTCATCCCCTTTAATAATTTAAACAATGCAGTTAAAAGAGGAACAGCAGTAGATGCAAGCATTGCTTATTGACTTGTCAGTACCAAACTTACAATAACACCATTAAAAACAACATAAAACATAGGGTCTAGCAAGAGCATTGGTTAAGCATGTCACATGCAGAAAACCAGACCATGACAAAACTTACACCCATGGCAGGTGTTCTGCCGATGTGTCTCAACCGCCCGTAATTACAGGGTAATTAGTCCAGGAAGACACACACCACACGATAAAAGGAAACCCCAAAAGTTTTTATAAACAGAAAAGCAGAAACAGCTCCCTTTTAAAATGTCAAAGGGATTTTCTGGTACACACAAGGCACAGGTTAAATGCAATCCAATTGCCCACCCAATAACTGGGAAATTGAGTCCAATTCTAAAGTCCAGAGAGTCCACACTCACACAATCCTGAACAGCAAAAACCATGATCTTGATGAAACAATGAATTAGATAAACTGCCATGAGGCTAAAACACCAGGCTGCACTTTTATCTGTAGCACTAATTAGAGCAGCCCCACCCAACCACAGGTGGCCTCATTTATCTCCTGTAATAATCCTTCAGTTGTTGTTTCCTATGCATCACTCTACGCATGTGTGGATGTGTCATTAATTCTTGTTCAGAATCCAGGGATGATACAGATGACTGATCTCCTCCTGGGCTGCCTGCCAAACTCCCCTCTTCCCTGTCACTCTTGCTTCCTTGGTCAGAGGAGACTTCGTCGGCAGATTCTACTGGGAGCAAAACAGGCCTGCGGCATGTGGATGTCTCCCCCACATCCACCTCCACATTCCTTGCGGCAGGAGCTGGGCCAGAGCTAACCACAACAGAAGCCATAGATTGACATACAGTTGTTTCTGCACACACAAAAGAGGCTTCCAGTCAATTGATGGCAATTGCTCTGGTGAAACACAAAAATTTGGAAAGTCACATGAGCTGCATTGTCTTGGAAGGACCTTGTAAGTCATCTAGTCCACACACGCACACACCTAAGCAGGACACCCTACACAATATCTGACATATGGTTGTAGGTTCTTCTTGAAAGCCTCCAGTAATGAAGCTCCCAGAACTTCTGAAGGCAACTTCTGTTCCATTGATTGATTGTTCTCACTGTCAGGAAATTTCTCCTTATTTCCAGGTTGAATCTCTCCTTGATCAGTTTCCATCCATTATTCCTTGTCTGGCCTTTAGGTGCTTTGGAGAATAGCTTGACCCCCTCTTCTTTGTGGCAGCCTACCAAATATTGGAACATTGCTATCATGTCTCCCCCAGTCCTTCTTTTCTTTAAACTAGACATACTCAGTTCCTGCAACTGTTCTTCCTATGTTTTAGCCTCCAGTCCCCTAATGATCTTTGTTGCTCTTCTCTCCACTCTTTCTAGCGTCTCAACTTCCTTTTTACAGTCCCCTAATCATCTTTGTTGTTCTCTGGTATATGATATCTGTAAAATGTGGTATCAAGCTTCAACATAGAATTAATATGATTGAAAGGAACCTTAGAGGTCTTCTAGTCCAACCCCGTTCCAGCAACCGTTCTTTATTCATTTTATCTTCGAGTCTCCGAATCATCTTTGTTGCTCTTCTCTGCACTCTTTCTAGAGTCTCAACTTGATACCACATTTTACAGATATCATATACCAGAGAACCTCCTTTTTTACATTGTGGCAACCAAAAATGAATGCAGTATTCCAAGTGTGGCCTTACTAAGATATTGTAAAATGGTATTAACATTTCACATGATTGCAATACATCATTAAACGGGTCCAAAGATGGGCGACAAGAATGGTGGAAGGTCTTAAGCATAAAACGTATCAGGAAAGACTTAATGAACTCAATCTGTATAGTCTGGAGGACAGAAGGAAAAGGGGGGACATGATCGAAACATTTAAATATGTTAAAGGGTTAAATAACGTCCAGGAGGGAAGTGTTTTTAATAGGAAAGTGAACACAAGAACAAGGGACACAATCTGAAGTTAGTTGGGGGAAAGATCAAAAGCAACATGAGAAAATATTATTTTACTGAAAGAGTAGTAGATCCTTGGAACAAACTTCCAGCAGACGTGGATGGTAAATCCACAGTAACTGAATTTAAACATGCCTGGGATAAATATATATCCATCCTAAGATAAAATACAGAAAATAGTATAAGGGCAGACTAGATGGATCATGAGGTCTTTTTCTGCCGTCAGTCTTCTACGTTTCTATGTTTCTAATACATGGGGATGTCAGGTTACATTGAAGAGCAACAAAGTGGTTAGAATGCAGTGTTAAAGAATCTCAGCATCCTTTTTACATCCTGGCAATCAAAACTGAATGCAGTATTCCTAGTGTGGCCTTACCAAGGAATTATAAAGTGGTATTAACAATTCATGTAATCTTGATTCTATCCCTCTGTTAATGCAGCCTAGAACTGTGTTGGGTTTTTGGTTTTTTTTGGCAGCTGCTGAACACTGCTGGCTCATATTTATGTGGTTGTTCACTAGGACTCCAAGATCCCTCTCACAGTTACTACTGTTACTACTATTGAGCAAAGTACCACATATACTGTGCATTTTGTTTTTTCTTGCCTAAATGTACAACATTACTTTTTTCATCATTGAATTTCATTTGGTTGGATAGTGTCCAATGTTCAAGTCTAATGATATTTTTATTTGGATTCAGCATTCTAGTTTACATTTAGATTTTGGAGTGTAGTGTCCCCCCCCCCAGCACCCATTTACATCTTTGTAACTTGTCAACTTCCAGTTGAGTTCAATGTCTCCAAAAAAAATGGGTAAGGGCACTAGGATGTCAGTGATTTAAACTAGCTTTCAGGGTTTTATACATTAGCAAATAGCGCCCAGATATGCAATTTGAAATTAAGTGTTTTTTGGGGGGGATGCTCATTTCCATAATGCTAGAGTTTATTTTGCAGTAGCTGGGGGAGAAAAATCAACTTGTTGTAGTTAGGTTACTTCGAAAATTCTATTTTTCACAAATTATGAGCAGTTATCCTGCCTCTGAGGTTAATAGGATTTTAGGATCTCGGTTCATGTAATCAAAATTAATCTGGCTCTGCCAGGAACTGTAAATCAGTTTATGCTTCTGCGCGGAATACAAATAATCTAAATGCTGCTTCTGGTCTGGGTTTTTGCAATTTGCCTTGCCTCGTGCTGCAATCTGGTGCCACATGGGCAGAGTAACCTTTTAGGTTGAGGAGAAGAATGTATGTATGTATGTATGTATGTGTGTATGTGTGTGTGTGTGTTTGTTTGTTCATGTGTTTGTCTGTTTATCTGTATATCTGCTTATCTGTTTCTCTCTCTCTCTTTCTACCTACCTACCTTCCTACCTACCTACCTGCCTACCCACGTATCTTTCCATCTGTTATTGTTATTGTTATTGAGACTTGTACGCCGCCCCTCTCCGAGGACCCGCCTGTCTGTCTGTCTGTCTGTCTGTCTGGAATATTGTGTTCAGTTCTGGAGACCTCACCTACAAAAAGATATGGATAAAATCGAACGGGTCCAAAGACGGGCTACAAAAATGGTGGAAGGTCTTTGTTGTGGTTCAGTCTGGGACCCCTCTGGGAATGGCTGACCTTCTGTCGGTTTCCAGCTCAGAGGGAGAGGCTGAGGAACAGGAGGTGCAGACTGACGAGGAAGAGGAATCCCAGGCTGAAGAAGAAGGACAGCCAGAGTCCCACCAGGGGGAGCTCTCCCCAGCAAGCAGCCTGGATTCCTTAGGGGAAAATGCTCAAGACATCATAGATATGCGACAAAGGAGAGCTAATCAGAGACGGACTCAATTGGCTAAGTATTTCCAGCATTAGAGGTCACAGCTGGGTTTGGGTGTGGTGCTCTTGGGAAAGGATAAAAGGCGGACCCACCCTTCCTGGCTTGTGGAGTTTTATCTTGGAGATTCGTGAGACCTGTCTGTGAACTTTGGTGGCTTACAATCCTGGTTTGTGCCTTGGACTATTGAAACCTTGGGGGGGGGGGGTGCCAGCAAGAAGCTTGTGGTATTGACTGGACATCAGGACCCTGCTGTAACGTATTATAGCCTGTCTGTTGTGAAGACAGGTTTTCCTTTGTGCTTATTTTTTCCAGCTATAAAATACTTTTGGCTTTTACCAGAGTGTCTGGCTGTTTTTTCAGTTGGTGTTGAGGTCTGGGAAAACCCAGACAGAACAGTCTTAAGCATAAAACCTATCAGGAAAGACTTCATGAACTCAATCTGTATAGTTCAGAGGAGAGAAGGGAAATGATCATGATCGAAACATTTAAATATGTTAAAAGGTTAAATAAGGTTCAGGAGGGAAGTGTTTTAATAGGAAAGTGAACACAAGAACAAGGGGGGCCAATCTGAGGTTAGTTGGGGGAAAGATCATAAGCAACGTGAGAAAATATTATTTTACTGAAAGAGTAGTAGATCCTTGGAGCAAGCTTCCAGCAGACGTGGTTGGTAAATCCACAGTAACTGAATTTAAACATGCCTGGGATAAACATATAAAATGCAGGAAATAGTATAAGGGTAGACTAGATGGACCAATCAGGTCTTTTTCTGCCGTCAATCTTCTAGGTTTCTATGTATTTCTTTCGGCAGAGTTTGATAGCCACATGCGCTTTTCTCGAAGACCTTTTCATGCCACGCTGTCCCTCCACTAACTCGATAGAAGAAGCCCAGCAGCAGCCTCCTGTCCGAACTGTCATCCTGACTTTTCTCCCGCATGAATTCTTGCCTTGGCTGCCTTCCATAGAAGGAAAAGCAAGTGTGCTTTCCCTTGTGTTGAAATGAAATTAATCATTGCATCTTCAAAACTGCTGCCTACTCATTTCTTGGTAAGAAGGCACATGCTGAGTTTTAACAAATGCTTCTTGAAATGAACGAGACTCTTGAAAACTCATTTGTTGCTTCTTCAGAGACTCAGACAGATAGAAACCCAAACCTGGGGAAAGGGGGGGGGGAGTTTTGGAAAGTAGAATTGAAATTCTGATAAGTTAAATTTCTGATCTATCCTATTCCTGAAACCAGCCCAAACTAATTTCCACAGAAACGTCTCTATAATAGCAATAGATGAGACCACCAATTGTGTTGAAAGTTCTTCAATTTTATAGATTGTAACTTTAGAAATATTGATTTGAATATCAGAAGAACCCATTAGAAATACTACACAGAGTAAATGTAGAAGCCCAATTACATTAGAGCTGTAAGGCCTGGTCTGCAGAAACCCAGATAAAGATTATTGGGCTTTATCTGGAAGTTTGTAATAATGCTATAAAGTAATCATTTGGATTTTTCAAAAGTTTCCTCAGAAGTAGAATAGAATAGAATGGAATAACAGAGATGGAAGGGACCTTAGAGGTCTTCTAGTCCAACCCCCTGTTTAGGTAGGAAACCTTACACTATTTCAGACAAATGGTTATCTAACATTTTCTTAAAAACGTCCACTGTTGGAGCATTCACAACTTCTGGAAGCAAGTTGTTCCACTGATTAATTGTTCTAACTGTCAGGAATTCCTCCTTAGTTCTAGGTTGCTTCTCTCCTTGATTGTTTTCCACCCGTTGCTTCTTGTTCTACTCTCTGGCATTTTGGATAATAGTTTGACTCCCTCTTCTTTGTGGCAATCCCTGATATTGGAACACTGCAATCATGTCTACCCTAGGCCTTCTTTTCATTAACTTAGATATACCCAGTTCCCGCAACTGTATGTATGTATGTATGTATGTATGTATGTATGTATGTATGTATGTATTCATTCATTCATTCATTCATTTATTTATTTATTTATTTATTTATTTATTTATTTATTTATTCCAATACATAATACACATTGAAGAGAATAGATATGTAATAATATAAATAGAGAAAAGAATAGAAGAAAAGATATAAAAGTATAGGTGAACATATTTGAAAGGAAGAAAAGATAAATGAGATAAGGAGAGACAATTGGACAGGGTACGGAAGGCACACTGGTGCACTTATGCACGCCCCTTACTGACCTCTAAGGAACCTGGAGAGGTCAATCGTGGATAGTCTAAGAGGAAAATGTTGGGGGTTAGGGGTTGACACTACTGAGTCAGGTAATGAGTTCCACGCTTCGACAACTCGGTTGCTGAAGTCATATTTTTTACAATCAAGTTTGGAGCGGTTAATATTAAGTTTGAATCTGTTGCGTGCTCTTGTGTTGTTGCGATTGAAGCTGAAGTAGTCATTGACAGGTAGAACATTGCAGCATATGATCTTGTGGGCAATACTTAGATTGTGTTTTAGTTCTTCATATGTTTTAGCCTCCAGTTCCCTAGTCATCTCTGTTGGTCTTCTCTGCACACCTTTTTACATCATGGTGACCAAACTGTATGCAGTATTCCAAGTGTGGCCTTACCAAGGCTCTGTAAAGTGGTATTAAGACTGCAATATATGAGGATGCCGTTATATTGAACAGCTGTGGTAACACATTGGTTAGAATGCAGTATAGCAGGCTAATTCTGCTGACTGCCTGGAGTTTGATGCTGATTGGCTCAAAAGGTTGATTCAGCCTTCCATCCTTCTGAGGTCAGTAAAATGAGGACCCAGATTGTTGGGGAAAATATGTAGAGCCTTTAAACTGCACTGCAATATTAAAAATATGTTGAGACTTGGGGACGAGTGCAAAAAAAAGAACACTAATAATGATTAGAGGACTGTTGATTAAAATATATGAAGAATGGTTGCTGGAATGGGTATGTCTAGTCTAGTGAAGAGAAGAGAAGGACTAGAAAAGGCCATGGTGGCACAGCAGGTAGAGTGCTGTACTGCAGGCCACTGAAGCTGACTGTAGATCTGTAGGTCAGCGGTTCAAATGTCATCACTGGCTCAAGGGTGACTCAGCCTTCCATCCTTCCAAGGTGGGTAAAATGAGGACCAGGGTTGTGGGGGCAACATGCTGGCTCTGTTAAAAAATGCTATTGCTAACATGTTGTAAGCTGCCTTGAGTCTAAGGAGAAGGGCAGCATAAAAATCAAATGAATGAATGAATGAATGAATGAATGAAAGCACTGTCCCAATATTTAAAGGACTCTCGCAAAGACAAGGAGGTCAAACTATTTTCCAAAGCATGAACAGGCAAGATGAGAAACAATAATAGGAAACTAACCAAGGGGAGAAGCAACCTGGAACTAAGGAGAAATTTCCCAGCGATGAGAGCAATCAACCAATGGAACAGCTTGCCTTCAGAAGTCGTGGATGCTCCAACACTGTAGGTTTTTAAAAGAGACTGGATTTGTCTGAAATGGTATAAGATCTCCCGCTCAAGCAGGGGTTTGGACTAGAACAGGGGTAGGCAAGTTGGCTCTTCTATGACTTAAAGACCTCAACTCCCAGAATTCTTAAGCCAATCATGCTAGCTCAGGAATTCTAGAAGCTGAAGTCCACACGTCATAGAAGAGCCAACTTTGCCTACCCTTGGACTAGAAGACCTCCAAGGTCCCTTCCTTCCCTATTATGCAAAATTCTATTATTCCAACTCATGCAAATTTAACTTGGCTATGAAAGATGGAGATCACTTATGGTACAAGTGGTGAATTCAGGTGAACCTGCAGGGTTTAAGGCTAATTTAAGTGATGGGACATATTGTGGAACATACGCCTATCTCTTAAAGTGAGGAGGAAATACAGTGTTTTGGCTAAAAAAAATTGGACTGATATTGAAAAGACAAAGAACATTTTATCTTCTGAGCTATTCTCACACATTCTACGGGATATCATCAAAAAGCCAATCTGATTGTTATAAAGCCTAAAATAAACTTCTGTGAATAATTTTTGATTCCATTTGAGCTGCTTCTGCTTGGATTCTCAATTCAATCTGATTCAAACGATGTGTTCCACTCAAGAAATCAAGCCAGTTCTATTTAATTTGTATATCTGCATGCAATATTCTCTGGCTGTAACACTGTTGAAGACCATTTTATTGCTTGAAGTTAAAAGGATTATTAAACTATATGTACTACTAATAACCACAAACCACAGAAAAAAACAAATTACCCATATCAATAAGGAAGCTCCAATACCAAAAAAAAAAAAAAACCCTTTCTGGCAAAAATATTAACTTTAAAAGCCACTATAAAAATATATGCCACCAAATAAATACTGAATGCACCAATTATCACACCAACCAAGAGGAAATCCTTCTGTGCACAAAATCCAACCGCGACTTCTATACCTTTGTGTTGTGCCAGTTGTTGCCCCCACATATGTGAGAGATGAGTCACAAAGTGATTGTGAAAGCCAGTCTGACAGCCAGGAAAATGTGGCAGACAGCCCAGAGCATGAGGCAGATGGTTCAGAGGAGTTGGCAGACAGCCCACAGGAACTGGCAGACAGCCCAGATGATTTAGTAGGCAGCCTGTCCGATAGCCTCTCTTCTTTGGATTCGGATGCTGAACAAATAATCAATATGTGTAGCCGTAGAGCAATGCGATGTAGGGCTCAATTAAGGGATTATCAATGGTGATTATGGTGTCACCTGTGTTTGGGTGTGGTCCACAGAATGAGGGCTGGGTGTGTTTCCCATAATGAGGGCTACCGTTACAAAAGGGAACAGAGGCAGAGGCAAACTGTGGATGTTTATCTGTATGGTTTGTGTGGCTTTGTGGTTCCTGCTTTGAAGCCTCTGCTCTGTGCCTTTGGATTTCAACTCAGCATTGTCAGGCAAGTGGGAGTTGAAAACTCTGGGACCAGCTGCTGCTCTAGTGCCTCGAGAATTCAGAGAACTCCTGGAACATTTCTGCTACGTGACTTTTGTATTTGTTTGCTTTTTCATGAACTTTGTATCTAGCTGAATTTTCACCTCGAACTGTGTTTTACTCCTGAAAATAAGGACAGTTTCCTTTAGCCTTTTATTTTCTGCTTAATACAAGTTTGCTGATTAGCAATGCACATGTGTGTCTGACCTTCTTTCCTGGACCGTTAATTATCGCCTGAGTCCGGTCAGGCAGAACACTTTGTAGACAACAAATTTAAAGACTCTAGACCCACCCCACCCCAAAAAGTAAAGAATGTAATGAGGAAGCAGTTAAGGCCAACCTCTTTAAAACAATTTCTGGCTCACTCTTGGTAAATGGCAATGGCTCATGGCCAGCATTTTCTAGTCATACCACAAATAATCACAACAATCTAACACAAATATGGATTAGATTTCACAGAAGATAACATTGAAAAGGCACTATGCAGCCTAAAATAATCTCTATCTATTGGACCTGATGACGTATGATGATGATGTGCATACTTCTTAAAAAAACATTTCCACTGTTATAGCTGAACCTCTAATCATAATCTTTGAAAAATCTTTTGGGACCAGTTCCCTATCAAACCTATGGTCACTAGGCATGGTCAGCCTTATCTTCAAAAGGAGAGACCCCCAGCCTAGCTGAACATTACAGACCAATCACTCCATGCTGCATCACCTGCAAAATCATGGAATCAATCATTAATCAATCCATTGCCCTCCACATACTAAACCCCCTCCCCCAACATACTATCTAACAATTTGGTTTCAGAAAAAAAAATCCTGTAATCAACAACTTCTACACTGCAAAAATGTATGGACCAAAAAATTCAATCAGGGCAAAGCAATAGATGCAATTTTAAAGAGCGTTTGATTCAGTGATACATGACAAACTACTTCTAAAACTAAAATCCTATGGCATCTTGGGACCCCTACATACCTGTTGTGTTGTTTTATTGAATTCCATGTGTAAACAATTCACCATATTAATGATTGAATAGTAGCCTCATCAGATCAATTATTATTATGGTTGTCACATAGCCAGCCAGATGTTCAGACGGGATGTGGCATTTCTTTTGTCCACCTATGGAGTCCTTTCCAAGATATGGATGTTTGATGGTGTTAGTGGATGTTTGATGGTGTTGGTGGATGTAAGCTGTTCCAAGGAAAGCTGTCTTTTACAAATGATCGAGAGTGAATTTTTCAAAGTTGATGGTATTCAATGGGTGATCCAGTTGCACCCAAAGTACCTATGATTATTAGTACTACCTTTGCTTTCTTTTGCCATAGTTGTTCTATTTCTATTTGGAGGTCGTTGTATTCTGTTACCTTCCCCAACTCTTTCTCTTCTGTTCTGCTGCATTTGTTTGTTTGTTTGTTTGTTTGTTTGTTTGTTTGCATGTTTATTCATTCATTCATTCATTCATTCATTCATTCATTCATTCATTCATTCATTTATTGGATTTGTATGCCGCCCCTCTCCATGGACTTGGGGCGGCATATTATCATCCTAGATTTTAAGATCAGGAAGTTTAAAGATATCAAACATTTCTCTAGTCTGTTTATTCTAAAGCAGAACAAGGCCATGCTCATTATTCAACATTCCAATATAGGATGAGGTACATTTTTCATATACCCAAGTTTTTAAAATAATAAACCAATAAATATTGATTTTTTTTTCACCCTTTAACTACAGGAGTTACAAAACTGCAGTGTATTTCTGTTGCAATTCGTGCATTGATTTTAAAAAGTGTTCATGTTCCATTTATAATTTAATAAGTCCGGGGGGTGGGGGGATATCGGGCTTAGATGGCAAAATTTTGTCTTTTATCGTGATAGTCTTACTTGCTGGAACTTAAAGGCAGAAAGATAAATGGAGACGGGTTTAGGGCTGTGATGGCAAACCTTTTTTTCCTAAGGTGCCCATACAATGAGTTGTAATATTGTTCTTCTGAATAAACCAGGCTACATTGCCTGTTCATGGGGAACAAGACAGTTAAGATACTTCTTTTAAAAAAATTAAGATTTCAGTCACTCTTCCCTATTGTCCTGCAGTTTCTCATCTTGAGTAGCATATTTTATAGAGATTTATTAATTTATTTATTTTATTAGAGTTGAAAGGGACCCTGCAGGTCATCAAGTCCAACCCCCTGCTCAAGCAGGAAATGCTACACCTCCCCAGCCAGATGAAAGTCCAATCTCCTCTTGAAAATAATAATAATAATAATAATAATAATAATAATAATAATAATAATAATTTATTAGATTTGTATGCCGCCCCTCTCCAAAGACTCGGGGCGGCTCACAACAATAATAAAAACAGTAGAACAATGGAACAAATCTAATAATAAAAATTATATAAAAAACCCCAACTGTTAAAAACCATACAACACATACATACCAAACATAAAATATAAGAAAGCCTGGGGGAGATTCTTTAGTCCCCCCATGCCTGGCGATATAGGTGGGTCTTGAGTAACTTGCGAAAGACAAGGAGTGTGGGGACTGTTCTAATCTCCAGGGGGAGTTGATTCCAGAGGGCCGGTGCCACCACAGAGAAGACTCTTCCCCTGGGGCCCGCCAAACGACATTGTTTGGTCGACGGGACCCGGAGAAGGCCAACTCTGTGGGACCTTATCGGCCGCTGGGATTTATGCGGTAGAAGGCGGTTCCGGAGGTATTCTGGTCCAATGCCATGAAGGGCTTTAAAGGTCATTACCAACACTTTGAATTGTGACCAGAAACCGATCGGCAGCCAGTCTAGAGTTGGGGTGTTCACAACCTCCACTGGCAGGCCGTTCCACTGGTTGATCGCTCTGACTGTCAGGAAGTTCTTCCTTATTTCCAGGTTGAATCTCTCCTTGTTCAGCTTCTATCCATTGTTCCTCGTCTGGCCCACTGCTGCCTTAGAAAATAGTGTGATCCCATCCTCTCTGTGGTAACCTCTCAAGTACCTGTACACTGCTATCATGTCCCCCCTGGCCCTTCTTTTCACTCGACTATCCATGCCCAGTTCCAGCAACCTCTCTTCATATGTCTTGGTTTCTAGTCCCCTTATCATTTTGGTTGCTCTTTTCTGTACCTTTTCAAGAGTTTCTATGTCTCGTTTGAAGTGTGGTGACTAGAACTGAATGCAATACTCCAGGTGCGGTATGACCAGGGCCTTGTAGAGTGGCATTAATACCTCCCTAGTCTTAGAGTCTATTCCCTTGTTTAAGATTGTGTTGGCTTTTTTTAGATGACCTTATAGAAGACTTCCTTCCCTTATTATTGTATATCTCTATCTCTATCTGTATCAAAGGCAGAAAATAAGGAATCCAGGCAGCTCAAATGAATATAGGTTTATAGTAGGCCGGCATTATACAAAATTAATTGTCAAAGCAAATTGGTGATAGAAGAGTTGAACGGGTCCAAAGATGGGCTACAAGAATGGTGGAAGGTCTTAAGCATAAAACGTATCAGGAAAGACTTAATGAACTCAATCTGTATAGTCTGGAGGACAGAAGGAAAAGGGGGGACATGATCAAAACATTTAAATATGTTAAAGGGTTAAATAAGGTTCAGGAGGTGTTGTGGTTAGCTCTGGCCCAGCTCCTGCCCCAAGGACTGTGGATGTGGGGGAGACATCCACATGCTGCAGGCCTGTTTTGCCCCTAGTGGAATCTGATGATGAAGGCTCCTCTGACCAAGAAGACATGAGTGACAGGGAGGAGGAGAGTGTGGAAGACAGCTCAGAAGGAGATCAATTATCTAGCTCTTCCTTGGATTCAGAAGAAGAGTTAATGATACAGCCATGCATGCGGAGAGCGATGCATAGGCAACAACAACTGAGAGATTATTATCAAAGAAAATGAGGCCACCTGTGGTTGGGTGGGGCTGTGGTAATTAGTGAGGCTGCTATAAAGAGCAGCCTGTGGGTTTGGCTATTGTGGAGGATTATCTGATCGTTGTGTTTCATGACTGCTTTACTGACTTTGACCTATTGTGTGCTGATTTTCCCCCGCTTTGAAACTAAACCAGAGCAAAGTGTGTTTCACTTTGTGAAAGAAGAAGGACTGTGAATTGCCTCACAGCTGTAAGCTAACTATCACAGAACTGATAAGGGACTTGTACAAATTACCAGTTTGTTTGGAGATGAGTGCTCTTTGCTATACCAAAAGAGGGCTTAGGTTAAGTGAATTTTCATTATAAAGAACATTGTTTTGAATTTTCAAACATGTGTGTGTCTGAAATTTGTACCTGTGAATTTTTGGGAGGATTTCTACCAGAGAGCCCGACAGAACAGGAGGTAAGTGTTTTTAATAGGAAAGTGAACACAAGAACAAGGGGACACAATATGAAGTTAGTTGGGGGAAAGATCAGAAGCAGCATGAGAAATATTATTTTACTGGGAGAGTAGTAGATCCTTGGAACAAACTTCCAGCAGATGTGGTTGGTAAATCCACAGTAACTGAATTTAAACATGCCTGGGATAAACATATATCCATCCTAAGATAAAATACAGGAAATAGTATAAGGGCAGACTAGATGAACCATGAGGTCTTTTTCTGCCATCAGTCTTCTATGTTTCTATGTTTCTAAGAGTCAACGCAATTCAAGTTGGGCTGGACTTGTGGAAGTAACTCTGTCTGTCTCTCTCTCCTCTCTCTCCCTTCCACCCTCTCTCCTTATTTCAATCTCTATCATCATTATCATCATCCTCTCTCTTTATCTTGTTCTCTCTTATTCTCTCTCTCTCTCCCCCTTAATTCTTCATCTTTCCATCAGCATGTATTTCTGTGACAGGCATATTCCTGATTTTGGAGGCTATTATTGCTGCACTTTTTTTACTCCAAAAGAATGAAGTTACAGGCATTTTTGGAAAACGTCCGATTAAAAAGAGCCCTTCAGTAATTTCTTTGAAATAGGATATATTTAAGCCTTCATAAACTATCTTGGTTGCCTGAGTATTTAATCTCATTTCAGTAAAATTACATTTTAAAGATAATTTTTACTATGTAGGTCTATTGAAAAATAAATTCGTTTTTCTGAATCTCATTTCTGGATCCAGATTGTTGCAATGAACTACAGCCAGCCATTTCTAGAACCTTTTCTCAAATCAAATAATCTCTTCAAACTAATAATTCATATCGAGAGACCTATGAGGAAATGAATAGTTTAATAAAGATCGCATAGGATAAGATTATGGAATAATGTGTTTATTGTTATCCCGTTTAATCAAAAGACTCTAACATAATAAAATCTACAATCAACTAAAACATCATTAAAATAAAACACTGACAACAACAAAATGTAAGAAATTATTTCAATCCCGCAGTTTAATTAACAAAGCTACAATTAATTCAACTATTCTGCAAACTAATTCTATCTAAGGCATGTACCTATAAAGGTGTTGTGGTTAGCTCTGGCCCAGCTCCTGCCCCAAGGACTGTGGATGTGGGGGAGACATCCACATGCTGCAGGCCTGTTTTGCTCCCGGTGGAATCTGCTGATGAAGGCTCCTCTGACCAAGAAGACCTGAGTGACAGGGAGGAGGAGAGTGTGGCAGACAGCTCAGAAGGAGATCAATTATCTAGCTCCACCTTGGATTCAGAACAAGAGTTAATGATACAGCCACACATGAGGAGAGCGATGCATAGGCAGCAACAACTGAGAGATTATTATCAAAGAAAATGAGGCCACCTGTGGTTGGGTGGGGCTGTGGTAATTAGTGAGGCTGCTATAAATAGCAGCCTATGGGTTTGGCCATTGTGGAGGATTATCTGATCTTTGTGTTTCGTGCCTGCTTTGCTGACTTTGACCTTTGTGTGCTGATTTTTCCCTGCTTTGAAACTAAACCAGAGCAAATTGTGTTTCACTTTGTGAAAGAAGAAGGACTGTGAATTGCCTCACAGCTGCAAGCTAAGTATCACAGAACTGATAAGGGACTTGTACAAATTACCAGTTTGTTTGGAGACAAGTGCTCTTTGCTATACAAAAAGAGTGCTTCGTTTATTTGCATTTTCGGTATAAAGAATATTGTTTTGAATTTTCAAATGTGTGTGTGTCTGAAATTGTATCTGTGCATTTTCGGGAGGATTCTACCAGAGAGCTCAACAGAACATAAAGGGATGAATCACTGTTAGTTCCATCATGAAATTATTCTACAAGGTTCACATGGGGATTCAGAAAATGTGCTTCCTAGCCACCATGACAAATTTGTGAATGAGTTCCATCCAAATTTGTGTACACAGGGAGGAAAGATGTTCCAGAATCTTTTTAAAAAAATAGTGACAATGATGTTCATCCATTGTGTTCAAAGACGACGTTGATATCTAATGGGTTGTGTGTCCACAGGTGGCTGGTAAGGCTTATATGGGCACAAAATGTTCTGCTACATGTTGGGCAGACATACATGGGTACCATTGTTGCAGCATTTGCAGCTCTGGCTTTGCAGAGTGTTCACTTCTCTTCTGCTACGAATGTTCTTCTGGCCTCAGATGTCTGGCAACCTTGGTGGATCAGCATGCACCATGTTGGTCGATCTTGTACCAGGGTTTCCCAGGAGGTGGTGTAACAGAGCTGGAATGGAACTTAGAGGTCATCTAGTCCAACCCCCTGCTCACTCAGGAGACCTATATTAGGGATTTGTTTTTGTTTTTTTAAAAAATATCTTTATTGAATATTTACATTTAAAAACAGAAACAAAAACAGAAAAACATACAGTGGTACCTCTACTTACAAAGTTAATTCGCCCCGTGACCAGGTCCTTAAGTAGAAAAGTTTGTAAGAAGAAGCAATTTTTTCCCATAGGAATCAATGTAAAAGCAAATAATGTGTGTGATTGGAGAAACCACAGGGAGGGTGGAGGCCCTGTTTCTTCCCAGGAGATTCCTAGAGAAGTCCCATGGAGGCCTCTCCCCGCCTTTTCCGGCCCTGCTTCCTCCCAGGAGATTCCTAGAGAGGCCTTTTCCAGTTACAGTTTTGGTGGTTCGGTTTTGTAAGTGGAAAATGGTTCTTGAGAAGAGGCAAAAAAAAATCTTGAACACCCGGTTCTTATCTAGAAAAGTTTGTAAGTAGCGCTACAACTGTGCAAGCAAAAACATACAGATTTATAATATATAGATTACTTTGATAGCAGAACTTAAGCATCTAGCAGTTAACATATATGTCAGCTATCCTGCTAGTCCTTTTTCCTTACAGCCTATTTATATTTGTTTTATTTGTTCTATTTTCAAACTTTCTTATAATATACATTTCATAATTTGTATAATTTACGTCTCATTGTATTTCTTTCCCTGGTATGTAGTATTTCCAGTGATTGTGAATTAGTTTTTCAGTAAGAGTCAATAAGTGAGTTTAGCAACAGTTTATCTACATTTTTGATTGATAGTAATTAAAGGATTTATAAGATTACTCTTTGCTTATCTGATGGTTCCTTCATCCATATTTGGAATGTCTAAACATTGTTGTAGCGCAACATATTGCATGTCTTATGGAAAGAAGCTTCTTTTGTTTATATCAGTGCTTGCTCATAAGGTCCTTATTATCCATGAAGGATGTGAAAAATGATGCATAATTGTCTATTTTCAATCATCCAGATTAATGGTTGTCCTCAAAAGACCATTGGACTTTCTTGTTTTGCATCAACATACTAGGGATACTAGGGATTTGATTCACTGATCGACCTTTCTGATCGACAAGCTCAGTGTCTTAGCCACTGAGACACATAGTCAGGCTTATAGATGGCTTGTTGTAGTTGTGTGTGCGTGTGCATGTGTGTGTATGTGCTGGCTTGAAGCAGTGAGGACATTATGAGTCTTTCTCTTGTTCTTCAGTTCAAGGTAATTATTCTATGATAGGCAACAATGTGAACTCATAGACTCAATCAGTAATAACAAGCGGGAGTTCACAAGTCCACCAGACACTACATCTGATTGATTCCATATCATGTAACTAAAGGCACCAAGTGTAAATCAGTTATCAAATTAGGACGCAAATCCTGAATGGGTTCTTTGACTTATTGCAAAGCTCAGGAGTCTGCTGGAGTTTTCTGCTAGGACTCTGATTGTGACTCCCTTGAAGGCAGCTTAAATGTCCATTAATTTCGCTAATTGGAAGGCTTGCATCTCGATCTGTAACTCTTTATTTGGCCTGTCTGTCAGATGTTACATATTTAAACATCACCACATTCAGAGATCACATCAACATAATTTGATAGCACCCATTAATATGACATGCTTATTGAAAGAGACCAAACGGTCATAATATATGTTAATTAAAGCTGTCAGACCTAGGCTGTGTAAAAATGGAAGCATGGCTATAGAAAACACCATCTTTTTAGCCTCATCTAGTGGCTGACTGGATGCTTACAATTCCATACTATCAGATAGGTAGCCTTCGTTAGAATCTCACCTGGGGCTTCCTTAATTCTCTCATTTTACTCCTCCTATTATTGTACATAAGGGTCATTCCGTGTGAAGTGGACCAGTGGTCCCCACCTTACCATCTCAGATTTTGATGAAATTTTGCACATGGTTTCTTTATGATATAAAACTATGCTGTGCAAAATTTTAGTTCAAAAGACTAAAAATTGGGAGTTCTGGGAGACCTCAAATAAAGTTTTCAAAATGATGAGTCGGCAAAAATGACATTTTGGGCCAACTTCTAAAAGCTGTAAACGCGGCAGTTTCAGTAGTATGTTGGTGATATTTGGAGAACCTGCACACCGTGTAAGGATTTATAAACTGGCAAAACCCCATGTATCTAGTCCTCTTACTTTTTCCATGGTTCAGGCTCAAACTTTGCAAAAAAAATCCTGAAAAATGAATTTACAGCAATCTTCAGGCTGCTGTAGTTTCAAAACTACTTGGCCTTTCAGGCTGGTTTTTGGCAGGTGTACTAAGTATACAGCTGCAAGGAGGACTTCCAATTTGCAGCACTTTCCTTCAAGTTGTTGAAAAAATATAAGAGTTCAAAGTTGGTACTTAATGGGGTTTTGCCAAATTTTGGCTATCTTTGATGCCCTGTTTGATCCTGTGTGACAGCTTCAATCCTCTTCAATTTAGCACCATGAGAAAGAGCAGATTCTGGCGTCTCTTCATATAAGGATTGAAAACAAATCTCCTCAACTGTTTGCAAGTAGCCTGTGATTTCTGCACTGCACCCTTGATACAAGTGCAGTAAAAGTGATTATTTTTTCAATAAGTAGCATTTTTTAAAAAATAAAGAACACAAGATATCATAAGATTGTGTTCAAAAATATTAAAAAACAGGAGTGTTTGTTAGGAAATGGAAGGGTGAGGCCAGGTTTCAAATAAGGGTCCGAAAAAGTGGGGTTTTTGTCAGTATTGTTGCATAATAGAGGAAACCATTTTTGCCATAGGAATCAATGTAAAAGCAAATAATGCTTGCAATTGGGGAAACCTGTTTCCTTCCAGGAGGTTCCTAGAGAGGCCCCACGGAGGCTTCTCCCTGTCTTTTCCGGTTAAAGTTTCAGAGGCTCAGTTTTGTAAGTGGAAAATGGTTCTTGAGAAGAGGCAAAAAAATCTTGAGCACCTGATTGTTATCTAGAAAAGTTTGTAAGTAGAGGTGTTCTTAGGTAGAGGTACCACTGTATATGAATATAAAGAGCTGGGGTGGCACAGTGGTTAGAATGCAGCAGTACCCCCCCTCTCTTTTTCTCTCTTTTCTTTCTTTCTCCTTCTTTCCTTTCCTTCTTCTTTTCTTTTCTATCCCACCTCCAACTACCTTTCCGTTCCACGTCACCCTTGGACTATTAAATACATTCCAAATGTATATACAACAATATATATAAGCTGCTGTATAAAAATATTGTTTACCCCATCCCCCTCCTACTTCTCTTTTTTGTATTCCCATCCCCCCTTCCCCTGGTTTTTTTATAACCTAATAAAGTATATTTTTAAAAAAGAAAAGAATGCAGCACTGCAGGCTACTTCAGCTAACTGCTAGCTGTAGTTCAGCAGTTCAAATCTCACCACCAGTTCAAGGTTGACTCATTCTTCCATCCTTCCAAGGTGGATAAACTGAGGATCCAGATTGTTGGGGGCAATATGCTGATTCTGTAAACCTCTTAGAGCAGTATGAAGTGGTATATAAGTCTAAATGCCATTGCTACTGCTAATTACTTTTATAATCTCACGCTATTTTTTATTGGGAATAGGAAATGTTATTATGTGAATAATGTTGATCCAGAGTTTCATGGCCTAAACTCCTATTTTAGAAATCCCATGGAACAGTAACAATGTAGTGCATTGGATAACCATTTAAATATGAGTCAGCAGGGTGCACCAGCTGCCAAAAAAGCCAACAAAGTCAAGATCACATGAAGTGTTAACACCACTTTATAAGGCTTTGGTAAGGCCACACTTGGGATACTGCATTCAGTTTTGGTCGCCACGATGCAAAAAAGATGTTGAGACCCTAGAAAGAGTACGGAGAAGAGCAACAAAGATGATTAGGGGACTGGTGGCTAAAACATATGAAGAACAGTTGCAGGAACTAGGTATGTCTAGTTTAATGAAAAGAAGGACTAGGGAGACATGATAGCAGTGCGCATGCGTGGAAGCTAAATCTCTTGAGGAGACACTCGCGCACATGCTTCCATGCATGCGCAGGGGGGAAAAATCACCAAAATTGTGCGCAAGAGAGCATCCCCTCCCTACCCTGTTTCCCCGAAAATAAGACGTACCCCGAAGGTAAGGCATGTCAGAGGTTTTGCAGAATTTGCTAATATAAGGCACCCCCCAAAAATAAGGCGTAGTCAAGTTTACATACGGTACAGTGGAAAAACATACGGTACCATTCAAAGCTGTTCATAGCGGTACTGTAATAATGTGGCGTCCCCTGCTGGCCCCTTTCATCACTTTGTACCATCCAGTACAGCAGACACAGTCTGCTGCTGTCTCACTGCCATTACAGACTCCACTACAGTGCATAGACTGTAGTTCCTCTGGTGGCCAGAAGCTGCAATAGCGGGAGTATACTGTTGTACCATGTAAGTGCCGTCATTTGTGTGGGTGGATGCCATACTTACAGGTACCGTACCGTAATCAGTGTACTGTACGGTACACTTTCTTTGGGGGTGTCAGCTTTTCTGCCTGTGAATTTGTCTTATTTGAGAAATATAAGGCACCCCCCCGAAAATAAGACGTAGCACAACTTTTGGAGCAAAAATTAATATAAGACAGTGTCTTATTTTCGGGGAAACACGGTATATTTTGTTTCTGCCCATAAGCAGGAAGCAAAACCATGTGAGAGAATGCATGTGCGTGAGCGTAGCAAGCATGCACATGCAGCAAAACATGGTGATGCGTGCACAGCGAACCGGTATCAAATTAAGAGGAACCCACCTCTGGTTATGACAATTTTCCATACTCAAATGCATTGTAGCATCCCAATGGTCACATGACAACCGCCATATATTTATGACATGTCCCAAGGTCACATGATCCTCTTTTCTCCCAAGGTCAATGGGGGG
This sequence comes from Erythrolamprus reginae, assembly GCF_031021105.1. Classification (NCBI taxonomy): domain Eukaryota; kingdom Metazoa; phylum Chordata; class Lepidosauria; order Squamata; family Dipsadidae; genus Erythrolamprus; species Erythrolamprus reginae. The sequence continues at coordinate 20,543,095 of NC_091956.1, read as the reverse complement.
GAAACCAGATTTGCTTTTAACTAGCTTAGAAGCTGCAGTGATTCACTTAACAACAGTAGCAAGAAAGGTCGTAAAATGGGGCAAAGCTCACTTCTCTCGCTTAGCAGCAGAATTTTTTTTGGGTTCCGTTGTGGTTTTAAGTCGAGGACTACCTGTAAGTAAAAAAATGATACAAAGAGAGAAACAGCGAAGTTTTTGCAATTTTCTGAACTGCAGTTATGTTTTGTTTCACGCTCTCTCTCCAAGGTTAGCCCATAATTTCCTTCTTTCCACACTCTGTCCGTTCTAATTATCAAACCCATAAATCACAATTTCATTAATTTTTTTTAAAAAAAATTGTTCGGCAAGATGTCCATGAGGGGTTTCCAGTCACTCATAATGTGATTATTTTCCTTTCTCTAATCAACCATGTCAATATGGCCATCTTGGCTAATTTTATCATCTCGGACTCAATTCTTTAAATTTGGTCCTTCCATCATCAGCACAATTGGTACAATGGAAACACCTGCCTCACAGGTATTCTTCAAGTAGTGCATATTTATCGTATCTCTCTATCCTCTCTCTCTATCCTCTACATTTGTTTCTCTGTCTGTCTCTCTCTCTCTCTCTCCCCCTCTCTTTATCTATATATCTACTTGTCTGCCTGCCTACCTGCCTGCCTGCCTACCTACTTATCATCCTTCCTTCCTTCCTTCCACCCATCCCTCCATCCCTCCATCCATCCATCTATCTATCTTCTATCTCTGTCTGTCCATGTGTCTGTCTGCCTCTGCCTGTCTATTTATCAATCCCTATCTACCTCTATCCGTCTGTCTCTCTGTCTCTCTGTCTCCCCCTCTTTCTATCTATCATCTATCTATCTGTCTGTCTGTCTGTCTATCATCTACCTCTGTCTGTCTGTCTATTTATCAATCCCTACCTACCTCTCTCTCTCTCTCTCTCTCTCTGTGTGTGTCTGTTTATCATCTACCTCTGTCTGTCTATTTATCAATCCCTATCTCTCTCTCTCTCTCTCTCTCTATTTATCTGTCTGTCTGTCTGTCTATCTATCTTTAATAATCATCTACCTCTGTCTATCTGTCTGTCTCTGTCTCTCTATTTATTAATCTTACCTATGTCTGTCTGTCTGTCTCTCCCTCTCTCCCTATACCTACCTACTTACCTACCTACCTACCTATCCATCCATCCATCCATCCATCCATCCATCCATCCATAATCTCTCTCAGTGTGTCTCCATCTCTCTCTCTCTCTCCCTCCATTCCCCCTCACTCTGCCGATCTCTCTCTCTCTATCTGTCTATCTCTTTCTCTCTCTTCCATAATCAGCGCAGTTGGTGCCAATGGTAACAATGACTCACTGGTATTCTTCAAATAGTGCACAGTTGTCCAATTGACCTCTAAAACTAGATTCCAAATGTATGATATCATCTGGCTTTTGTTTTCATCGTTAGAGTAGATTTAATGGCTGCCAAACGACGATAATAGTTACAAAACACATCTTAATTAAAATAGCTGTCAGACCAGACCGTGCAAATGAAAATGATGTTTGAGGCAGAGGTTAAACAATAATGAGTAAAACAATAAATTGATAAATCAGCCGAGTGACATGGAGCTAAAATGAGCTTTTCTGAAAAAAATTAATGGATAGAGATGGAGAAAATATCACAGGTTCAGAATTTCTAGACTTGAGTCCTTTACAGCAGAGGTCCCCAACCTTTTTTGCACCAGGGACCGGCTTTCAGCTAGACCAGTTTTCCATGGCCCGGTGGGGGGGGAGCTAGCTGTCAGCGGCGCCGTAAAAGGGGCGATCAAGAGAGGAATGGGTGAATGAATGGACGGAGGGTGGGAAGGAAGGAAGGAAAAAGGGAAGGTACAGGAACAGAAGAAGGGTGCAAAGAAGCAAAGAAAGGTGTGAAAGGGGAGAGTAAGAGAGGAAGGAGTGAAAGAAGGGAATGAGGGAGGAAAGAAGGGAGGAAGGAAAAGGAAAGCAAGAAATGGAGGGAGGAAAGGAAGGGAGGAAGGAAGAAAGAAGGAAAGAGGGAAGGGACAGGAACAGAGGAAGGAAGCAAGGAAACTTATGAAAGGGGAGAGTAAGAGAGGAAGGACTGGAGGGAGGGAGGGAAGAAGGTAGGAAGGAGAAAGAAAAGAAATAGAGGAAGGAAAGGTAAAAGAGAGAAAGAAAAAGAGCAAGAAAGAAAGAAAGAAAGAGAAAGAAAGAAAGAAAGGCAACTTCAAAGAAAGGCTCACTGAGCATCTCTCACTCTCTCTCTCTTTCTATCCCTCTTTCTTTCTTTCTCTTCCTTTCTCTCTCTCCTCTTCCTTTATCTCCTCTTTCTCTCCCCCCTCTCTCCCCCTTTCCCTCTCTCTTTCTCTCTCCCTCTCTTGCTATCTCTCCCCCCTTTCCCTCTCTTTCTCCCTCTCTTTCTCTCTCTCCCCCCTCTCTCTTTCTCTCTCTCTCCCCCTCTTTCTCTCTCTTCTTCTCACTTTCTCTCTCTTGTTTTCTTTCTGTCTCTTTTGCTTTCTCTCTCTCTCACTCTTTCTCTCTTGTTTTGTTTCTCACGCTCTTTCTCTCTCTTGTTCTCTCTCTCTTGCTATCTCTTTCTCTCCCCCCTTTCTCTCACTCTCTCTTTCTCACTTTCTCTCTATCTTGCTGTCTGTTGATTTCACTCACTCTCGTTCTCTCTCCGTTCTTCTCAGCGGTGACGCACGCACGCCCTGCCCGCCTCACATTTGCCGAGAGGACTTTCGCCCCGGGCTCTCAGCAAGGGGGTTTGCATGAGAGGCGGGGCCGGCGGAAGGTGATATTCAATGTCGGGGGCGCACGGGCGGTTTTGCGCGCGCTCCCTATCTCCCTGCTAGCCCACTCGGAATACGTATTCAAAATAAGAAAAGCCTTTGCCGGCGAAGGCTTTTCTTATTTTGAATACAGTATTCCGAGTGGGCTAGCAGGGAGATAGGGAGCGCGCGCAAAACCGCCCGTGCGCCCCCGACATTGAATATCACCTTCCGCCGGCCCCGCCTCTCATGCAGCCCCCTTGCTGAGAGCCCGGGGCGAAAGTCCTCTCGGCAAATGTGAGGCGGGCAGGGCGTGCGTTCCGGGTGCGGGAGGAGCTGCGGTGAAAGGCAGGAGGTGGCAGAGGAGCAGAGGGGGCAAATCGGGCGGGCGGTGGGCAGCGCGGAAAGGCCGAGGGGGCCCTGGTGCCGCGGACCGGCTGAAAACCCCCAACGGCCCGGTCCCGGTCCGCGGACCGGCGGTTGGAGACCCCTGCTTTACAGAAATATATTTTTACCGCTAGAGGAAAATATTTGTAGCTCAGGGTTCAAATTAGAGGTTCTTATTGATCTCTGAGCTTAATTGTTTTCTTGCAGATGTCCAGTAACCAAACTGGGTAATATCAGCAGTGAATCCCAGTGTTATCAGCGATAACAGTAATGGGTATCATCATCATCATCATCATCATCATCATCATCATCATCATCATCATTATCATTATTATTATTATTAAGATTTGTATGCTGCCCTTTTCCGCAGACTTGGGGTGGCTCACGGGATACAAAAAACAACACAGCGACAAATCTAATTAATTAAAAATTACTACTTAAATCCCATATATATTAAAATCTGTCAGCCAATTCATTCACAACCACACATTACATCTCATAGATAGGGGCAGGGGGCTTGATTTAATTGCCCCATACCTGGTGACATAAATGAGTTCCACCCTGTCCTGCCTGCTGCCTACCCCTGCTTGTGGGCATGCATGTGTTTCGTGCACACGCGCATGCACAGTGCCAATTAAGAAAAAAATCCAAAAAAATAAAAATTGTAAACAAGATGGCGATGCTTGTGCAGTGCCAGAAACTCGGCCTCTGCACAAGTGCAAAAGAAAAAGCCCAGGGGGAAAAAAAATGATTTTTATTTTTTTAAAAAAGACGGTGGTGCCCACAGACTGGCACCAACCGAACCGGTTCCATGATGTCATTGTGATGTCACAAGTGGTTTGTTACCGGCTTAGCTAAACTGGTTCAAACCAGGAGGAATCCAGATCCAGCCTGCGGGATGCTTAGGTCTGGTCTGTGGGGCCATCCTGGAAACAGTGAAGGACCAGCTCAAGGGTACCTTTACCAGTGAAAACAGAGGTCAGGAGGGCCACACATGGCCCTTGTAAGCTCCATTTTTGCTGGCAGGGGGTTGCAGAATGCCATCCTGGCTGAAAAAAAGAGCTTGCAAGGGCCATCCATTTACCTCCCCTCCAGTGATGGGTTGCCCATCGCCGGCACTACCAGTGCACTCCCGACGATAGGCGCGGGCTTGTCTGGCATGTGTGCGCATTCATGGCATGAGATTAATCTTCTGTGCCTGCACAGGAAGTGAAATCTCATGTGAGGATCCTCGTGTGCATGAGACTTCACCGATTCTTGGAGACGTCTTTGCTTCCGCATGGGTGGAAGCAAAAAGATACTGAAAATCGGTGAAATCGCCTGCGATTTCACTTCCTGAGCATGTGCAGAAGATTAATCTCATGCAGGTGTGTGGGTGCACATGTTGGGAACATGGAGATGCGTGTGCATCTTTGTTTTTCCAACTGGGTCTGTGAACCGGACTGTCCATGTTGCAGCCCACTACTGCTTCCCTTCATGAGCTCCGTTTTTCCTGGTAGCCAAAAATGGAGCTTGGGAGCCCGTTTTTTCTGGCAGCGCACCTGAGCCATCACAGGTGCACCCCCTGAATGTGAGTGATATCACCCTCGCCATGCCTACCCCAGCTGCACCCGCCCTGGCCCTCCAAGGTCAAACATACCCTGATGTGGCCCTCAATAAAATTGAATTTGACAGCCCTGATCTATCATGATTGGGGCTCACCAACCAGATCTATCAGGATAGGAGCAGACTACAAGTAGTTACATTCAGACATACTGCACATGTTTGCTGGATGCTGCAAAGCATGACCTTCAAAAGCTTTGCTGCAGTTCGGTCCCCAGCCTTTTCTCAATCTAGCATGTCATTGGAACAGCTTGGGGTTCTTTTGCTGGTAAAGACCCTTGAGAGAACAAAAATCTGTTTTGCATTTTCAAAGCAAACCATTGGGAGATTGATAAGTGTTGCTTCAAAAATGAGTCACAGCTTATGGCCCTCTGCAGAGCTCTGTGAAGAGAGAATTGATGCATGTACAAAACTCAAAATTAATTTATGTTTGAGCAAAGATGTTGGGAGGCGCATTGCTGATTTGTAATAACATTGACCTGTCTATTTGCGCAGATCAGAGGAGGATTTCAGCAGGTTCTGACCAGTTCTGGTGTGAAAACTTTGAGTAATTTGGAGAACGGGTAGTGGAAATTTTGAGCAGTTCGGAGAACCAGCAGTGGGAATTTTGAGTAGTTCGGAGAACCAGTAGTAGAAATTTTGAGTACTTTGGAGAACTAGTAGTGGAAATTTTGAGTAGTTTGGAGAACCGGTAGTGGAACTTTTGAGCAGTTTGGAGAACTAGTAGTGGAAATTTTGAGCAGTTTGGAGAACTAGTAGTGAAAGTGGTCCCAGTGGTACTTGGCACGCTAGGTGCAGTGCCAAAGGATCTCAGAGAACATTGAAAACCATCAGAATTGACAAAATCTCCATCTGTCAATTGCAAAAGGCCGCTTTACTGGGATCGGCAAACATAATTTGCCGCTACATCACGCAGTCCTAGGTGCTTGGGAAGCGCCCAACTGGAGATGAAATACGAAATCCAGCATAGTGATCTCGTTTGCTGTGTTGTGTTGACATAATAATAATAATAATAATAATAATAATAATAATAATAATAATAATAATAATAATAATAAATAATAATAATAATAATAATAATAATAATAATAATAATAATAATAATAATAATAATAATAATGTGTAGTTGAAGATCTTGTGGGACTTTTCAATACAGATGGATTATCCTTTCCTCCCTCCCTCCATTCCTTCCCAAAATGTATCCAATGGTTTTTAACAACTGCTGAGCAGTTGCTGAAATGTTGTCCTTTGCAACAGACTTCAATGAAGTGGCCCAAAACGAAATGCTTCACGGAGGCATATTTCTGTGAAGTTTTTTCTGTATAAAGAAATGATGCAATGGGGTTCATGCTGCACTGATACCCCATTGGATGGAGGTGTATCTAACCTCCTTCATTTCCCACCATTCAATTAAGAAGCATGCAAATTATTCATTCATTCATTCATTCATTCATTCATTCATTCATTCATTCATTCATTCATTAGATTTGTATGCCGCCCCTCTCCGTAGACTCATAGGCTTCCTTCCTTAAAGGTTCCAATGACCCAAACAAGGGAGAATTATTTTTGAAGCACAGTCCGATTTGCAGTATCTGAAGCTACTCATACATTTTAATCGGCCCACAAATCAGTCTCTTTTTAATCTGATAAACCAAATGGGATTCACGAGGATTCGTTCCATCACAATTTTCAAGCCGTCTTGTGTCATTTTTTTTGTTCCATACATCAGCTGTTGCGGTAATAAATTAAATTGTGATCCCATTGTGTTAAAGACCTCTGCATATCATGATAGCAAGATAGCTTTATCTGTTCAAAATTTTATGAGGGCCTTATCATTGTTGTGTCGTTTGGGTATTTTTGCAGTGACTAGCATCCAACTCTTTTTACAAGGATGGTCTGAAATGTGGGATCTATATTTTCCACAACCTATTCCTTTTAAAATTGGCTTGACATTTGAAATACCTTATTTTTTTTAATGGTGAACATTCCGTGGGTAATTAAACTTTGTCCCACTCAACACGGTTCAATAATAAACCTTTTACAGAAGTACCACTGTTGATATGCTATTAACCAAAAACAACACCCAATGCTTAGAAGTAAAGGAGAAGTAAACGGCAAAATAGCTATGAAATAGCATTTTCTTTGGCACTTGTTTCGGGGCTTACAAATAGTAGATAATTAATACTATATTTCGATAATATATGCAGCCAAGAATTAATCACATTGAATCGAACAGTGTTTATTTCCAGGTAGCTGTTGTACTTCCACAGAGCATAATAAACTTATGGTATATGCTGTCTGCACATATCTGCAATAATCTTTATAATATTTGTTATTGATGATAATCACAATATAACTGGATTTGACTTATGTTATCAGCAGTTCTTATGTTCAAAGTTCATTCACATTTAAATGTCAGGCCCACGCATGTAGGTTCTATCAGGATAATGATTTAAAAGCTGACCAGCTTCATACGATGATGTAATGCTGGGAATTAGTCATGGGCGAACCCAACGGTGTTCGGGTTCAGCAAGTTCGGACGAACTTTACGCAAAATTCGGACGAACCCGAACCAAACCCGAACCCGAACGGGGAATCCCTCCCACGAAGAGATTCCAGAGGCGGAGCTTTGACGTCACTGGCCGGTTGCTAAGGATGCCAAGGTGATCACTTCCTGGATTCCATGGAATCCAGGAAGTGATCACCTTGGCGTCCTTAGCAACCTGCCGGTGACGTCAAAGCTCCAAACGCCAAACACGACCCCGAACTTTGCCCGAAGTTTGAAAAAAGTTCAAGTTTGTGTTCGGCATACCGAACACCGCAAAATTCGGTATGGACCCGAATTGTGCGGGTTCGGTTTACCCATCACTACTGGGAATGATTCAGCAAGGTTTTTTGGCTGATATCACTTTAAGAGCCTGTAATAAAAAACCCACCCTGTTGGGGTGTATCTCTCTCTCCATGTGTGCTTCTGTGCTTTAATTGCTGATTGCTGTTTCTTTCAGGTCTGACCAACATATCTGTATGTATTTAAATTCAAACCTCTGTTTATTTGCTCCTGGGTTGTCTCACCTAGTCACACCTGTGACATTCCGATAGGTTTATGGGCCCAGTGACTAAAGAAACCAGAGAGAAGAGAAATCCAGTGAGAGCTTGCACCAGAGTCAGAGGGGTTGTGCATCATGGTTTGTTAGTAGTTAGTGCATGTAACGGAAGCAAGCAACATGGCTTCTGTCAGCCTAATGGGAGGTTTCCCATTCCCATTAACAATGGTGGCAAGAAAGATCGTAAAGTAGAGCAAAACTCACTTAACAACTGTGTTGCTTAACAATGGAAACTTCAATTTATCTATCTATCTATCTATCTATCTATCTATCTATCTATCTATCTATCTATCTATCTATCTATCCTATCTATCTATTTATTAGATTTGTATGTCGCCCCTCTCCGGAGACTCGGAGCGGCTCACAACAATAAAGCAATTGTGGTTATTCATTAAAGATTACCTTTATTATATCAGTATAGTATAGATTAGTGATGGCAAACCTATGGCACGGGGGCCATATCTTCTGGCATCCAAGCCATTGCCCTAGCTCAGCTCCAACGTGCATGTGTGTGCCGGCTAACTGATTTTTGGCTCAACCAGAGGCTCTGGGAGAGTGTTTTTTTGCTTTCAGAGAGCATCCAGGAGGGTGGAGAGGGTGTTTTTACCCTCCCCTGTATTCTGTCTGGGTGCCCCCAGACTTCAACACCAACTGGAAAAAGCAGCCAGACACACTGGTAAAAGCAAAAGCACTTTATAGTTTGAAAAATAAACACAGAGAAAAACCTGTTCTTACCAACAGGCAGGCTATGAGACTTCACAGCAGAGTCCTGATGGCCAGACAATACATCAGACTTCTTGCTGGCACACCCACCACTGTAGAGAATAAGACCCACACCTTTTTCCCCCAAGGTTTCAGTATTCAAAGTCACAAACCAGAATTCCAAGACGCCAAAGATCACAGCCAGGTCCTAGGACTCCCAAAGATAATACTCCACAAGCCAGGAAGGGTGGGTCTGCCTTTTCAGCCTTTCCAGAGAGCACCACACCCAAACCCAGCTGTTGCCTCTTTAGTGCTGAAAGTACCTGGCTAATTGTCCCCTTCGTTGTGTTGCTCTTCTCTGCCGGAGATCGATTATTGCTTGTGCATTTTCATCTAAGGAATCCAGGCTGCTTGCTGGGGAGAGCTCCCTCTCGGGGGACTCTGGCTGTCCTCCCTCTCCCTCAGCCTGAGATTCCTCCTCCCCGTCTGCCTGAACCTCCTGTTCCTCCTCCTCCCTCTCTGAGCAGGAAGCCGGCAGAGGATCAGCCGTTCCCTGAGGGGCCTCAGACGGAATCACAACACCCTGGCTCCAGGGAAGCCTTTGGAGCCTGGTGAGGGCAAAACACGAGCCTACTGGACCCACCAGAAGTTGAGAAACAGTCTGTTTTCAGCCTCCAGATGGCCTCTGGGGGCTGGGGGAAGCTGTTTTTGCCCTCCCTAGGCATTAAATTATGGGTGTTGGTGCTTGCGCATCTGCAATACCACGCATCCATACTCTTTGGGCACCCAAGGAAAAAAAGGTTCGCCATCACTGGTATAGATCTATACTATTTATTTATTTATTTATTTATTTATTTATTTATTTATTTATTTGTTTGTTTGTTTGTTTGTTTGTTTGTTTGTTTGTTTGTTTGTTTACTTACTTACGTACGTACCTACGTACCTACGTATTTATTTATTTATTTATTTATTTATTTATTTATTTATTTATTTATTTATTTATTTATTTATTTATTTATTTAAAACAGTACAAATCCAATTGATTGAAACAATTAAAAAACCCTTAATATAAAAAGCAATCATACATCTCATATAAACCATACATAAAACAAACCTGGCCCAGGGGAATCAATTTCCCCATGCCTGACAACAGAGGTGGGTTTTAAGGAGTTTACAAAAGGCAAGGAGGGTGGGGGCAATCCTAAGGTCTGCGGAGAGGGGCGGCATACAAATCTAAGTAATAAATAAATAAATAAATAAATAAATCTCTGGGGGGGGGAGTTGATTCCAGAGTGTCAGGGCCACCACAGAGAAGGCTCTTCCCCTGGGTCCTGCCAGATGACATTGTTTCGTCGATGGGACCCGGAAAAGGTCAACTTCGTGGGACTTAAATGGTCACTGGGATTTGTGCAGCAGAAGGCGGTCCCAGCATTACATCATACTAGAACTGTATGTCAAGCATATCCCCAAAGTTGTTAACCTGATCCTACGTAGCTTCTGCTTCGGCAATCTCACACTACTCACCAGAGCCTACAAAACTTTTGCCAGACCCATCCTTGAATACAGTTCATCTGTCTGGAACCCATACCACATCTCGGACATTAACACTCTTGAAAACATCCAAAGATATTTCACCAGAAGAGCCCTTCACTCCTCCACTCGAAACAGAATACCCTACAAAAATAGATTAACAATCCTGGGTCTAGAAAGCTTAGAACTACAGGGCCAAAACACGGTTTAAGTATTGCCCACAAGACCATATGCTGCAACGTCCTACCGGTCAATGACTACTTCAGCTTCAACCACAACAACACAAGAGCACGCAACAGATTCAAACTTAATATTAACCGCTCCAAACTTGACTGTAAAAAATATGACTTTAACAATCGAGTTGTCAAAGCGTGGAACTCATTACCGGACTCAATAGTGTCAACCCCTAACCCCCAACATTTCTCCCTTAGACTATCCACGATTGACCTCTCCAGGTTTCTAAGAGGTCAGTAAGGGGCGTACATAAGTGCACTAGTGTGCCTTTCATCCCCTGTCCAATTGTCTTTCCTTTATCTCATATATCATATATATTTTCTTCATTTCATGTATCTTCTCCTCTATTTTTACATATTATCTTTATATATATTACTTCATGTCTATTCTCTTCCATATGTATTGTGTATTGTACAAATGAATAAATAAATAAATAAATAAATAAAATAAATAGTCATTACTTATGTAGGTAGCAATAGCTATAACAATAGCACTTATATACCCCTTCACAGTGCTTTTACAGCCCTCTCTAAGCATTTTGCAGAGTCAGCATATTGCCCCCAACAATCTGGGTTCTCATTTTACCCACCTCAATAGGATGGAAGGCTGAGTCAACCTTCGGGTGAGACTCAAACTACTGACAGTGAGCATAATTAGCCCACAATGCTGCATTCTAACCACTGCACCACTGTGGCTCTTAATAAATCCTACTAATTTACTTTTTAAAAAAACGTTAAAAACACAGTAGCTAAACAATGCTGTAATCATAACTAAGGCTTCCTTTTATCATCTATCAAAATGCAATTTTCTCCTTTTTGTTTGTCTGCAGTGTTTTTCCGCATTATGGTATTGACACTGAAAATAACAGCTACATATTTTCCCTTTTACAGATTATTTCAATGTTTGAGGTATAGGTAATTGTGTAGATTTTTTTAAATTTTTAATTTTAAAAAGACCTGTATGTTTCCTTTAAGTTTTTTAAAAATGGAATTGCACCATGTAGTCCTGCTGTCATAAAGATATCATGCTGGTATCTTGTGCTGAGAAAAAATAAGGTGTTCTTTGTAATGAAAATTCATAACATTTTTTAAGGTCAGTAGAAGAAGATTTATGGATAAAAGAATTGCAACCACAAAATAGTTATCTGTGTCAGATTCCCACTGAGACGAGAAAAAACAGAGGTAGAAACTATATCTTGTGCACTTGCAAATAGTAACTGTAAAAGGCAGTTGACAATTTTTGAACAATTGCAAATTGCAGTCCAGGATTTAAACCTGGCCAGTCCTTAGGTTTTTCAAACACTTTATTCCAAAGCTGGTTTCTGTGAAAAGAAAACATGGATATCTATGCCCCACAAAGTCTTTTAAATTTAAAGCAGATAAGGGTCAACAGAATTCAAGAGGGGTTGGATGGAACCATTCGTGACAATGTAATGATTCTAAATGGATGACATGCTTAGCTCCACCCTCCAAGTCTGCCTGCTTTTCTCCCTACAAACACTAATTTTTATGAACAAATCCTGAGCAGAAAATTAAGTTCCCCTAAGAAAGAGCTCAGAGAGTGCTAAATTTGTATTTCTCCAGTTTCGGTTGTCTTGAGACACAAGACAGTCTTATTCATTATAATAAACTATTCGGCTTTTTTTTTTTTAATTGCACTTCTGTCCTGGTTCTTTCTATAATAAATGAAATATCTCTATTCATTGTAATAAAAATAAGAATCAAAGGAGAGATAAAACACAGCTTTGCAACTAAGGGGAAAACTATGCCATTTGGAAGCACTCTGAAATTACTCTAATCAACTTTGCACTAGATAGATGGATGGGTGGGTGGATAGATGATAGATAGATAGATAGATAGATAGATAGATAGATAGATGATAGATAGATAGATGATAGATGATAGATAGATAGATAGATAGATAGATAGATGATAGATAGATAGATAGATGATAAATAGATGATAGATAGATAGATAGATAGATGATAGATAGATGATAGATGATAGATAGATGATAGATAGATAGATAGATAGATAGATAGATAGATAGATAGATAGATAGATAGATAGGAAATAAACACAACCCTCCCCAGAGTTAAACAAGATTTCTTAGAATAACAAAGTTGGCAAGGCCTCAACCACCCCACCATGGGCCTCCCAGGAGTCCCCATGCAGCCCATTTTGGATGAATGCAGAGCATGCCCAGTGGCTCAGGAAGGGCAAAAAAACAACTAAACAATGTCATTTGGCGGGACCCAAGGGAAGAGTCTTCTCTGTGGCGGCCCCGGCCCTCTGGAACCAACTCCCCCCAGAGATCAGAATTGCCCCCACCCTCCTCACCTTTCGTAAGCTCCTTAAAACCCACCTCTGCCATCAGGCATGGGGGAAGTAAGATAATCTTTCCCCCTAGGCCTCTACAATTTATGCATGGTATGTCTGTATGTATGTCTGGTTTTATAATAAGGGTTTTTTAGTTGTTTTAGTATTGGATTGCTACATGCTGTTTATATCACTGTTGTCAGCCGCCCCGAGTCCACGGAGATGGGCGGCATACAAATCCAATAAATAAATGAATGAATGAATGAATGAATGAATGAACGAATGGACGGACGAACGAACGAACGAACGGACGGACGGACGGACGGACGGACAGACAGACAGACAGACAAACAAACAAACAAACAAACAAACAAACAAACAAATAAATGGGCCTATTAGGTGTTTGGGCGTTCCAGAGGGCTTTCAGAGCCTGGGGAGGTCATTTCTGCCCTATCAGAAGCTCGAAGAAAGCATCCAGAACCCTGTGAGGGAAAATAGCCTCCTGCCCATCATGGTCGAGGAGGCTAACTAGGCCACACCCACCATGCCACAGCCACCCAGAATCCAGGCAGAGAACTGGTTTTGAAGCTCACCCTGGTCAGTAGCGGGTTACTACCAGTACAGTAAAGGATGCTGCACCAGCAGAGACTGCTGTGCTGCGCGTGCAGCTTCAGTTACCTTGCGTGTGTGCACGTGTGTTCCAGTGTGTTTTTGCTTCTGCGCATGAGCAGGAAGCAAAATCTTGTGAGATGTGTGTGTGAGATCTGCATGCGCAGAAGCAAAAAAATGGCCAAAATATCTCTCTTGTGCACATCTCAGTGGTGGGCCCCAGCCTAAATGGGGGGGAACACAGTTCCAGTGGTGGCCATGCAGCACGTTGCCTAGCTCTGGTGCCACCGGCATTTTCCCGGACCTACACCTGCCCTGCCCCGCCGTGAGAGCTGCCTTCCCCTCCCGTTTGCCCCTCGCTCACCTTTCGCACCGGCTCCTCCCACTGCCCATGCGGAAATGGGCAAACAAGTAAGTGCCTGCTCACTGCTGCCCGCCGCCATTTGTCTCGCTTGCCTTTCGCTCGCCTCTCGTGCCTGCTTCCCCCACTGCCTGCATTTCCACCATTCACCCCAAGAGCGAGAGGCGAGCGAGGCCAAAGATGGCAAGTGGGTAGTGATGGGGCAAACGGCGGTGGGCAGTGGCGAGTAGGCACTTACTTGTTTGCCCATTTCAGGGTTTTTTGCTTCTGCGCATGCACAGAAGCAAAAAAAACCACCGGAAATCATGTGCGTGTGAGAGAGAGGGGTGTGGAGCGGGGGCGCACTCCCAGACCATTCTGGTAGGGCGGGGAATGGTAGCCCGCTCCTGGCACATCCCCTCACAAGATTTTGTTTCCTGCACATATGCAGAAGCAAAAACACGTCGGGACGCATGAGCAAATGCAATCTAACTGAAGCTGCATGCGCAACGCACTGGTTGTGGCGGTAATAAGAATCTGCCCCTGTCTCAACATCCTTTTTATAGTTTGGTGCCTAAAACCGGATACAGTATTCTAGGTGTGGCCTTACTAAGGTTTTATTTAGGTTGCACCTAGAATTTTGCATCCAGTTTTGGTCACCACACTATAAAAAGGATGTTGAGATTCTAGAAAGATGATTTATCAAGGCTAGCTGCCAGCAACATGCTGCTTATGTGCTTCAAGGTCTTCTGTAAAACAGTCTCCACTGGTGGCAAGAGTCCTCAAAGAAGGTGAGAACTATGGTGCCACCTCCTTATCTAAAAAGACTTTAAATCTACATGGTGTCCATATTGAAACATGGCAGGAAGGAAAAAGCTCATGTGCCAAGAACCTACAGAGTCTGGCACTGAATCCCCTTTCAACAGCATCAGTCTTGGACGACATCCAACCCTGTTGAACATTAATGGAGGTTGATTCTTAAATAGTTTTTAAACACATAATCGAACGATACATAGAGATATGCAAAATAGACCCTGGTTCACATCCCAGTCCAGCACGTTATTTCTCATAGTGGTTAGTCAGATGTCTCTGGTGCTATCTCAATCAGATGTTCATTTTTCTCGCCATAAGCATGTATACACCCGAACTAGACTGTTGTTTCTCTATGTCATATCATATACGTGGGTATGTACATAATTTTGTATTTATTTATTTATTCTGTCATCATGGTTATGTAGTGTAAAATTGGAAGTGGTGATCCTTTAAGAATTGTATGCATCTGTAAATGTTGTATTGTTGTTTTGTCTTTCTATGTTTTTTTAATGTATATAATTAATAAAGTATTTTTTTAAAAAGAATTGTATGCAATGAAGTTTCATTTTTAATGTATGCCAATTAGTGTACATTCAAAGTGACAATAAAATTATTATATTCTATTCTAATTCCAATTCCAATTCTATTCAATTCTAATTCTACTCTATTTGATTCTAATTTTATTCTCTTCTCTTCTGTTCTACTCTACTTCTATTCTATTCTATTCTATTCTAAGTCCAATTCCAATTCTATTCAATTCCAATTCTACTCTATTTGATTCTAATTTTATTCTCTTCTCTTCTGTTCTGTTCTACTCTACTTCTATTCTATTCTATTCTAAGTCCAATTCCAATTCTACTCTATTTGATTCTAATTTTATTCTATTCTCTTCTGTTCTACTCTACTCTACTTCTATTCTATTCTATTCCATTCCATTCCTACTCCAATCCTACTCCTACACCTACTCCTATTTTTATCCTATCCTATCTTATCTTTTCCTATCCTATCCTATATCCTTCTTTCCCTGCAACTTATTATTTTTTTAAAGACCCTTTTGAAAATGATTTACTTATTTATAAAATGTATTGGTTGCCCATCTTACCATAGGATAAACTCTGCGTGGCTTACAGTTACATATACAGTTAAAACATAAAAAGTGAAAATCAGACATAAAAACCAAGGGCACATGGGGAGGGTGGGGGCAGATTGTGGGAGGGAGATGTGATCTTTTATTACTCAATCAACCGCCTCTATTGTGTTGTTCTACTAGGACCCTAAGCCCACTGAGATAACCATGTCTTTGGGCCCTTATGAAAAGATAGGAGGGTTGGAGCCAGGGGTGAAATCCAGCAGGTTCTGACCAGTGAAGGGCTCGCTGGTGCTACTGGAATGCTCCTGGTGACTGGCGCGGGTGTGCATGCATCTAACAGATGAACGGGTACATGTCAGCATGAGATTCAGCTTATACGTGTTCTGTCGGGCTCTCTGGTAGACTCCTCCCAAAAATTCACAGGTACAAATTTCAGACACACACACATTTGAAAATTCAAAACAATGTTCTTTATAATGAAAATTCACTTAACCTAAGCCCTCTTTTGGTATAGCAAAGAGCACTCGTCTCCAAACAAACTGGTAATTTGTACAAGTCCCTTATCAGTTCTGTGATACTTAGCTTGCAGCTGTGAGGCAATTCACAGTCCTTCTTCTTTCACAAAGTGAAACACCCTTTGCTCTGGTTTAGTTTCAAAGCGGGGAAAAATCAGCACACAAAAGGTCCAAGTCAGTAAAGCAGTCACGAAACACAACGATCAGATAATCCTCCACAATGGCCAAACCCACAGGCTGCTCTTTATAGCAGCCTCACTGATTACCACAGCCCCACCCAACCACAGGTGGCCTCATTTTCTTTGATAATAATCTCTCAGTTGTTGTTGCCTATGCATCTCTCTCCGCATGTGTGGCTGTATCATTAACTCTTGTTCTGAATCCAAGGAGGAGCTAGATAATTGATCTCCTTCTGAGCTGTCTGCCACACTCTCCTCCTCCCTGTCACTCATGTCTTCTTGGTCAGAGGAGCCTTCATCAGCAGATTCCACCGGGGGCAAAACAGGCCTGCAGCATGTGGATGTCTCTCCCACATCCACAGTCCTTGGGGCAGGAGCTGGGCCAGAGCTAAGCACAACAATACACATGCACCAGAAGCCAAATCTCACGTGAGGATGCACGGGAGAGTGAGATTTGGGGATTTTCTGCAATATTTTTGTACCACGCATGCGCAGAAGCAAAAAACCAGCTAAGATTGCAGAAATCTCACTTGTATGCGCACTGACACATAAGATTTCACTTTCAGCGCATGTGCACCCACCGCCCAGCTGGAGCTGTGCATACAGCTCCATTTTTACTACTGGGATTGCCCCATACTGGCTGCAACCCGCTATTGGTTCTGACAGGTTCTGGAGAACCGTTAGTGGAAATTTTGAGTAGTTCAGAGAATCAGCACATACCATCTCTGGCTGGCCCCAGAGTGGGGTGAGAATGGAGATTTTTCAGTATCCTTCCCCAAGACATTGAACTGATGAAGCTTCTTGGATATAAAAAATGCTTTAAAAAATAAAAATAAAGGTGGGTGGGGGATGAAAAAGCCCCTTTGGGTTCCCCAAACGAAGACCACTTTCACTTCAGATTTTAATATGACTAGCTTGAAGTTTGCTACACAATCTTTTCATAACGCAGGAGTTATTGCCAAGGGCTCCTCTATGTGCTCAATTTTGATGTGCTAGTTGGCCATCAACGTTCAGCCTATGAATATCCCTAACGGAATTTTCAATGCTTTTATTTGCTTCCACAGAGATAGAAGAAATATGCTACTTTGAAATGTCAAGTCTTAAACCTAAGATCCTTTTTTGTTTTATTTTGTTTTTGATCCCCCTTTTGGGAAGGGATTCATATTATTTATATCCTGGTGTGCGTTTTTCTGAGACCTGTAAAAACAAAAACAAAAAAAGTAATCTTCAAAGGGCAATTTGTATCATTTGGGTTATCGTTAAATATTTAGAGCTCACTTGGAAAAAAAATGAAACAATGTACAGCTTTCAGCTGGGATGTAAATCTCGGACAATAAATATGCCTAATAGAGGCGGGGGTTCCTAATCTCTGGAACTACCTGTGCACTCCCGGAAACCAGCGTGGGCACGTGGACATCTGGCTGGGGTGTGCATGCGTTTTGGCGTGAGATTCGGCTTCTGTATATGGGCCAGAAGCAAAAATCTCATGCAAGGATTCTTGAACATGCGAGATTTCACCAATTTTCAGAAGTTTTTTGCATCACAGAAATAGAGATAATGAAACAAATTTAAATAGGGTTATGGGAGATTTGAAGGGAAGAAGGATAATTAAGATAGAACAGTTATATGAGAAGGATGGGAGGCCAAGTAGAAATCATATAGAATTATTATTATTATTATTATTATTATTATTATTATTATTATTATTATTTATTAAATTTGTATGCCGCCCCACTCCATAGACTCAGGGTGGCTCACAGCAGTAATAGAAAAACAATATACAATACAAATCTAATAATTAAAACTAAAAACCCATATTTTTTTTTAAAAAAAAACATGCACACACCATACCTTACCTAAACAATATAGGCCTGGGGAAGTTATCTCAGTTCCCCCATGCCTGACAACAGAGGTGGGTTTTAAGGAGCTTATGAAAGGCGAGGAGGGTGGGGGCAATTCTGATCTCTGGGGGGAGTTGGTTCCAGAGGGCCAGGGCCACTACAGAGAAGGCTCTTCCCCTGGGTCCTGCCAAACGACATTGTTTAGTCGATGGGACCCGGAGAAGGCCAACTCTGTGGGACCTAACTGGTCGCTGGGATTCGTGCGGCAGAAGGCGGTCCCGGAGATAGAATGGTGGTTGGGTAAGGGAAGAGGGCTACAAATAAATGCAATATGCAATATCTGAATGAAACGAAGCACTATTTAGGGAGGAGATAGAGATAGATAAAATAATAAGAGAGAAAAGTGAGGGTACCAAGGCGCAAGCAAGTAATATATATAAGATGTTAGTGCAGTCAGATGAGTATGTGACCTAAGGATTGACTAAATGGTGGCAGGGTGAATTACAAGTAGATGTACAGGAGATGAAAAATATAGTGGAGAATATAAGGCAAAATAAGAATACAAGGGTTAGGGAAATGAGAAGGAAAATATTACATAAGTGGTATCACACACCCATTCAGCTTGCATATTTCCAGAAGAATGTTAAAAATATTTGTTGGCATGGGTGTTAAGGTAAAGGAGCATTTATGCATATGCTTTGGGAATGCCCGATAGTGCAGAACTTTTGGAAAAAAGTGTAAGAGGATATTGATAGGATGTTAAATATACAATGGACTATTATAAAGGAAATGGCAGTATTAGTTAAAAGCATTGAGAATTTAGAGAAATAAAAAAAGCAGCGATAGAAAGCGCTCAGGCGGTAATAGTCCTGGGTTGGAAGGATGCGATAAAATGGACAATACAAAATTGTTACAAGTACATGGTGGATCATATTCAATTTGAGATTATGGACAAGAGGATGAACTCGGCTAATGAAACTGATTTGCGAGAATTGATGGGATGATGGGACAAGGTAAGAGGATACGTGGTTAGTAGAATTTGAGACCAAGCTACAAGGAGTAAATTGGAATCACTTTATAATATGTAAATAGATATTTTGCTCTTGAGTTAAATGGTATATACAAAATATGCCCCCAGTTTGGTGGAGGAGTGTGATTGTTGTCTGGTGGTGGGCACAAATCACTGAGCATTTGTTGTATGTTGTGTGTGTGCTTTATATTTTAAAATTATTTTTTAAAATTATTTTTAAAAAAGAAGCAAAAAACCTACAGAAAATTGGCAAACTCTTTTGTGCGCAAGCGTCCATCCATGATAATTTGCTTCTGGTGCATGTGCAAAAGTTAAATCTCACATAGGGGCACATAAGTGCATTGGAGCTGTGTGCATAGCTCCATTTTCACTACTGGAATTCCATCCCCCCTGTTCTGTTGGGCTCTCTGGTAGAATCCTCCCAAAAATTCACAGGTACAAATTTCAGACACACACACATTTGAAAATTCAAAACAATGTTCTTTATAATGAAAATTCACTTAAACCAAGCCCTCTTTTGGTGTAGCAAAGAGCACTGGTCTCCAAACAAACTGGTAATTTGTACAAGTCCCTTATCAGTTCTGTGATACTTATCTTGCAGCTGTGAGGTAATTCACAGTCCTTCTTTCACAAAGTGAAACACACTTTGCTCTGGTTTAGTTTCAAAGCAGGGAAAAATCAGCACACAAAAAGTCAAAGTCAGCAAAGCAGGCACGAAACACAACAATCAGATAATCCTCCACAATGGCCAAACCCACAGGCTGCTCTTTATAGCAGTCTCACTAATTACCACAGCCCCATCCAACCACAGGTGGCTTCATTTTCTTTGATAATAATCTCTCAGTTGTTGTTGCCTATGCATCGCTCTCCGCATGCGTGGCTGTATCATTAACTCTTGTTCTGAATCCAAGGAGGAGCTAGATAATTGATCTCCTTCTGAGCTGTCTGCCCCACTTTCCTCCTCCCTGTCACTCATGTCTTCTTGGTCAGGGGAGCCTTCATCAGCAGATTCCACCGGGGGCAAAACAGGCCTGCAGCATGTGGATGTCTCCCCCACATCCACAGTCCTTGGGGCAGGAACAGGGCCAGAGCTAACCACAACACCCCACATCGCCCCTTGGACCAATTACTGACTAATAGTTTTTCAACATTTTTGTTTATTCTATTTTTAAAAAAAGTCATATCAACTTTTCTTTTTTCTTTTTTAAAAAAAGAAAGATTATGATTTTTGTTTTCCTCTCAGGTCTTTATTTTGGCTTCTGTGTTGAAACTTTCTTTTGCAGCCTGGAAACTAAGAATTAATCGCATGATTAATTCAATTTGGCAATTAATTAATTGATAGTAATTAATTGCATGCTTAATGCTCAGTTAATTATTCCCCTCTTTTTTAAAAAGTGAAACATCTGGGATTGAAAGAGTGACACTATTTTTGCAACTGTTTCTTTGGGTTCTTAAATCTTTAGGATTCTCTCTCTTCAATTGGTTTCTTTCCAATTGGTTTTTGCATTCGAGACATGTGTAAGAGGGAACTTTTATGTTTTATTAATGTACTGGAAAGGGCAAGAAAGAGCAGCTTAGTCACTGGATTGATTGGACAATGTGCTAAATTTCTGCATTATCCTGCTTACAATTAATTAAAAGAAAGACCAGCATGAAACATTTCAAATGTTTTGTCACACATTCCTTTAAAACTGCTCCTCTCCCCCATAGAGGTAGCAATAGCAACAGCACTTATGACTTATATACTACTTCACAGGGCTTTAGAGCCCTTTCTAAGCAGTTTACAGAGTCAGTAAATTGCCCCCAACAACGTGGGTCCTCATTTTACCCACCTTGGAATGATGGAAGGGTTGAGTCAACCTTGAGATGACCAGGATCAAACCCCTGGCAGTCAGCAGAATTAGACTTCAATACTGCATTCTAACCCTACACTACAATGGCTCATGGAGGGACGGGGGAGGGAGGGTGGGAGGAAGGAAGGATAGGGAAGGCAAAGCGAGGTGAGGCGAAGGGAGGCGAGGATCCATGGTATCATTGTGATGTCACCAGTGGGTCGCTACCGGTTTAGGCAAACTTGCCTAAACCAGGAAGAACTAGAATGCACTATCTGACTCTGTGGTTTCAACCCCCAAGCCCCATAAGTTTAACCTTAGACTGTCTACTGTTGACCTCACCCATTCCTGTTGTGTTTGGGCCTGGGCCAGCCGTTGCTCCCACAGATGGGAGAGACGCGGCAGAGAGTGAATGCGAAAGCCTGGCTGACAGCCAGGAAGATGTGGCAGACAGCCAGGAAGACGTGGCAGACAGCCAGGAGGACGAGGCCACTGGTACGCAGGATTCAGCAGACAGCCCAGGGGATTTGACATGCAATCCCTCAGACAATCTTTTGTCCCTGGGTTCTTCTGCAGATCAATATATTGATCTGCGTAGCCAAAGAGCTATACAAAGAAGGGATCGATTGAAGGAGTATTACAAGTCATAATAGTAGCACCTGGGCTGGGTGTGGTTCTTATACTGAGGGCTGGGTGTGGTTCCCTTAATGAGGGCTAAAGGGATAAAAGGGAACAAAGGCCCAAGGCAAACTGTGGCTGTTTATCTGTGTTATTTTGTGGTTCCTGCTCTGAAGTTTCTGTTCCGTGCCGTTGGAGTTTTCAACCCAGCTTTTTCAGACAAGTGGGAGGTGAAAACTCTGGGACTTGCTGTTTGCTTCAAAGATTCAAAAGGACTCCTGAAACATCTTTGCTCATTCCAGGTTGTCTTTGTTTGTTTTTTCCTGTGTTTTTGTATGCGGCTGAAGTAAGCCTTGCACTATCATTGTTTTCAGACACTAAGAACTGTTTTGAGTAACCCTTTTTTGTTTATTTAATACATGTTTGCTGATTAGCAGAGCACATGTGTGTTTGATTTCTTTTCCTTGGACTGTTACACATTGCCTGAGCACAGTCAGGCAGAACAATTCCTAAGAGGTCTGTAAGGAGTGTGCATATATGCATGAATGTGCCTACCATCTCTGTCCTACTGTCCCCATTTATTCCTACCCATTTCCTATATTCATAACCATGTTATCTTATACATGTTTGACTAAATAAATAAAATAAAAAAAATAAAAAATAAAAAATAAAAAAAAATAAAAAAATAAAATAAGAATAAAAAAATTACAAACAGGATTCCCCTAAGGATATCACAAATCAGGCTCTAACTCTCAAGGACACACTCCACATGCACTACCCTTCCATCATCAATAGCCTCCATGAAAATGTTCAGCCTATGTTTATCCTTTACTCTGTCTCACCCCAAATAGCCATTCTTCCCTGAGACTTCTGTAAATTATAATGTCTAATTCTACAATTTGTATTGCAGAGAATCAACATGATTCCAGCATGAGTCCAGTTTCAAAGATGTGCCTACATAAAGACACGTACTATAATGATTATCAGTTTATCAATGCTCACATCTTCTTGGTCGATCACTTTCCTTTGATGTCTTCCTGGTGTCTTATAATTGCACGAATTGTTTAAATCCTTTTTTTCCCCTTTTTTGTTTAATTTGCTGCCTTTTATTCCCAATTGTGTCATTTACCTCTCCTAAGCTTACTATATTGAGTTGTCTTTAGGCCAAAACAAATAGCATTATATGTACATACTGTACTAACAGGAAATTGGAGATAGCACTTTGTTTAACAGTATAGATTGCATCTCCCTATTGAGAATTCTCATATATAGCTAGATAAGGGGTGAGCGGGGAAACAGAAAAGAATTGAAATAATTTTGCATTTAAATGTATGGCCCTTATACAATGATCGCTCTTGTACAGAAATAGTGGGAGAAATAACATTTTTTACTACACTCCCTTTCCAACTTTAGCCAAGTTTAAGTTATGAGTTAATTCTAGGACCTCAGAATCAAGTGATAAAAGGTTGTTCTAAAATAGATAAAATCCTATGTATAAAATTTAAAGGCATCTTCTGGGAGGAAATTGTTTCTGCTCAAGAAAAATACCTGGAGAACCAGTGTAAATAATTGTGATATAATGAATTTATCTTGTGGGCAGATTAAAAATTAGCAAATCTTTGCAATCCAGGTGATAACTGCCTTGACTTGCTTAGCGCTTAGATATGGAATTGCTGCACTTTTGACAGAAATATGGAACTTGTATATGACCCCCCCCCAAAAAAACCCCCCACAAACAAACCTTAGATAGTGTTCTGCCGGCTTCTAGGACAAGCCTCCAATGAAAAGGAAATTGGTTCAAAACAGACACACACACGCAGTAGAATTCCAAAAACTTACAAGGATTTCTTTTCTCAAACTCCGTGACTCCCAACAACTACGATCAGATAAACTCCACGCTGCTAAGCCCGCACACTGCCAATATAACAGCTGCTATAATTATGTGAGCCCCACCCAACCACAGGTGGATTCTCTATCGTCTGTAATAGTTCTTCAGTTGTTCTCTCCTATGCATAACTCTACGCATGCATGGGTCTAGCAATTCATCATCCGAATCTACCAAAGATAATGGAGATTGGCTTCCTGAGCTGTCTGCCAAGCCCCCCTCTTCCAAGTCACCCCCACCTTCTTCTTCCGAGGAAACTTCACTACCTGACTCTGTTGGCAATAAAACAGGCCTATGACATGTTGATGTTTCCCCTGCATCCACCTCCACATTCCTTGGGGCAGGAGCTGGGCCAGAGCTAACCACAACAGATAGTAGACAAAACAATGGCACACGTGCCACAGGTAGCACATGAAGCCACATTAGAGGGCATGTGAGACTTTGCCATGCTTCAGCTCCAGCATGCATAAATGCACAGGCCAGCTGATTTGTGCCTTGGAAAAGGCCGTTTTGTCCTCTGGACACTTCAGGAAAACTTTCCTGAAGCCCTGGAGGCAAAAAACATCCACCAATGGACAAACCAGAAGTTTGAAAAAACACACTTCCGGCTTGCTGTTGTGCTGTTTATTGCACTCCGGAAGGTTTGGGGAAGCTTCCTGAAGCCCCGGAGTGCAAAAAAAACCAGCACAATGGGCAAACCAGAAGTGCATTTTCCAAACTTCCAGTTTGCCCGTTGTGCTGTATTTTGCACTCTTGAGCTTCAGGAAGCTTCCCGGAATCCTCCGGAGTGCAAAAAACAGCACAATGGCAAACTGGAAGTGTGTTTTCCCAAACTTCTGGTTTGCCAATTTGAGCATTTTTTTTTCACCTACCTGACTTCAGAAAGGCCTGTGCGCATGTGCAGGGGGCAGCATGGAGGGTGTGCATGAACGGGGAGGAGAGAAGGGGTGTGGGCGTATGCACACATGCTAGCACACCCACCCACACACCTCTTTTGGCATGTGAATCAAAAAAGGTTCTCCATCACTTTAGTAGGCAATTGTATATCAGTTTTTCTAAGGAAATAGCATACAGGATAATAAAGGATACTGAACCTATTATCTTTTTCAGCAAAGAAAGTTAGGCAAATGTTACAAAATTAGCCAAATGAAATATGAATGACATAGAAATAGAAGTGTTGCAGAAAAATCTAATCCTCTTTCTCTATTTTTAGGTTAATAATTTCAAGGGAAAAACAAGCAAACACGTGGATAAAAGCTATCCAATTTAACAAAGGTTACTAGGAAGAGCAGAGCAATTAATGGACGAAGATGACATGAACCGATTTCATAATGGTAGGAAATGGAATTTTCCAATGTTCCATATTTGGACGTTTGCTTTTAAGTGGGCCCATAAATAATTCGGAGTCTAATGCAACAAAATGTCCAACTTTTGCTGATGGTCTTCAATTATTTACAAGAGTTAAAACAAAAAGGTACAGGGTGGAATTTTGGAAGGAGCTCCCAAAACTGGCCAATAGAGTTTCGTGTAAGTAATTGTAAAGTGATGCATGTCGGAATCGTAAATAGAAAACTGCAAACAACCTTAAGAATGTATCCACACTATTAGAAGGATGACCTGGCAACAGCAAATAAAGAGATCTTGTAGTTACAGATAGTTAGGCCCAGTGAAGGGCCACTCATCTTCGGTGCTACTGGTGTACCCTCTGAGGCTGTCGCAGGCGCACATGTGCCCATTGGCATGAGATTCGGCTTCTGCACATGTTTAGCAAGTGAACTCTCATGTGAGGAAGTGCATGCAAGTGAGATTTCAGCAATTTTCACCAATATTTTTGCTTCCGCACGTGCACAGGAGCAAGAAAATCCCCAAAATTTGCACACTGGTCTGCATAACCAGCAGCTCATTACTGGTTAGGCCTAAACAACTAGATCCACCCCTTGAAAGGTTCAAGTTGAGGACTCTATTGTGTTCTACCTATAGTACAAGAATCTTCCCAAGCTGCTCGCTTTCCATGGAAAGTTGGTCTGTTGCACAATGATTCAAGGCTAACTCCCTTCTTGACACCCCTCTCCTTGCTTGGTTGGGAATTTCCCAAAATGGATACCTGTAAAAGAAAGGTTTTAATAGAATAACAGATTTGGGGAGGGCTTTGAAGGACTTGTAGCCCAACTCCCTGCTCAAGCAGTAAACTCTATACCCATGATGACGAACCTATGGACATGTGCCAGAGGTGGCACACAGCGCCCTTTCTGATGGCACATGAGCCGTCATCCCAGTTCAGCTCTGCCAGGCATGCTTGTGTGCCTCCTGCTGGCCAGCTGGTCTTTGGGTCTCTGCTGTGCATGCGTCGGGGGGCAGAGGGCATGTGGTAGCACACGCACATGTGCAGGGTGTGAGGGATATGCATGCATGGGGGCATGTGTGTATGTGCAGGGGTTGCATTCACATTGCATTTTGGAGTTTGTGCTTTGGGCACTCAGTCTGGAAAAGGTTACTGGCCATCACTGCCCTATACCACTCTGGACAAGTAGCTGCCCAGCCTTTTCTTAAAATCCTCCAGTGATAGAGCACCTACAACTTATGAATTCAAACTTTTCCACTGGTTAACCTTTCTAACTGTTGGGACATTTATCTTTGGTTCTAGGTTGATGTATTCTATAGTAACCGCAGAAAAGGCAAGTCTGCTCCCTTTATACAAATATATACTAAAACTGCACTTTGAATACTATACACAATGTTTGGAAAAAAGAATCTTGAGCCAAGCATTAATTTTTCAGTCAAGGCTAGGAAGAAATATTTCTTCTTCTTCTTCTTCTTCTTCTTCTTCTTCTTCTTCTTCTTCTTCTTCTTCTTCTTCTTCTTCTTCTTCTCCTCCTCCTCCTCCTCCTCCTCCTCCTCCCTCCTTCTTTTTCTTCCTCCTCCTCCTTTCACTTCATTTCACCATTTTCATTTTGTATTGGTTGTATTAGATGAGCTTTTATTACTGTTGTTAGCCATGCAGATTGTTACGGAATGGACAGCTATAAAACATTTAAATCAATAAAATAAATTAATAAATGCAAGAGGTCGAGCTCTTTGCATCATTTGATAAAGATATCCTTATGACATGCCAATTCGGTAGAATGTTTGCTTTCTTTCTTTCTTTGTTGGTTCAAATTTGTGGAAACATTATATGTTAAGAACAATTTCACCAGAGTACGGTTCTGGCTTGTAAATTAGAAACATAGAAACATAGAAGACTGAAGGCAGAAAAAGACCTCATGGTCCATCTAGTCTTTATGAGGACAATTTAGTTTTTGTAGCATGCAAATCAGATTTTTCCTCCCCAATAAAATAACTTCTTCTGAAGCATGAATGGATAGTGTGATGATCTTATTCTCTCGTTTTATACCAATAGGTTCCACAGAAATTTGAATAGTTTATGGACCTTTTTTTCTAAAAAAAACCCACTAGTCAGAAAAGTTGTAGAAATGGAGTGGTACATCTTTAATTGGCTCTGGGAGACAGGATGACACTAATGGCTGTAGCAACAGGGGGATATACCCCAAGACCAGAGAGGTATTAATACCACTCTATAACGCCCTGGTCAGACCACAACTGGAGCAAAAACGTCAGAGGAGAAGGATTTAGGGGTAATGATTTTTGACAGTCTCAAAATGGGTGAACAGTGCAGTCAGGCTGTAGGGAAAACAGGTTGAATGCTTGGTTGCATAGCTAGAGGTATAACAAGCAGGAAGATGGAGATTGTGATCCCGCTGTATAGAGCGCTGGTGAGACCACATTTGGAATAGTGTCCAGTTCTGGAGATCTCACCTATAAATAGAGATTGATAAAATTGAACAGATCCAAAGACGGGCTACAAAAATGATGGAAGGTCTTAAGCATAACACTTATCAGGAAAGACTTTAAGAACTCAATCTATACAGTCTGGAGGACAGAAGGGAAAGAGGGGATACGATCGAAACATTTAAATATGTTAAAGGGTTAAATAAGTTTCAGGAGAGAAGTGTTTTAATAGGAAAGTGAACACAAGAACAAGGGGGCACAATCTGACGTTAGTTGGGGGGAATATCAGAAGCAATGTGAGAAAATATTATTTTACTGAAAGAGTAGTAGATGCTCGGAACAAACTTCCACGAGATGTGGTTGGTAAATCCACAGTCACTGAATTTAAACATGCTTGGGATAAACATATATCCATCCTAAGATAAACTACAGGAAATAGTATAAGGGCAGACTAGGTGGACCATGAGGTCTTTTTCTGCCGTCAATCTTCTATGTTTCTATCTTGAGCATAGATATTCTGCTCTGGCGATCAGTATAATTGTGACTGGATGAGTCATGGTGAATGTGTTTAAATATGAGGTTTTTAGGATTTGGAATTTTATGGTTAGGTTTATAATCGTTGGGTTGATTTTATTCTGTAAGCTGCTATGAGTCCCCTGGAGAAATGTGTCCCCTGGAGGCTTAGAAATTTGATAAAATAAAGTAAAATAAAACATGAGTACCAAACTGTTGTGGTTGGCTCTGGCCCAGCTCCTGCCCCAAGGAATGTGGAGGTGGATGCAGGGGAAACATCAACATGTCATAGGCCTGTTTTATTGCTGACAGAGTCAGGTAGTGCAGTTTCCTCGGACGAAGAAGAAGGTGGGGGTGACTTGGAAGAGGGGGGCTTGGCACACAGCCCAGGAAGCTAATCTCCATTATCTTTGGTTGATTTGGATGAGGAAGTGTTAGACCCACGCAGGTGCAGACTTATGCATAGAAGAGACCAATTGAGGAAATATTACAGGAGGTAAGAGAGGCCACCTGTGTTTGTATGGGGCTCCAGTAATTAGAGCTGCTGATATAAATAGCAGCGTGCTGGCTTGGGCTGTTGTGGAAGATTATCTGATTGTTGTTCTTCAGGACTGTGCCTTGCTGTTTCTGGGCTTTGTTTGTTGATTTTTCACGACTTTGAATCCAAAGCAGAGCAAAGTGTGTGTGTTTCACTTCGTGAAAGAAGGAGGGCTGTGACGTTTCTTCACAGCTGCTAGCTAAGTACTTAAGGACTGTTTAAGGGGATTGTACAGACTACCCGGTTGTTTTGGGACGAGTGCTCTTTACAATACAAAAAGGGTGCTTTGTTTCTTTTGAATTTTTGTGATAAAGAGCATTGTTTTTGAACTTTCAAGTGTGTGTGTGTCTGAAATTTGTACCCTTGAATTTTCGAGAGACTCATACCATAGAGCCCAGCAGAACACGTAATAAGCCATAAGATTTACCACATGGCCTTTCTGCAGGGAAATACTTCCTATCTGTCTCTTTTCCTATGACAATGACCTGGTCCAATTTTGGTCACCACACTAAAAAAAAAAAGACATTGAGATTCTAGAGAAAGTTCAGAGGAGAGCAACCAGGATGATTAGTGGACTGGAGACTAAAACATAGGATGAACAGTTGCAGGAACCTGGGAGGGCTAGTCTAACAAAGAGAAGGACCAGGGGAGACAAGATAGCAGTGTTCCAATACTTGAGGGGCTGCCACAAAGAGGAGGGGGGGGTTCAGAATGTTTTCCAAGGCAACCAGAAGGCCAGGCAAGGAATAATGGATGGAAACTGACCAAGGAGAAATTCAACCTGGAAATAAGGAGGAACTGTATGATGGTGAGAGAGATTAACCAGTGGAACAGCTTGCAGGTTTTGAGAACTCCAACACTTGAGACTTTCAAAGGGAGATTGGAGAGAATATAGGTACATACTACCATATTGTAGTGGACGTGCCCACTAATCAAGGAATTTTGGAAGAAAGTTAAAGATATTATTGAACAAATAATAGGGGGAAAATACTATTAAAACTGGAACTCTTCCTCCTGGGAATAATTAGGCACAAAATTACTAAAAATGATAGACACTTAATACTACATATAACAACTGCAGCAAGAATCATATATGCCCAACATTGGAAGCAGGAGACCCTCCCGACTATGTTCAATTTGATATCAAAGGCCTATGAAGTTGTAGAGTTGACTAAAATTACTCAAGAATTACAGGATAAAGATAACAAGGAATTCCACAATACCTGGGACAGGTGGCATGTCTGGATGAACAAAAAAATATATACAAATACTTAACATTTTGATCACGAATACACACTCAAATGAAAATGGAGAAAAATGGAGATAAAAACAAACTGCTGTCAAATGTAAATATAGTTACTTTAATGAACCACTATACCACAGAATAAATATAGTTGAAGCAAAAAAAATCATAGAGAAATAGATACTGATAATTTAAGGAGACTAACGTGCACCAGTAAGTAGGAATTTAAATGGTTGCAAATGAATAAGCTGCAAATAAAAATATCCTGCTATACAGCAGGGATCCATTCTAAGTTCTGATACCAACGCTACTCAATGTATAAAGCATAATGCTTTATTATCTCTTGTTTGTATGTATGTAGATGTCTTCTTCTTATGTTGCCTTGTTTTTATCAATGTAAATAACCAATAAAGATATTTTAAAAAAAAAACCAAAGGGAAGTTGGACTACCATTTGTCCGAAATGGTGTAGGGCAGTGATGGTGAACTTATGGCACATGAGCCATTGCCCTAGCTCAGCTCCAGTGTGCATGTGTATGCCAGCCAGCTGAATTTTGTCTTGTATAGGGGCTCTGCGAGGGTGTTTCTGGCTTCCAGAGAGCCTCTTGGGGGATGGGGAGAGTGCTTTTACCCTCCACCGGCTCCAGGGAAGCCTTTGGACCCTGGGGAGGGCAAAACATGAGCCTACTGGGCACACCAGAAGTTGATGTTTCCAGCCTCCAGAGGGCCTCCAAGGAGCAGGGGAAGCTGTTTTTGCCCTCCTTGAGTATTGAATTATGGGTGTGGTCACAATAACATGCCTGCATTTTTTTTTGGCATCTGAGGAAAAAAAGGTTTGCCATCATGGGTGTAGGGACTCCTGCTAGACTGTGGGGTTGGGCTAGATGACCAACAAGGTCCCATCCAACTCTAAGAATCTGTAAACTATGTAAACTTCCCAATATGGCTGACTTTCAGTCCATTCTTCCCAGCTATCCCTCTCGTCCTATCACAGCACATCGAGTGCTAAACAAATTCAGAGTGCTGGCACATTTTTTGCATCAAAATGCATTGAGTACCAAATTTGATGAGCTTTGAAGTGGTTGAGTACCGAGGTGCTATAAAAACCACTGTGTTTATTTCTAATATTAGGTGACACATGACTTGCTTTCAGAAAGAACTGCCAAGCTTCTTGAATCCTGCAGAGCATCTGTTTTATTTTAAATCTTCACTGAAGTATTAATTGTTAATTAAGACAACATTTCTCTACCCAAACTGGGATTGAACACAAGTACTTTATAAGGTACTTCTAAGGACATATAGCAACATATGAATAGAGAGACCGTAAAGATATGCAGTATGCTGCACAGGGAAATAAATGACCTCTTAAGGATTAAAAAGGAAAAAATGTAAAAGGCATATAGAAATGTACATTTTTCACCTATTTTTGCAGGCATTTTCAAGGATGGAGGGAAGGAGGAAGGAAGAGAGGGAGGGAGGGAGGGAGGAGAGGGAGGGAGGGAAAGAGGGAGGGAGGGAAGAGAGAGAGGAAGGAAGGAGAGAAGGAATGGAGGGAGGGAGGAGGAAAGGAAGGAGGGAGAGAGGGAAGGAAGGGGGAGGAAAGGAGGGAGGGAAGGATAGATGGAGGGAAGGATGAAGGAAGGAAGGAAGGAAGGAAAAAGAGGGAGGGAGGGAGGGAGGAAAGCAACTAATGACGCTAATTTTCTTCTGATCAGCTGGGTAACATTAATAGATATTAAATTAATGTTAATACTTTGTAATTAAATTTTTCACATTCTGAATGTTAGACTTATTTGATGTATAATTAAGAGGGTCTAAGGGCATAGGAGAGAAACATTCATCAGGTGATAGCTTCAACCATAGGATTCCAAATTGGCACATTAACTTTTTTGGATTTCTCACAGGTCCCCCCACTCCCACCCTACCTGATTGGCTGAAAGACAGAAAAAGTGGTGGTGAGGGCGGTGATGGTGGGAAATAACAAAGAAATAGTAGCATGTAGGGAAGATTCATGGTAAAATCTGATGATAGATGAGGTAGCCTTTTTTTGACAAAAATATGGAAATTGTATCCATATGCACATACATCCCCCCCCAAAAAAATACTAAATAGCAGATAATTGTACATCAGTTTTTACGTAAGAGAATTGAAAAGTGGGGTCTGTTGTGTTTGGGCCTGGGCCAGCCGTTGCTCCTCAGCTGGGAGAGACGCGGCACAAAGTGAATGTGAAAGCCTGGCTGACAGCCAGGAAGATGTGGCAGACAGCCAGGAAGATGTGGCAGACAGCCAGGAAGATGTGGCAGACAGCCAGGAAGATGTGGCAGACAGCCAGGAAGATGTGGCAGACAGCCAGGAGGACGAGGCCACTGGGACGCAGGATTCAGCAGACAGCCCAGGGGATTTGACATACAGTTCCTCAGACAGTCTTTTGTCTCTGGATTCTTCTGCAGATCAATATATTGATCTGCGTAGCCGAAGAGCTATGCAAAGAAGGGATCGCTTTAAGGAGTATTACAAGTCATTATAGGAGCACCTGGGCTGGGTGTGGTTCTTATACTGAGGGCTGGGTGTGGTTCCCTTAATGAGGGCTAAAGGTATAAAAGGGAACAATGGCCCAAGGCAAACTGTGGCTGTTTATCTGTGTTATTTTGTGGTTCCTGCTCTGAAGTTTCTGTTCCGTGCTGTTGGAGTTTTCAACCCAGCTTTTTCAGACAAGTGGGAGGTGAAAACTCTGGGACTTGCTGTTTGCTTCAAAGATTCAAAAGGACTCCTGAAACATCTTTCCTCATTCCAGGTTGTCTTTGTTTGTTTTTTCCTGTGTTTTTGTATGCGGCTGAAGTAAGCCTTGCACTATCATTGTTTTTGGACACTAAGAACTGTTTTGAGTAACCCTTTTTGTTTATTTAATACAAGTTTGCTGATTAGCAGAGCACGTGTGTGTTTGATTTCTTTTCCTTGGACTATTACACATTGCCTGAGCCAGTCAGGCAGAACAGGGTCCAGAAAAATAAAGGATACTTAACTTATTATCTGTTTGAGTGGAGAAAATTAGGCAAATGTTACATTAAATATGAATAATATAGAAATAGAAGTGTTGCAGAAAGATCAGCAGTGTACTACCTAATTCTTTCTCTATTTTTAGGTTAATAAGTTCAAGGGGCAAACACATGGATAAAAGATATCCAGTTTACCAAAGGTTAGTGGGAAGAGCAGAGCAATTATTATTAGAAGAAAATGAACAGATTTCATAATGGTAGGAAATGGAATTTTCCAATGTTCCACATTTGGATATTTGCTTTTAAATGGGTCGACAAATATTTTGGAATCTAATGCAATAAAATGCCCAACTTTGTACAGAAATAGTGAGAGAAATAACATTTTTTTACACAGTTTGTTTCCATCTTGAGCCAACTTTAAGTTATAAATTAATTCTAAGACCTCAGAGTCAAGTGATAAAGTTTGTTCTAAAATAGATAAGTGTGTCATTTACCTCTGCTACTAAGCTTACTATATTGAGTTGTCTTTAGGCCAAAACAAATAGCAATATATGTACATACTGAACTAACAGGAAATTGGAGATAGCACTTTGTTTAACAGTATAGATTGCATCTCTCTATTGAGAATCCTCATATATGACTGGGGGTAGGGGGAAACAGAAAAAAAATGAAATAATCTTGCATTAAAATGATGGCTTTTGTACTGAAAAACAGCAGTACCTCTAGTTATGAACTTAATTCGTTCTGTGACCAGGTTTTTAAGTAGAAAAGTTTGTAAGAAGAAGCAATTTTCCAATAGGAATCAATGTAAAAGCAAATAATGCGTGCAATTGGGAAACAACAGGGAGGGTGGAGGCCCTGTTTCCTTCCAGGAGATTCCTAGAGAGGTCCCACGGAGGTTTCTCCCCGTCTTTTCTGGCACTGTTTCTTCCCAGGAGATTCCTAGAGAGGCCCCACAGAGGCTTCTCCCTGCCTTTTCCGGCCCTGTTTTATCCCAGAAGATTCCTAGAGAGGCCCCATGGAGGCTTCTCCCCGCCTTTTCTGGTTACAGTTTTGGAGGCTCGGGTTTGTAAGTGGAAAATGGTTCTTGAGAAGAGGCAAAAAAATCTTCAATGCCCAGTTCTTATCTAGAAAAGTTCGTACGTAGAGGCGTTCTTATGTAGAGGTACCATTGTAGTGGGGAAAATAACATATTTTTATCCACTCCATTTCCATCTTTAGCCACGTTTAAGTTATGAGTTAATTCTAGGACCTTAGAGTCAAGTGATAAAGATTGTTCTAAAACAGATAAAATCACATGTATGTAATTTAAAGGCATCTTCTGGTACAGGAAATTGTTTCTGCTCAAGAAAATTATCCGGAGAACCAGTGTAAATAATTGTGATGTAACAAATTTATCTTACTGGCCCATAAAAAATGAGCAAATCTTGCAATTGTACAGTGTGCAGAATATATCGGCAGTATCTTCTGTAATCCTGTTTGTATGTGTGTGCATATAGGATTATAGAAGACACTATCAACTGATACAGCACTTTACAAGGCTTAATAAAATGCAGGAGGTAGTTTGCCTTCCTTTTTTTACCAGGGCTGATGTCCTAGATTGATCTAGTAAGCATATTTGTTATTTATTGCCGTTCTTGTTTTGTTCTTTAAAAAAAAATTGGCATTTTATGTTCCCGCTTTGGATTTATAATAAACTTCCTTAGTTAACTTAACAGATGGGGGAGCTCTGAGCCTCTTAATAAAATTATCTTAGAATATCTGGTTGATGTTTTAACAATCAAGCTTCCTGACAACAACAACAACAACAACAACAACAACAACAATAATAATAATAATTTATTAGATTTGTATGCCGTCCCTCTCCGAAAACTTAGGGCAACTCACAACAATAGTGAACAATATGAACAAATCCAATACTTAAAAACACTATCTAAAAACCCTATCATTAAAAATAAGCATACAACCCAATCATATCATCCATAAGCCTCATTAGCAGGAGGATGTATCAGCTATGTACATGAGCCGCCCCGAGTCTACGGAGAGGGGCAGCATACAAATCTAACAAATAATAATAATATTTAATAGCTACACTTGGGGAGTAGGTGGTGGTGGTAGGAAATGAGAGTTTATGTGTTGTAAATAATTTTTTTTATTAGAACCTTTGGGATATAAAGTCCTAAGACAGAGTTTTATTGATTACTTGCCAAGCAAAAAATCTTTCTGTTTGGTAAGCTAGTTTTGCCATTGTAACCTGGTTCTATGGTTTCATAATTAATGCCATCAGAGCATTAGTTTAGTATCTATTGCCATCAGAGCTGGTGGTGCAGTGGTTAGAGTGCAGCACTGCAGGCTACTTCAGCTAACTGCCAGCTGTAGTTCAGCAGTTCAAATCTCACCATCTGCTCAAAGTTGACTCAGCCTTCAATGCTTCTGAGGTGGGTAAAATGAAGACCCAGATTGTTGGGAGCAGCAGGCTGATTCTGTAAACTGCTTAGAGAGAGCTGTAAAAGCACTATGAAGTGTTATATAAGTCTAAATGCTATCTCCATTATGCTCTGAATTTGTTGTGGCCT
Organism: Erythrolamprus reginae; assembly: GCF_031021105.1. Classification (NCBI taxonomy): domain Eukaryota; kingdom Metazoa; phylum Chordata; class Lepidosauria; order Squamata; family Dipsadidae; genus Erythrolamprus; species Erythrolamprus reginae. Next base: position 20,508,041 of record NC_091956.1, on the reverse strand, counting down.
GTGAAATTAGCAATGAATCCAGAGGACAGTAGAAGTGTGGTAAAAGCGACCTGTGTTCCAAATACCCGATACTGACAGAAAAGAGGAAATTGTGTTAGAGGCTGAAGAGCAACCAGGGCCTTGTTCACCTCCTGAGATGAGTGACTCAGGAGGAGAGGAGGACCCTCTTCTTGATGCTAGGATTCACAGGGCCTATAGTAGGCAAGAATGGTTACTCAGGAGGAGGCTTCCTTGTGAATAGCACTCCTGGCTACTGGGCCACATGCTCAAGCTATTTAAGGAAGAGTCAGATGACACTTTGTTGCAGAAGACAATGCAGTTTCATTCCAGAATCTTGTGCAGTCATTGAAATGGAGAAACACCCTCACAACATGACCAAATGTGACAATACCTCCCGCCTACCAGACACTTGGAAACTAGATCTTATCAACAAATGAAAACTGCCACTGGACCCAGAATAAAACAGGCACCACCACCAATCATCTTCACCAGATCCAAACCCATATCCACCCACAGACAAAATACAACAACCACCCAGAAGCCAAACCATGGTGGCATCTCCAACTGCTGCACCCCCCCCCCCCACACCCACACAAAGCAAACTGATACATGTCATAAACACATAGCCAGCCACAAACTCGGAGCCAACCAAAACCCAGGATGTTAAATCACAGACATATATTACAAAACAGCTGACTAGTCTGCAGGCATCAACTGCAACAACTACTCAAGATGTCACCCCTAATCTGCAAACATCAACATCAACTGCATCAAGCTCAAGTTGTTACCCGATCAACTAATCAGGATGCTACAACACAGCCAACCAACCTGCTTGCAGAAGTTGAACAAGCACTCCACATACCCCCACCAGTATTTATAGAGGGACAGCAGCTCTGACCACGCTTTGTTCGCCCTAGCAGGAACTGAAAACAACACTCTGAAGATTATGAGTGGGACCTTGTTGAAAGGTCACCAAGATATGATCAATCTTACATGGGAAAAAACCTGAATGCGCCAAGACCTACATATATATATGGCTAGTGGGTATGGCTAGCTGATGAGGCCAAAATAAGGCTGAAATAGATCTATCCTAGTCTCCCTTAATTTTCAAATTCAGCAAAAAAACATGTGACACATACAGATTGAATTGTCGGCTATCAATAAAATTAACTGCCTTGGAAATGGCCCTGGGTTGGGCCGAGAAGCAAATAAGGAGCTGTGATGTTCCTTCAATACACCAGGGTGATTCGACACAAAAATATGTAACCCTTCCCTGGTGCAAAGCTGAAGGGATTGCATACTGTAGCCTAGAGGATAATTCTCTGCCTTACAAGGCAAAGGTTGCAGGTTCAAGTCCCAGTGGGTATGGCTAGCTGATGAGGCCAAAATAAGACCGAAATAGATCCATCCTAGTCTCCCTTAATTTTCAAATTCAGCAAAAAAACATGTCACATATATATTTGTGCACACACAAATCCATTTCATGCTCAGCTCCCAGTTTACATAAGAAAGATTGCAGCCACAATTTGATTTGAATTTTCTTTTAAATTCAGCTTGCACTTAACGCTCTGCAGCTGGTACAACATTATTCTAGGTGAATGCATAAGCAGTTTCCTTCAAGCATGGAAAATGAGAAGTGAGGCTGCCCGGCTGGTTACATTTCCCTCCCTTGTGCCAGGCATCCTTCTGCTTCCATGCTCCAGTTAACAAATATCAATTAGCGTCTTCCGTAGGCAGCTGATTTCAAGCAAACTTCATCATTACTGAGGGTATGCGTCACACATGCTGTAGAGGGAAGCAAAAAGGAAGTGTGGAGCAATGATTCTGGTAGCAGAGATCTCCCTTGGTGGCATTCAATTGGTGTTTTATTCTATTTGTCTTCTTCCATTTTTGGACTTTCAAAGCTTGCTTATAGAGTCAGGATTCTCTGCTGGTGATCACTGATCACGTCTCTAAGAGTTATCTAAACAAAATGGAATTCAAGGTAGAGAAAAGTAAAGTCTTAGGCTCAGGCAAGAAAAGCCAAAAGTACATGTATATGTTGGGTAAAACCAGACTTAATAGCAGAAAGTGTTTGAGAGATCTTGAAGTTTTAGTGGACAACTAATTAAATTTGAGCCAGCAGTTTGCAGTGGCAGCCAAAAAAAAAGCCAATTTCATCCTGAGTTGCATTAACAGAGAGATACTATCAGGATCATGTGAGGTACTAAGACCACTCTATAAAGCCTTAGTAAGACCACTGGTAGAATACACCATCTAGTTTTGGCCACCACATTTTAAAATAGATGTTGAGACTCTAGTAAAAGTAGAGAGAAGAGCATAGCTGATTAGGGGACTAGAGGCTAAAACTTAAGATGAACAGTTGCAGGAACTGGACATGGCTAGTATAGTGAAGAGAAGGACCAAGAGAGACATTATAGCAGTGTTCCAACATTTGAAGTGTTGCCACAGAGAGGAGGGTATCCAGCTATTTTTCAATGCACCTGAAGGTCAGACAAGGAATAATGGATGGAAACTGAACAAGGAGAAATTCAACTTAGAAATAAGGAGACATTTTCTGACAGTGAGAACAATCAACCAACAATCAACCCACCATTTCGGTTCTTTTACCCTCTGTCCCTGCGCGAAGAGTTCCATCCCCCTTTAGTTTCTCTGTTTCCTAATGTTTTCATTGTTTGTACCTTCGTATCTCTTTACTTCTGCATTGACAAAAGCAAAAAATATTCCTACGAAAACTAATGTCTACATCAGTGGTGGGTTGCTTCCAGTTCGGACCAGTTCTATAGAACCGGTAGTATAAATTTCCCTACGCTCGCCGAACCAGGTTTGACCACTGGTTGGCTATGCCCCCAAACCTGCTCTAATGGCGGCGCCACAGATGCCGCCATTTTGTTTTTGTCAGCTTAAAACTAACCTGCCAACTTAGTTTTCAGCAGTGCGCATTCACATGTATGGATGTGCAAAGTGCACTTATGCTCATGTGGGAGGAAGTGAACCAACAGTGAGGTAAGTAAACCCATTGTCTACATAAAGGTTAGCCATTTAGCCAGAGCCGGGGTGGCAGAGTGGTTAGAGTGCAGCACTGCAGGTTACTTCAGCTAACTGATAGCTGTAGTTCAGCCATTCAAATCTCACCACCGGCTCAAGGTTGACTCAGTCTTCCATCCTTCCGAAGTGGGTAAAATGAGGACCCAGATTGTTGGGAGCAATATGCTGGTTCTGTAAACTACTGAGACAGGGTTGTATGAAGCAGTAGAAACATAGAAGACTGACGGCAGAAAAAGACCTCATGGTCCATCTAGTCTGCCCTTATACTATTTCCTGTATTTTATCTTACAATGGATATATGTTTATCCCAGGCATGTTTAAATTCAGTTACTGTGGATTTACCAACCACGTCTGCTGGAACTTTGTTCCAAGCATCTACTACTCTTTCAGTAAAATAATTTTTTCTCATGTTGCCATTGATCTTTCCCCCAACTAACTTCAGATTGTGTCCCCTTGTTCTTGTGTTCACTTTCCTATTAAAAACACTTCTCTCCTGGACCTTATTTAACCCTTTAACATATTTAAATGTTTCGATCATGTCCCCCCTTTTCCTTCTTTCCTCCAGACTATACAGATGGAGTTCATTAAGTCTTTCCTGATACGTTTTATGCTTAAGACCTTCCACCATTCTTGTAGCCCATCTTTGGACCCGTTCAATTTTGTCAATATCTTTTTGTAGTATATTTTGTAGTATACAGTGATCCCTCGAGTTTCGCGATCTCGATCTTCGTGAAACGCTATATCGCGATTTTTTAAAAAATATTAATTTAATTTAAAAAAAAATCACTTCCGCGTTTGGCTTCGGGAGTCAGCTGGGAAGCGGCGCGGCTGTTTTAAAAGGTCGCCGCCGGCCTGGGGGGCTTCCCAGCACCCCTACGAACCCCCAACCCGGGTTTGGGGGGGTGCTGGGAAGCCCCCCATGCCGGCGGCGACCTTTTAAAACAGCCACGCGGCTTCCCAACTGAGTCCTAAAGCCAAACGCCAAAGGCGAACTTCCGCGTTTGGCTTCAGGACTCAGTTGGGAAGCCGCACGGCTGTTTTAAAAGGTCACCGCCGGCATGGGGGGCTTCCCAGCACCCCCCCAAACCCGGGTTGGGGGTTCGGGGGGGTGCTGGGAAGCCCCCCATGCCGGCGGCGACCTTTTAAAACAGCCGCGCGGCTTCCCAACTGAGTCCTAAAGCCAAACGCCAAAGGCGAACTTCCGCGTTTGGCTTCAGGACTCAGTTGGGAAGCCGCACGGCTGTTTTAAAAGGTCACCGCCGGCATGGGGGGCTTCCCAGCACCCCCCCAAACCCGGGTTGGGAGTTCGGGGGGGTGCTGGGAAGCCCCCCATGCCGGCGGCGACCTTTTAAAACAGCCGCGCGGCTTCCCAACTGAGTCCTAAAGCCAAACGCCAAAGGCGAACTTCCGCATTTGGCTTCAGGACTCAGTTGGGAAACCACGCGGCTGTTTTAAAAGGTCGCCGCCGGCATGTGGGGCTTCCCAGCACCCTCCCAAACCCGGGTTGGGGGTTCAGGGGGGTGCTGGGAAGCCCCCCATGCCGGCGGCGACCTTTTAAAACAGCCGCGCAGTTTCCCAACTGAGTCCTGAAGCCAAATGCGGAAGTTCGCCTTTGGCGTTTGGCTTCAGGACTCAGTTGGGAAGCCGCGCGGCTGTTTTAAAAGGTCGCCGCCGGCATGGGGGGCTTCCCAGCACCCCCCCCAAACCCCCAACCTGGGTCTTCCCGGCCGCCCACGCAAAGGGGAAACCCCGGCTCCTCGCTGATGCCCGCCGCTCGCCCGCCCGCCAGCAAGAGGGGAAGACCCAGGGAAGGTTCCTTCGGCCGCCCAACAGCTGATCTGCTCGGTAGCGCAGCAGCAGCGAGGAGCCGAATCGGGGTTTCCCCTTTGCGTGGGCGGCGGGGAACGCAAACTCCACCATCTGCGCATGCGCGGCCATGGGAAAAAGGGCGCGCATGCGCAGATGGTGTTTTTACTTCCACAACCCTACATTGCGAAAAATCGATTATCGCGAGGGGTCTGGGAACGGAACCCTCGCGATAATAGAGGGATCACTGTATAAGTCTAAATGCTATTGCTATTTAAGATACGTTGTTGTTTTGAAAGCAATTCTCCCACGAAATATTTTATGTATGTATGCTTGTATCTGTGCATATGCCGCCCTCTAAGTTTCCCCTTTTAACATGGAAATTTAAAGTGGTGAAATCTTGAAAATTAAAAGCTTTGAAGGAAGATAAATGCCTGGAAGTGCCCTAGTTCCAAAGTGCAAATTAGTGAATATACATGTAATTGCAACTTTCTACCATTATTTAATTTGACATTTCTAAAAGATAAGGGAGATTAAACTTTCCTTCGCATTAACCATGTATTTTGTCTCCACAAAATTTGTTCTGCTGTGTGTGCTGACTCCACAGTTAACTTCGGGTTGGAAAGATTAGCTGTGTTAGAAGAAGTTTTATTGATCCATCAATGGATGTTAGCTAATAATAATTTATTTCATTTAGAGGTCTGGTGATAATTTATTTAAATTATTATTTAAAGCCCTAGATCAGAGGTCCTCATTTTTTTTATTTTTAATTATGCAAAAGGGATATATATATATATATATATATATATATATATATATAATATACATTCTAACATTTATAATTTACTTATATAGTACACGTAGGTGGGGAGGGAGAAAAGAAGAAAGGTAGGGGGTTGGGGAAGAAGGGAAAGAGATATAAGGGGAAGGGGGATAAGAAATTGGAGCAAAAGGGGAGTGGTAAGAAGAGAAGGCCAGCATTAGAGCTGGGGCTTTCATGCTTTGCGGCCTGTGGTTTAAATTTCCCTAAAGTTTTATCCATATGTTTTTGATGTAATTGTTAGTGCCAATACGTATAAGTGGTTTAAAGGTTTGTTTTCTTTGTAATTTAAAGTTCGTGTCAATCGATGTTTACAGTTTGTCGTTTCAATTTGATGTTATGGTTTGTGATGTAGGTTGCTAGTTTTTCAAGTTGTTTTTGTTGGATATTTTTCTTGATGAATAATTTTTAAGTAATTCCTTTTTTTTAACCAGAGGTACCATTTGTCCCATGCTTTGTAGAAATCTGTCTCATCCTTGTTTTGCAATTCCATTTTTAGCTTGGACATTTCTGCACATTCCATTATTTTAATCAAAAGTGATAGAACGGTTGGGTTTTTTTCTTGTTTCCAGAATTGTGCATATAAAATCCTTGCGGTCCTCAATTTTTTAAAACAGGAAGCCAATTCATGGTCCCTCTGACTATTGGGGGTCTGGACCAACTGGCGGGTGTGGATAGGTGGTCATGTGACTTGGTGATCATGGGCAATTTAGCAGTCCTTTAACTAATAGATACAAATTAAACTTCAATTTACTTTGCTCCTGGGAGTGTTTTATTTGCTTTTCTTTGCTTGTTGCTCTTTTGGTTGACTTTTCTTTTTACTAGATCATTTCTTGAGTTGTTTAGACAGAGTTGGGCTTCTCCCGGTTCTGCCCATTTACCCAGGAGACTTCTGCGCATGGGCAGAAGCATCATGCATGGCCCAGTATGTAAACCAGCAGCAAAAATTATTTAGAACCCACCACTGTGTTTAGAAGAGTCTAGTGGTCCCATTCAAGAAACTCAGTTTTGTAGCAATTCTTATCAGTGCCAAAGAACTTACAATCAAGAAGTCTCTCTCTCTCTCTCTCTCTCCCTCCCTTCTTCTCAGCCTCTCTCTTCTCTGTCTCTACTTCCTTCCTTCCTTCCTTCCTTCCTTCATCCCTTCTTCTCTCTCTGTCTCTTCTCTCTCTTTTTCCTTCCCGCCTCCTTCCTTCCTTGCTTGCTTCCTTGCTTCCTTCCTTCTTTCTTTCTTTCTTTCCTCCCTTCCTTCCTTCATCCCTTCCTCTCTCTTTGTCTCTTGTCTCTCTCTTTTTTCCTTCCTGCCTCCTTGTTTCCTTCCTTCCTTCATCCCTTCCTCTCTCTCTGTCTCTTGTCTCTCTCTTTTTTCCTTCCCGTCTCCTTGGTTCCTTGGTTCCTTGGTTCCTTGGTTCCTTGGTTCCTTGGTTCCTTGGTTCCTTGGTTCCTTGGTTCCTTGGTTCCTTGGTTCCTTGGTTCCTTGGTTCCTTGGTTCCTTGGTTCCTTGGTTCCTTGGTTCCTTGATTCCTTCCTTCCTTCCTTCCTTCCTTCCTTCCTTCCTTCCTTCCTCTCCCTATCTTTATTTCTCTCTCTGTGTCCACTGAGGGGAAGGTAAGGGATTCCTGATCTGACCTTGACACTGTGTCAGAATGGTCAAACACCTGGCAACTCCAAATGTCAACCAACAAATGCTTTGTCCTAAACATTGGCAAAAAGAATCAGAACACCAAATGCAAGCTGAATAAACAAGACCTTGCAGATGACCCTCACTCAGTACATGACCTTGGAATAATCATATTTTTTGCCAATATTTCATATAGAAACTAGGTAATAATATCAGTGTTTGTGAGTGTGTCGTTTTCTCCTTGTTACCAATAGCTGGCCTTGTCAGTTTTGATGGGGTTTGATTTTCTCCTTGATAACTAATTCCTTATTAGTTATCTATTGTTCTCTACTTAATTGTTATCTACCATTGAATTGGGAAATTGTTTTCTGATTGATTGTTTGTCTTGGGTTAATCCCTGCTTATCTGGGCATTGGTTGTTGGGTTTGGTCTTTTATTTGCTTATTAACTTTTTTGATCGTCTCTATTGAATTTTGGGAAATTGGGGGTTATTTCTATGCATCTTCTAGTGGCTGATATGTCTGAATTAATTACCTTAACATTTTTGGATTTGTTTTAATCTTAGATGCTGTTATGCCAGGCTTCATGTTACAAGCCCCAATTAAGTCAGAAATGTAAATTCAAACACACACGCTGTTGTAAAGTAAACAGAGAGACGGCTTATCAAAACAAAAGTACTGTACGCACGCACTTTAAACAGCCAAAGTGCTCTCCCACAAACCACAAGCCTTGAATACTACGAAAAACAAAAACAACACAGAGCAGATAAAGGTAGCTGTGAAGGCGTCACAGCCAATCCCCTTCAAGAGTCCACAAAATGTACTTAACTGTGAAATATCCAAAAAGTCTTTGCAAATCCTGGAACAGTCCAAATCAAACAACATTCATCCTTCTCCAAATGGATAATCTCCCATGCACGCTCTCAGTGACACTGGCAATTTATCAGCAGCCCCATTAGTCTAATTGCCCCAGCCACAGGTGTTCTCCCTTATCTTCTATAATACTTGCACAGTTGTTCCCTTCTCGTCATAAACCTGCGCCTGTGAGCATCTATTAATCCATTTTCCTCTGAGTCTGATGATGATGATGACTCACTAATGGGGTCATTAGCTAATGGGCTGCCTGCATCTCCCTGACCAGCCAATTCTGCTTCACTCCCAGAGTCTGTCCTTGACACAGAATCTTCACTATCCAAAGCTGTTGGCAGTAAAACCAGTCTCTGAGAACTTGAGGATTCTCCCAAACCAACATCCACGGTCCTTGGAGCAGGAGCTGGCCCAGAGCCAACCACAACAGATGCTAACAGTTTCCCAGTTGAAACTATGGTTAGGTCTCTCCATATGCTCTACCTTTAAGTTTGCATCTGAATTACTGCTTAAATACTGGTCCTTCTCTGTAATAACAGAATAGCAATAGCAATAGCACTTCCCAATGTTTTACAGACTTCTCTAAGCATTTTATAGAAGCAGCCTGTTGCTCCCAACATTTTGGATCCTCCTTGTATTGACCTCAGAAGGAATGGAAGGCTGAGTCAACTTTGAACGGATCAGAATCGAACTCTTGACAGTGAGCAAAGTCAACCTGCAATACTGCATTCTAACCACTCTGTCACCATGGCTCTTATGTTGATTTCATGTCTTTCTTCACTGCATATGAACTAGAGCGCCATCGTTTTCAGCAAAGGATGAAAGACAGAGAGAGCATTCCTATAAGCTTTTTACTTTCTGCTTTTCTCAACTTCACAATATCCATGTTTAAAGAAGGGTGAATGATGCATGAGAGTCAGCAAGAGCTGTTCCTAAAGTTGTTAGCCAGGGAGGGAGGGAGAGGAACAATATATAATACATAACTAGAGAATGCTAGCTCAAAAGCTTCAATTCCCACTGTCCCTACACAGCTGTACAGATCTATAGAATTGCCGAGAGACCACCCACATGAAGTCTGGAAGATAGATGCATTTTACCATTAAGAAAGTTATTAAAACACAGCAAAATACAACAGGGATTTCTTAGCAGTTTTCCTTTCAACTTTAGATTATATTTTCTTCACACAACCTCTTGGTCTAACTCTAAACTGGTTCACACAACCGACAGGCATGGTAGAAAGGCAGCAAAGCTACTACTGAACTCTGAATTCTTCTGTTCACACACCACAGACATTTATATTTATCGGACATTTGGCTTCAGCTGTGGACACCCTGTGCAAGTAAGGTATTGTTTGTTCCCCTGATTGGACCACCTTTGATGTTGTTGTTATTGTTGTTGTTGTTGTCATTGTTGATGCTGTGTGTGGCTCCAGAGTAAAGGACACAGTGATTTATATACCGATGTTTTTAAGATTGTGAGATGTAGCACAGATCAAGATTTTGAAGAAAAAATCAAGAAGAAATAGGTTTTCACCCTCCCTGGCCCCAAAGTAGAACTCTGCAGGCTTCCAAGACCCTCTGCACATCTGTTTTTTGTGAAAACAGGCCCGTTTTTTAGAAAACGGGGATGCACAGAGGGTTTGGTAGGCTTGTAGAGTGCTCCTGGGGGCTATTTTTTAAAAAAACAGGGGCATTTTTTTTATTTGATTTGATTGGATTGGATTGGATTGGATTTGATTGGATTGGATTTGATTTGTATACCGCCACCTCTCCGAAGATTCGGGGCAGCTCACAACATATAAAATAACAATGCCATATAATCCAAATCCAATTAATATGAACCCACTAATCTAAACTAAAATCCCCATTATTAAAAATCAGTCATACCCACTCAGCAACAGCATACATGTCCAGAGGGCCAGAATCTAATGGCCCTAAGCCTGGCAGCATAAATGAGTCTTTAGACTCTTACGGAAGGCGAGGAGGGTGGGGGCAGTATGAATCTCTGGGGAAACTGATTCCAGAGGGCGGGGCCCACACATAGAAGGCTCTTCCCCTAAGCCCCACCAAGCAACATTGTCTAGTTGTCGGGACTTGGAGAAGGCCGACTCTATGGGCCCTAACCAGTCATTGGGATTCATGCAGCAGAAGGCGGTCCCGCAAGTAGTCTGGTCCAATGCCATGTAGGGCTTTTTGCCATGTGTCACATTTTTGCCCTCCTGAAACCCCAGGAGCAGTCTCCAGACCTCCAAAACCCTCTGCACGTCCCTCTGCGAACCCTCTGCAAAGGCCTGTTTTTGGTGAAAATGGGACGCATGGGGCAGGTTTTTGGGAAGCCAAAAATGTCTGTATTCAGTGTATAAGATGCACTAATATTTCCACCCTCTTTTGTGTGTGGGGGGGGATGTGTCTTATACTCCAAAAACATGATAGATAGGTTTCTGTTTGGAGTAGAGGTTGTGTTTATAAATTAGGAATGGTATATAAATTAAGAAAAAAAAATCTAGCTCACAATCTTTGCAGCATAGAGATTTTTACAGCAGTCTACAGCTATCTATGTCAGGAATGTTGTGTCTTCAGACTGTATGGTCTTTCCTCAAAGTTCTGCATTATTTTGCACAACAAAGCAGAAGTAAACAAGAGTTTGTTTTCAGGAACTGCATTGGTCTGAGAGATTTCCCCCCTTTCGCATCAAGGCTTTTGCAATTAAAATGAACATCTTTTCACATTCACAAAGAATAATGGGAGATGCTTTGAAAAGGATTCGACTGAGAGGAATGCAAATTGCAGGAGAAGCTGCTACAAAGTCTTTGAAGATTAACTTGGAAAGTACTTCTTGCCTGGTGAATTCTAGTTTGCGAAGTTTAACCACAGATGCACTACAGGTATTTTATTATTATTATTATTATTATTATTATTATTATTATTATTATTATTATTATTATTTATTAGATTTGTATGCTGCCCCTCTCCGAAGACTCGGGGCGGCTCACAACAAACGATAAAACAATATTGTACAGGCACAAATCTAATATTAAGAAAAAACTAAAAAACCCTATCAATTAAAAAAACCAAACAGCACATACATACCAAACATAAATTATAATAAGCTTGGGGGAAAGGTGTCTCAAATACCCCATGCCTGGCGGTATAGATGGGTCTTAAGTAGTTTACGGAAGACGAGGAGGGTGGGAGCAGTTCTAATCTCCGGGGGGAGTTGATTCCAGAGGGCCGGGGCCGCCACAGAGAAGGCTCTTCCCCTGGGGCCCGCCAGACGACATTGTTTAGTCGACGGGACCCGGAGAAGGCCAACTCTGTGGGACCTTATTGGCCGCTGGGATTCGTGCGGTAGTAGGCGGTTCCGGAGGTATTTTGGCTAAGCTATTTCAGACATGAGGTCATAAGGACTGCAGTTCCACCGGCGGAAATGAAGATGTGTGCGCAGCTCCAGCTGATCATTGGCTGTCACTTCCTGGATTACTGGTCTCAGCTCATCTCTCTTGGAGAGGCAAACTGTTCCATTCATTAATTTTTCTCACTGTCAAGATTTTTCCCCTCAGTTCTAGGTTGGATCTTTCTTGAATGAGTTTCCATCCCTGGCCTCTTGTCCTACCTCAAAATGAGTTCACCACAGGACCTGTTCAGAGGTTAAAAATTATTGGAACAAGATGGTGGAATGGATAAAAGAAATAACAAAGGAAGAAGTGGGGAAAAAAACCCCAGAATCATGTTAACTGGGCATTCTCAATAAGAAATTTAAAAAAGAAGTATGATATTTGATTATTGACATTTTGACAGCGGCAAGGGTAGTATATGCTCAACAGTGGAAATCTGATAGAATACTAGAAGAAGGGATGATAATTAAGAAGGTGATAAATTGTGCAGAGATGGATATGCTGTCAACAAGGCTAGAAGGAAAAGAAGACTCAGAATATTATAAGATATGGGAAAATTTTTATAATTGGCTAGAGGAAAGAAAGGATGAAAGAAAAGAAATTACATAGAAAGATGTTCTGCCTGGCTCTCTAGTAGGAGCCTCCCGAAAATTCAAGGGTACAAATTTCAGACACATACACGTTTGAAAATTCAAAACAATGTTCTTTATCACAAAAGTCAAAATAAACTAAGCACTCTTTTTGTATTGCAAAGAGCACTCTTCCCAAAACAACCGGGTAGTCTGTACAATTTCCCTTAAGCAGTCATTAAGTACTTAGCTAGCAGCTGTGAAGAAACTTCACGCCCCTTCTTCTTCCAAAGAAGTGAGACACATACACACACGTTGCTCTGCTTTGGTTTCAAAGGCGTGAAAAATCAACAAACGAAGTCCAGAAAACAGCAACACACGATTCCTGAAGAACTGCGATCAGATACTCTTCCACAACAGCGAAACCCACACGCTGCTATTTATAGCAGCAGCCCTAATTACTGGAGCCCCACCCAAACACAGGTGGCCTCTCTTATCTCCTGTAATATGTCCTTACTTGGTCTCTTCTACGCATAATTCTGCGCTTGCGTGGGTCCAAGACATCTTCACCCGAATCAATGGAAGATAATGGACTGCCTGGGCAGTGTGCCAAGCCCCCCTCTTCCAAGTCACTCCCACCTTCTTCTTCGTCCAAGGAAACTAAACTCTGAATTGACTCTGTCGGCAATAACACAGGCCTGTGACATGTTGAAGTTTCCCCTGCATCCACCTCCACATTCCCTGGGGCAGGAGCTGGGCCAGAGCCAACCACAACAGAAGCCGCCCCGAGTCTGCGGAGAGGGGCGGCATACAAATCCAATAAATAATAATAACAATAATAACAGAAAGATAATCTAAGAAATTAATGAATGAAATTCAAAGGTAAATATCTTAAAATGTAAAAGTGCAAAGCAGTATGTTAACAAAAAAAAGGGGAAAATGGAAAATTCTGATTGAAAATTCTAAATGAGCAGGGAATGCAAATTTCCCAAATGTATTTTTTATGTTTTTTTCCCTTTGTTTTGTTTGTCATTGTAATTTTTGTATATGTATAAAAATTAATAAAAATAATAATAATAATTTAAAAAACCCAAAATGAGTTCACCACAGAGGTGAGTCACTACCAGTTCGGGCGAATCAATAGTGTCAGTGGATGATCTCCGTATGCTCAGAAGCTTCATCTCCAAACCTGTAGCAAAGTTAAGTAAAACCCTTTACTGGTTCACCAGCACTGATTATCCCAGAGAGAGTAGACCAGCAAGGATAATAAAGTTCTTTCTTTTCCTCTCCGTTCTCCTTTTCATTAAAATTTTAAAAGCCCCAACATCTGGAAGCCAGGGGTGAGTTGCCAAAGGGGATTACAACTTTCAAGCTCAGTATAAAATTGCAGGTGTATTTGAAATGCATGGCAAAAACACCCCCCAAAACTTTCCCTTTTTTAAAAAAAAATGTTTTATTAATTTTTCAAAAAACAGACATAACAAAAATAACATACAACATTTAGTGGAGCTACAGTCGCTCCGCTCAAAGTAGAAGTCATCCTCATAATAATAAAAGAAAAAAATTCAACTAAAAAATATATGTAAGTATATAAAGTAAAAATATCAGTTTTAATATAATAAATCTAAAACTATATCAAAGTTTATAAAAATATATGTGAAAAAGATCGTATAAATCTTTCGCCTTTTACCAAAACTTTCCAAGACAACAAATTTTAGATTTCTCAGCTCTAGTATAACAAACGACAAGAAGATTCTTGAAATATAAAAATCTGGGCTATAGATGTAGCTATTGCTGTGAAGGACTGCAATTTTCTTCAGGCTGAATCATCCCTAGTTGAATGAAAATGAGAGAGAACAATTGACTAGCCAGAAGAGTTAATACCTCCATTCACAGCTAATGTTTATATTTCTGTCTCCCAATTTCCCCCTGCCAGCTAATTCTAATATTACCCTTTACGGGTTTATAGGTTTGAAACCCATTATTAACTTTATATAAAGGCCTTTATTAACTGGAAACTTAAGCTTTCTAATAATCATTTTAGATTACCGTGGTTAGCACTCCTGCCATTCCAGTCAGCAAATGAAGCACCAGATGAATGAAATTCATTGTCAATGGAAACCTTTGAGCCTACCTCTAAAGAGACAAAGGGGGGTGGTGGTGTAACAGCCACAACAATAACATGCCAGTGACTCAGATTTAATGCAGAGTGGGATCTTGGCTGGTTGCAATATTACTTTACAGGTGTAGCTTTGGAAATGTCTTGTGAAAAGGAAGATATATGTGCTATTTAATTTTGTGATTTATATAACTGAACCATTTAAACAGTGCTTGCTGCTCCTGGCTCACCCTACCCCTTAATAGTTCCAAAAATTCCAGGAAGGAAAGAAGGAATGAAGAAAAGAAGGGAGAGAGGGAGGGAGAGAGGGAGGGAGCTGGAGGGAGGGAGGTAGAGGGAAGATGGAGGAAGGTAGGAAGGAGAGAGAGGGAGGGAGGGAGGGAGGGAGGGAGGGAAGGAAGGTAGATTCCAGATATATTTTTTTTAAATTATAAGGAATCTTCCTTCCTCTCTCCCTCCTTCCCTCCTTTCTTTCTTTCTTTCTTTTATATTGCTCCTTCCTTCCTTCCTGCCTTCTTCCCTCCCTCCCTTCTTTCTTTCTTTCTTTCTTTCTTTTATATTGCTCCTTCCTTCCTTCCTTCCTTCCTGCCTCCCTCCCTCCCTCCTTTCTTTCTTTCTTTCTTTCTTTCTTTCTTTTATATTGCTCCTTCATTCCTTCCTCCCTCCCTCGGCCCCCTCCTTCTTCTTTCTTTCTTTCTTTCTTTCTTTCTTTCTTTCTTTCTTTCTTTCTTTCTTTCATATTGCCCTGAACTGGAAGGCTGCTTTACCAAATTTAACATTACAAATTAGTTACACTTAAAGGCCTGCTATTTCTTTCTCTCCTTCTTTCTAGAGGTGGAAATTTATGAGAAGCAAAGTTACTGTGTTAGCATTTAAGTGGCTTGTAGTTGGCTTTGAAGTGAATATGTCATTAAGATGAATTAAGGCAGTTTGTATAGCTCTGCTGGCATTGTTATTCCTGTCCATCTGGAAGCAAAGCAAACAGTGAAGGAATATGTTGATTTATAGAAAGAAAGTACCTTTGAAACTTTATTCTATTTAATGAAGCCTGCAAATCTTTCATGTAGAACTAAAGGGAATCCACATTTTTCTCTTGATGTGTAGTGAGTTCATGTTATAATTCACAATCGCTTTTGACACGTTGCGTCATCTGAAGAATTTGAATTCTCGTATATGAAAAAGTAAAATACATTTTAGGATGTTGAATTTATATGCATACTTAGGACAAGACTTGGTCTTAATGTATTTTTGCCTTTTATTTTAAATTAACCCTGCTAGTCTCCTCCCATTTACTATACACTTGTCACCCTCCGGGTCCTTTTAGACCCGGAGTATAAAAAGGTTGGTTCTAGCTACTGGAATGGTCTTTCTGAATACTTCTTTCACTAGTATACTAATTTGAACCTTTCTGAACACAATAAAATGAAAATTGAAGTGAAAAAAATTAATGCTTATTTGCTTATTTTGCTCATAAAGCCCGCCCCCATTTTTGTGAAATGTTGTTCATTTTCATCTAGATTAGGCTGAAAAATCTGACTTTTTTGACCATCTTTGCCATTGGAAAACTAATTTGAACATTTGTGAACATAATTAAATGAAAATTGAAATGAAAAAAATTATGCTTATTTGTTTATTTTGCTCAGAAACGGGCCTTTCCCCCATTTTTGTGCATTTTTTTTCATTTTTTCTAGATTAGCCTGCAAAATCAGAATTTTTTTTACTATTCTTGGCATTGGCATAATAATTTGAACATTTCTGAACACAATGAAATGAAAAATGAAATGAAAAAAATTGATTTTCGCAAAGATTGTACACTTGGGTTCTTCTGGGTCATTTATGACCAGAGTAAAAAAAAGGTTGGTTCTAGCTACTGGAATGGCTTTTTTGAATACTTTTTTCATTAGTATACTAAGTTGAACATTTCTGAACACAATGAAAGGAAAATTGAAGTGAAAAAAATAATGCTTATTTGTTTATTTTTCTCATAAAGCCCGCCCCCGTTTTTGTGCAATTTTGTTCATTTTTATCTCGATCAGCCTGTAAAACCAGAACCTTTTGACCATCTTTGGCATTGGTATACTACTTTGAACATTCTGAATATAATGAAATGAAATTTGAAATGATAAAAAATGATGTTCGCAAAAATTATAAACTTGTGCTCCTCCGGGTCCTTTTAGACCCGGAGTATAAAAAGGTTGGTTCTAGCTACTGGAATGGGGTTTTTTTGAATACTTTTTTTCACTAGTATACTAGTTTGAACATCCCTGATCACAAACAAATGAAAAATTAAATGAAAAAAAAAATGATTTTGCAGGCTAATCTATCTATAAATTGAAATAATTGCACACAGCTGGGGGGGGGGCTTTTCTGATCAAAATAACCAAATAAGCATTCATATTTTCATTTCAATTTTCATTTCATTGTGTTCAGAAATGTTCAAAATAGTACACTAGAGAAAAAAGTATTCAAAAAAACAATTCCAGTAGCTGGAACCAATGTTTTTTTACTCTGGGTCTAAAGAGCTGGAGGACTCCAAGTGTATATTCTGCGAACAGAACATTTTTTTTTATTTCATTATGTTCAGAAATGTTCAAATTAGTATGCCAGTGCCAAAGATAGTCAAAAAATTCTGATTTGGCAGGCTAATCTATCTATAAATTGAAAATAAAGAGCACACAGCCATGGGGGGAGGCCCTTTTCTGAGTGAAATAAACAAATAAGCATCATTTGTTTCATTTCAATTTTCATATCATTGTGTTCAAAAATGTTCAAATTAGTATGTCAATGCCAAAGATGGTCAAAAAAGTCATATTTTGCATCCTAGTCTAGATGAAAATGAACAAAATTTCTCAAAAATGGGGGGGGGCATTTATGAGCAAAATAAACAAATAAGCATTAATTTTTCCATTTCAATTTTGCTATCATTGTGTTCAGAAATATTCATATTAGTATACTAGCAAAAAAAGTATTCAAAAAGACCATTCCAGGAGCTGGAACCAACCTTTTTATACTCCAGGTCTAAAAGGACAATCACCCTTAGAATGAACCCTTCAAATGAGACAAAGTCATCAAATTTCAACTTTCAGATATGCAGGGAAATTTTTCTACAGGGTCTCAAACTTCATTTTGGACCCGAAGGGAACACCAGGGTTAAAAATATGGCTGCACTTATGCTCTTACGCTCTTGTAAGAAAGTATTCTTACAAAACTGCAACCTTCTTTTCTCTATGGTGGGTGGAGCTAACTTCCAAGGATGGGAAGAAACCACTCTTTTTCCAATCAGGATTGAATCTGAGTTTTTAAATTTCACCCCTCTGCCTGCTTTCCCCCTCTTTAGATTCAGTCCTTGGCTTTAAAGGACACGCGCATTAGAAACATAGAAACATAGAAGACTGACGGCAGAAAAAGACCTCATGGTGCATCTAGTTTGCCCTTATACTGCCCTGCATTTTATCTTACAATGGATATCTGTTTATCCCAGGCAGTTGCTGTGGATTTACCAACCACATCTGCTGGAGGTTTGTTCCAAGCATCTACTACTCTTTCCATAAAATAATATTTTCTCATGTGGCTTCTGATCTTTCCCCCAACTAACCTCAGATTGTGCCCCCTAGTTCCTGTGTTCACTTTCCTATTAAAAACACCTCCCGCCTGAACCTTATTTAACCCTTTATCATATTTAAATGTTACGATTGTGTCCCCCCTTTCCCTTCCATCCTCCAGACTATACAGATTGAGTTCATTAAGTCTTTCCTGATAAATTTTATGCTTAAGACCTTCCACCATTTTTGTAGCCCGTCTTCGGACCCGCTCAATTGTATCAATCTCTTTTTGTAGGTGAGATCTCCAGAACTGAACATTAGTTCATCTCCTTGGATTCTATTCATGGGGATCTTTGTGGAAACCAATTGTCTGCTTCATCGCACAAATCCTCCCCAGCCGGTAGCCATTGCCTGGGTTGAGGGCAGCTACGGGCTTTGGTCCAGATGAAAACTGTGCCTCCAGTCAAGGAGAAATCACCCCGAGCCTGTGCTCACTTCCTGGCTGTTGAGGCAACTGTAAGTCAGCCAGTTCCATGGGGCTTTGAGCACTGGAGCTGGAAGTTCACATGTCACACCACTTCATGGTGCTTTACATCTCTCTCTAAGTGGTTTACAGAGTCATCATATTTCCATCTAACAATTTGGGTCCACATTTTACCCACCTCAAAAGGATAGAAATCTGAATCAACCTTGAGCCTGGTGAGATTTGAACTGGCAAATTGCAGGCAGCCAGCAGGCAGCAGAAGTAGCCTGCAGTACTGCACTTTAACCACTGTGCTACCTTGGCTCATCGTGCTTTACAGCAGTCTCTAAGTAATTTAATGTTGAGCTTCATTATGGTTGTAACTTAAGGACAACCTGTAGTTAACTTATAACGACATTTTGCAAAATATTATATGACTTTGCACTGAGCAATAGGGAGACAAATAATATTTTAGGCAGTACCAACAGGGGACCAAACATTTCCTATTCTCCCAAATGGCATTTTATGCTTCTGTAATTCATACTGGGATATGTTCTCATGTTTGCAATTATTTAAATGTCAAGATCACCTGCAAATAATTGCTTGAGGGTTTTTTTTCATAAACAGATTATGAATTTGTTTCTTTTGTTCAATTGATTCCCAGGATCTAAGGGGGGAATCCCCTTGCTTTACTGTCTGAATTATTTATATGTTATAAATGTTGTGCATGTGTACAAAGAATTAATAGGCCTAAATACAATAGAATGCATCTACACAGTGGCTCAGTAGCTAAGACATTGAGCTTGTTGATCAGAAGGTCAGCAGTTCAGCGGTTCAAATCCCTAATGCCGCATAACTAGGGATTACTCTCGCTAATTGTCCCAGCTTCTGCCAACCTAGAAGTTCGAAAGCACATAAAAATGCAAATAGAAAAATAGGGATCACTTTTGGTGAGAAGGTAACAGTGGCCTTCATGACCATGGAGACATCTTCAGACAGTGCTTAGAAATGGAGATAAGTAGCACCCCTAGACACTGTTCCCCGAAAGCTGCGTGCGCGTGCCCCCCAAAATACACCCCCGCACGGCCTTTTTCACGGCCGCGGGCTCCCCATCCCCATGCCAGCCGTGGGGGGGGGGAAGGCGCCGGCAGCAGAAGGGAAGGGAGCTGCGGCCGCCCCTGCCTCCCCACAGTTCCTCCGGCCCCTCGGCCTTTCGGCGCTGCCCCCTGCCCGCCCCCTCTGCTCCTCCGCCGCCTCCTGCCTTTCGGCGCGGCTCCTCCCGCACCCGGAACACACACCCTGCCCGTCTCACCTTTGCCGAGAGCACTTTCATCCCAGGCTCTCGGCAAGGGGATTGCAGGAGAGGCGGAGCAGGCATTCTCTCAGAGGAGGTCGGCGAAGGTGATATTCAATGTTGGGGGTGCGCGAGCAGTTGCGCACGCTCCCTATCTCCCTGCTAGCCCGCTCGGAATATGCAAAATAAGAAAAGCCTTCGCCGGCGAAGGCTTTTCTTATTTTGAATGTTCCGGGGGGCTAGCAGGGGGATTTGGAGCACGCGCAAACACCCGCGCCCCCCGACATTGAATATCACCTTCGCCGGCCTCCGCTGAGAAGAACGGAGAGAGAACGAGAGATAGTGAGCGCAACAGACAGCAAGATAGAAAGTGAGAAAGAGAGAGAGAGAAAGGGGGGAGAGAAAGAGATAGCAAGAGAGAGAGAACAAGAGAGAGAAAAAGTGTGAGAAAGAAAACAAGAGAGAAAGAGTGAGTGTGAGAGAGAGAAAACGAGAGGGAAAGTGAGAGAAAGAGGGGGGGAGAGAGGGAAAGAGAGAGAAAGCAAGAGAGAGATGAGAGGAAGGAAGAGAGAGAGAGAAGAGTGGAAGGAAGAGATAGAGCGAAATGATAGAAAAAAGGGGATAAAAGAGAAATGAGAAAATGATTGAGGCAGAGAATGACAGGAAAGAGAGAAAAACACAGAGAGAAGTGACTCTTGATTTAAAGCATATGGTAAAAGCACTTCAATAATAACAGGAAAAAAAACCCAGCCCTCACCTGTTTTTATTAATAGTTATGTTTTTGGTTTTGCTGGTTGATTTAGTTTTAATAGTAATGGATTTTGGTTTTTTTAAATTATTAATTTCTTTTAATAAAAAAGAAGGGATTTTTTTCTTGTTTGTTTGTTTATTTATTTATTTATTTATTTATTTATTTATTTATTTATTTATTTATTTATTTATTTATTATTCTATGCCGCCCAGTCCCAAAGGGACTGTCGCTCAGACACTATACTTTTCCGCCCACACCGAAAAAAAATTAGAGGGTACATTGCCCCTAGAGTCAGAAATGACTAACACACATGGGCAGGGGAACCTTTACCTTTATCAATGTTTGCAAGCATGGATGTGTGATGACCCAGGACATGGTACAAAGATCACACAAACAGTTGGCAGAGCAAAGTTCCCCAAACATTCCATGTTCCTGGCAAGTCTTGAGCAGAATGATAACAAAACCCCAAACAATTTGTCCAGCTCAACTCTGTCTGCACCAAGGCAGCTCAGCAATAAATCGAAGATATTTGGCAAATCAAGGAGTTCAAGGAACAAGCCGAGGTGGCGCAACAGGTAGAGTGCAGTACTTCAGGCCACTAAAGGTCAGCGGTTCAAATCTCATCACCGGCTCAAGGTTGACTCAGCCTTCCATCCTTCCGAGGTGGGTAAAATGAGGACACGGATTGTGGGGGCAATGTGCTGTCCCCAGAGAAAGAGATAGTTGGACTCCCCAACTCTGGGTGTGGCATCTACATGCTAGCTGGCTTAGTGAGTGAAGACAAAGGCCCACTGAAATGTTCTCTCTAATTATCCCTCATCCCGAGTCAGAGCCAATAGGAATACACAAATGTGGTCACATGTAAAACTACATTACCCAGAGTGCAACTTCACTACATTTCCCCTAATGCAATATCTTAAAGAAACATGCCTCAATAGAGTCCAACTATCTCTGTCTCTGGGGACAGCACAGGCAATATGCTGGTTCTGTTAAAAAGTGCTATTGCTAACATGTTGTAAGCCGCCCTGAGTCTAAGGAGAAAGGTGGCATAAAAAAAATCAATCAATCAATCAATCAATCAATCAATCAAACAAACAAACAAACAAACAAACAAACAAACAAACGATCCAGGTAATTAGTTTAGAACACCAACAGGAATGCAAAGACTTTTGTCCAGTACAAACGTTGGCAGGCACACTTCAAAAATTCAGTGTTTGTTCCCAACAAATGTTGCTCTCCACAGCATCTCCTTAAGACTCATTCTCCTGATGTGCCTTGTGAAAATGGGTGGAGTGCTCTCCTCCCAAGTAGCCTGTTCAGTCTGCGCTGATCACGCCTACTCTCCACTCACCATGATCTGTAATCAGGATGGACTCCTCACCTGAGCTCTGTCCCTCATGTCCCTCTGCCTTTGTTCTTCCCTGCCTGCAGGCCTTCTTACTTGTGAAAAACATTGCCTGGACCGACTCTGCCCTTCCTCAATTTCCTCCAAGGTCAACAAAGCCACCCTCTCAATGTCTGGCATTTCTTCCTCCAGCTCATCTTCCCCCACAGATTCAGAGTCTGACAGGGGCATCACAGGGTGTGTGTTGTGCATGAATTGCGTTGAGGCCAAAGACTTAACATAGAAACATAGAAGACTGACGGCAGAAAAAGACCTCATGGTTCATCTAGTCTGCCCGTATACTATTTCCTGTATTTATCTTGGGATGGATATATGTTTATCCCAGGCATGTTTAAATTCAGTTACTGTGGATTTACCAACTGCTGGAAGTGTGTTCCAAGGATCTACTACTCTTTCAGTGAAATAATATTTTCTCACGTTGCTTTTCATCTTTCCCCCAACTAACTTCAGATTGTGTCCCCTTGTTCTTGTGTTCACTTTCCTATTAAAAACACTTCCCTCCTGAACCTTATTTAACCCTTTAACATATTTAAATGTTTTGATCATGTCCCCCCTTTTCCTTCTGTCCTCCAGACTATACAGATTGAGTTCATTAAGTCTTTCCTGATACGCTTTATGCTTAAGACCTTCCACCATTCTTGTAGCCCGTCTTTGGACCCGTTCAATTTTGTCAATATCTTTTTGTAGGTGAGGTCTCCAGAACTGAACACAGTATTCCAAATGTGGTCTCACCAGCGCTCTATATAAGGAGATCACAATCTCCCTCTTCCTGCTTGTTATACCTCTAGCTATGCAGCCAAGCACCCTACTTGCTTTCCCTACCACCTGACTGCACTGTTCACCCATTTTGAGACTGTCAGAAACCACTACCCCTAAATCCTTCTCTTCTGAAGTTTTTGCTAACACAGAACTGCCAATGCAATACTCAGATTGAGGATTCCTTTTCCCCAAGTGCATTATTTTACATTTGGAAACATTAAACTGCAGTTTCCATTGCTTTGACCATTTATCTAGTAAAGCTAAATCATTTACCATATTACAGACCCCTCCAGGAATATCAACCCTATTGCACACTTTAGAGTCATCGGCAAATAGGCAAACCTTCCCTACCAAACCTTCCCCTATGTCACTCACAAACATATTAAAAAGAATAGGACCCAGAACAGACCTGGGGTTATCTCTTACCTCCAGAAGAACACGTTAAACAAAGGAGAGACAACTGCTCCAAAATGAAAAACACAGTTGGCATTGTTTTAAACTAAGAAAAGCGAATGGCACTCTGACAATATGCCCTGTTTCTTGACATCCTCTTGGTAGATTACAAAGCAAATGAAGCAGTTCCATAGCTGGATGCTCTCGGAGAGCTGAGAGTAGATTGGCAGGGATTCGCTGTCAGTGATAGATGGAAACACTTAGAGATAGAAAAACTCTACAAGGTGTAGCTCGGAGCTTTTCAGGCAATGAGGAAGTTGAAATGATTATTGAAATGAGAGTGGCATTGGTAAATGACTTACAATGCTGCCAGTTTTCTGTTTGGCCTCTATCTTGTAATTCTCAGTTGCATTTAAAAAAAATAAATAAATAAGACCGATCTCCTAATGTCGTACTTCATTCACTGCAGGCAAAAGGAATGATTTCTGGTGGCTATCAGATTGGAACGGGAAAAGCATTCCTTTGGAGTTTTAGATTTTTCAGCTGGAAATTCATCTTGTGATTCGGTTTGGTGAAGGTGACACATAAGCAGAGGTAATTCCACTGATCTCCTGTTTACAACACAGTCCTTTCAGCAGTTCCAAAAATGTTCCGCGTCCATTGGCCACTCTGATTCGGGATTCATAAAACAGTGATGGCAAACTTTTTTTTTCTCGGGTGCCTAAAGAGTGCTCACATGCGTTATTAGATTAGATTAGATTAGATTTATTGGATTTATATGCCACCCCTCTCCGCAGACTCGAGGCGGCTCACAACAATAGTAAAAAACAGTACATAGTGACAAATCCAATGCCCACCAATCCAATTACAATTTTAAGTTGAGAAATTCATAAAACAATCCCAATATATATAAAAAACAAGCACACAATCAATCAGACAGCAAACAACATGGGCAAGGGGGAGATGATTTAGTTCCCCCATGCCTGACGGCAGAGGTGGGTTTTAAGGAGTTTACGAAAGGCAAGGAGGGTGGGGGCAATCCTAATCTCAGGGGGGAGCTGTTTCCAGAGGGTCGGAGCCACCACAGAGAAGGCTCTTCCCCTGGGTCCCGCCAGATGACATTGTTTAGTCGACGGGACCCGAAGAAGGCCGACTCTGTGGGACCTAACTGGTTGCTGGGATTCGTGCTACGCACGCATGTGCCCACACCCATAATGCAGTACCGCCATGTGCATGCACGTACAATCCCATAGCCTCTGCCTCACTGAAGCTTCCAGAGCCTGTTGATGGCAAAAAATGGACCCAACGGCCCAACTGGGCTGTTTTTCACCATTGCCAGGCTTCAGGAGGCTTTCCTGAAGCCTAGGGAAAGCGAAAATGACCTCCCACTGTCCTCTGGAAGGCTAAAAATCAGTTGGCCAGCACACTGGAGCTGGCATTGGGTAACACTATGTGTGCTCTCAAATATGGCTCCGTATTCCACTTGGGTTCACCATCAGGGTCCTAAATGAATAAATAAACCTCCTGTGGCTGCTCCGGCACTATGGAACCAACTACCCCCTGATGTTCGTATTGCTCCCACCCTGCTGGCCTTTTGTAAGGCCACAAAGACCAGGCTCTGCTAGCAGGCCTGGGAACCATGAATTGTACATCCTTCATGGCCAAACGGCATGAATGGTGTGTATGCATGCGATTATGTCTGTTTTTATAATAAATGTTGTTGTGAGCTGCCCCGAGACTTCGGAGAGGGGCGGCATACAAATCTAATAAATCTTAATAAATCTTAAATCTTAAGATGGGTTTTATCACGGGGTTTAGTTTTAGATATTATACTCGACTTCTTTTATTGCGTGCATCTTTTGTGTTTGTATTATTATTTTGGAAGCTGCACTGAGTCCTTCGGGATTGGGTGGCATAGAAGTCGAATAAATAAATAAATAAGTGGCCTCAAATGATTTTTAAGAGTGCTACATTATTTTTATTGTCCAAATTTAAAGTGACCAGATCATGAGTTAGGTAAGGCGGGGCACCATTGGTGGCAGCGTGGGGGGGGGGTGGGAGACGGACGACTGACAAAACTCAAAACGCTAAAAAAAGCTTGCCTGTTCTTCCTCGTGAAGACATAGCTGGTGGAGGGTGGTGGCTTTGACGCCGTCCACAGGGCCCCTTTCTTGTAGGTTTTGCTGGAGGGCTTGGAAGGTTGGAGGGAGACTGCAGCAGGAGTTGTGGGTCCTGCAGCATCAGGACAGGTTTGGCCCATCAGTTTGGGGTGCAGAGGTGGCTGGGATTGGCTTTCCGGCTTGCAGCAAGCCCAGCAGCAGGAGGGATGGGTGGGCGAGGGGTAATGCGGCGGTGGCGGCAGTGGGGTGCTGTGGAGCTGGAGCAAGCGAGCGCGCTTCTGCAAACTGGCTGCCCGAGAAAAGCGGGACATTTTAAAAACAACACGGGACACGGGAAAAATTCCTAAAAAGCAGGACTGTCCCACTAAAAGCGGGACATCTGGTCACCTTAATCAAATTGGAAAAGCCAATATGATTCCTTCATGGAGTGTAGATTTTCAACTGGAAATACCTGCTTACGATCAGGGGGGCCTTCAAAAATTTTAGCAAGAGGTTCTTTGCCCAGTTTCTGGGTGTGCATTGCCATGGTGATTATGGCCTAGTTGGTCTCCTGCACCGTGGTGCTCCTGAGGCTTTCCTCAAGCCTCCAGGAGGTAGGAAACAGCCTCCCCGGGCTCTGTAGGCCGTCTGGAGGCTGGAAACAGGCCCATTTCGGGGCCGTTTCCAGAAACATAAAACCATCCTCCTCCTGTTCCAGTCCATAGAACAATTGTCTTCCCTTAAACTAGTTATTGGTACCAGAAAGGTTGGGGATCACTGGAGTAGAAGACCTGCAAGGTGCTTTCCAACTATGTCCTCCAAGTTTTGTAGCCTCTTAAAGGAACATTAGCAGGATGTATGCTCTTCAGAGTAAAGGTGCTTTTTGCAATTGTCAATGCCGATGGTGTGGCTGGCTACTCCCTCCCTCCCTCCCCTCCCTTCCCTCCTTCTCTTTCTTTTCTCCCTGTCTCCTCCCTCTCTCCCTTTTTCCTTCCTTCTTTCCTCCTTCCCCTTCCCTCTTTCCTTTCTTCTTCCCTCCTTTTCTTCTTCCATCCCTCCTTTCCTTCCTTTTCTCTTGGTCTCCTCCCTTTCTGTCTTTTTCCTTCCTTCCTTCCTTCCTTCCTTCTTTCCTTCTTTTTTTCTTTCTTTCTTTCTTCCCTCCGAAGAACATAACCATTTCTTAATTGGAATAAGGAAATCCTCCTATTATTCCCAAAGCTTTCTCCCAAGCTCCTATTTCTCTCTCTCTTTTTTTATTCTGTATTTTATTCACACACACTCATTTCCAATATATAAGTATTAAGAGCTGGATAACTCTGGGAGTTGAAGTCTACAAATCTTACAAGGGCCATTGTTCCCCACTGGAGTCTAGGAAGTTGAATAATGGTTTTACCTTATGAAAAGAAGAGTCTTAGTACATGTTAGGACAATTTGTCTGGCTATGGGAGCCAGCAGAATCAAGGAAGTTTAACAACTTAACAGAGTTGGAATGGACCTTGTCCAATCCAACGACTCCAACAGGTAGTTAGTTTAATAAGGCAGCGACTACTGTCTAACCTTTTGTGTCAAAATCAAAGCATCTATCACAGCAGTCAACCGCTCTGCAATATTTTCTAGAAATGGAGAAAACTGCGAAATCTTCAAAGCTTTTTGTAAGCATGGCAGCTACCAAATTCAACCATTGAATCTGATAGAAGATGAATGTTAATATGCAAATGTGGTTTTAAAAAGTTTATTAACTTGCTGCTGGAAAGGACAGGGATCATAATGACGATATAGGTAAAAGAAAAGATACTGTAAGTTTTAACAAAATATGCTGTTTGGACAGAGTACAACTCCAAAGCTGATAAGTCAAATCTACTGATCATTTAGTTCCAACCTGTATTTGATTTCCGATTCAAGGTCTTCCCAGAAGCTTGAACTGGTCCATCAGACATGAAAGATTTTGATAAATATCACTAGATAATATTAAAGTCCATGAAATATAAAATAAATAAAATATAACCATGTTGCATTCAGTCGACATTGACGTTCTAATGAGTTCCAAAACACAGTGTCTTGACGTCACAGAATATATATATAAATAATATTATACATACATACATACATACATACATACATACATACATGTGTTTGTGTGTGTGTGTTTGTGTGTGTGACTGCAATATCTGTCTATATGTGCCATATGCATGAACATAAAACTGAGAAGGGAACAAGATAGATTCCTATTGCTCAGAATTTGAAATATTCCTTCCTTCCTTCCCTCCCTCCCTCCCACCCTCCTTCCTTCCTTCCTTCTCCCTTCCCTTCCCTCCCTCTCTTTCTTTTCTCCCTGTCTCTTGCCTCTCTCCCTTTCTCCTTCCTTATTTCCTCCTTCCTCCTTTCCTCCTTTTCTCCTTCCATCCCTTCCTTCCCTTTCTCCTTGTATCCTTCCTTTCTGTCTTTCTCCTTCTTTCTTTCCTTCTTTCCTCCCTCCGAAGAACATAACAATTTCTTAATTGGAATAAGGAAATCCTCCTCCCATTTACCTTGATATTTCCAAAGTTTTCTCCCAAGCTCCTATTTTTCTCTTATTTTTTTTAATTCTGTATTTTATTCACACACACTCATTTCCAATATATCAGTATTAAGAGCTGGATAATTAAAATCACCATCACTTTAATACCTACTTAGCTGTTTACAGAGTCATTCTTATGAAAGTAGTCTGAGTGATATATCCCAGGAACACCTTTTGCATAGATAATTTGAAGAATCTTAGAGATTTATTTTTTTACAGCCATCTCTGTAAGAAACAAAGCTTCTAGAGATTTTTTAAAAAATTTAATTTGATTGACTAGCCATCAGTGAGACCACAGCAGCTTTGTTAACAGAGTGAAACAAAATGCAACATTTCTCATATTCATTCAATATGTGTAAAGCTGTTGTCTCCCAAAGTTAAAGTTTGGAACATGTATGCAGGGTATATTTAGAAGCAGAAATGAAGGCATTGATGTTTTGATGGCTTTAAAATAGCTACAGTGGTACCTCTACCTAAGAACACTTCTCCTTCAAACTTTTCTAGATAAGAACCGGGTGTTCAAGATTTTTTCCCCTCTTCTCAAGAACCATTTTCTACTTACAAACCCGGGCCTCCGAAACTGCAAGCGGAAAAGGCAGGGAGAAGCCTCCGTGGGGCCTCTCTAGGAATCTCCTGGAAGAAAGCAGGGCCAGAAAAGGTGGGGAGAAGCCTCCGTGGGGCCTCTCTAGGAATCTCCTGGGAGGAAACAGGGCCTCTACCCTCCCTGCGGTTTCCCCAACCGCACGCATTATTTGCTTTTACATTGATTCCTATGGGAAAAACTGCTTCTTCTTACAAACTTTTCTACTTAAGAACCTGGTCACGGAACGAATTAAGTTCGTAAGTAGAGATATCACTGCATTTGGAAGCAGAACTGAAGTCATTAATGTTTCAGTGGCTTTAAAATAGCTACTTCCAGGAACTGTGTTTGTCTCTGTTAATGGTTTAGGGGTTGTCCGATGCTTTCATTTCTAAAGTCCATGGGTAGCTTTCACCAAAGCTCCTTTAAAATACCATTGCTGTGAACAGGAGCTGAAAAGCTAACATTTTAAGCTAATAACACCTCTGATGTTATATTGGTAACTGACATTTCCCTGGATTTCATTAAATTGTTTTCTGACAGCTGAATCTCAATTCAAACAGCATCAAGGCCTTCCTTCCAGCCATGGCAGAACTCAGAAACACTTCACACATTTAGATTCAAAACTACAGCTGGATGTACAAGTCAAAAGCAATAACAAAAATAGAAACATAGGTAAATACGCTTGGATATTTTTGTTTACTCTTTAGGGAAATGTACATTTCAGGATACACTTCCGTCCTTCCCCCATCCAGCAATTCTGAACTCAGAATAATGTTTCAATCTTTAAACTAAGCTGGGTTGGCTAACCAGTGGTTAGAGTGCAGCACTGCAGGCTACTTCACCTAACTGCTACCTGTAGTTCAGCAGTTCAAATCTCACTACCAGCTCAAGATTGACTCAGCCTTTCATGCTTCCGAGATGGGTAAAATGAGGATCCAGATTGTTTATTTATTTATTAGATTTGTATGCTGCCCCTCTCCGGAGACTTGGGGCGGCTCACAACAACAATAAAACAATGTCCAACAAATCTAATAATTTAAAAACACTAAAAAATCCTTATTAAAAGCAAACATACACACAAACATACCATGCATAAACTGTTTAGGCCTGGGCGAGATGTCTCAATTCCCCCATGCTTGACGGCAGAGTTTAAGGAGTTTATGACAGGCAAGGAGGGTGGGGGCAATTCTAATCTCCGGGGGGAGCTGGTTCCAGAGGGTCGGGGCCGCCACAGAGAAGTCTCTTCCCCTGGGTCCCACCAAATGACATTGTTTAGTCAACGGGACCCGGAGAAGGCAAACTCTGTGGGACCTAACCGGTCGCTGGGATTCGTGCGGCAGAAGGTGGTCCCAGAGATATTCTGGTCCAATGCCATGAAGGGCTTTATAGGTCATAACCAACACTTTGAACTGTGACCGGAAACTGACCGGCAACTAATGCAGACTGCGGAGTGTTGGTGTAACATGGGCATACCTAGGGAAGCCCATGATTGATCTCGCAGCTGCATTCTGCATGATCTGAAGTTTCCGAACACTTTTCAAAGGTAGCCCCATGTAGAGAGCATTACAGTGATCGAACCTCTAGTTGATGAGGGCATAAGTGACTGTGAGCAGTGAGTCCTGGTCCAGATAGGGACGCAACTGGTGCACCAGGTGAACCTGGGCAAATGTCCCCCTTGACACAGCTGAAAGATGGTTCTCCAATGTGAGGGCTGTAAAAGCATTATGAAGCAGTATATATGTCTAAATGTTGTTGCTATTGCTAAAGAATGTGTTAATTCTGTCAAAAGGAGTAGAAGCTATTTCAATAAGCAAGACATCAATGCAAAACTGCAAACAGTTCTTTGTCACGGCCAATGAAATTAGTCGGGAATTGGAGTATGGTACTTGTGGTTGGCTCTGGGCCAGCTCCTGCCCCAAGGACTGTGGGGGTGGATGTGGGTGAAAATCCAAATGTCACAGGCCTGTTTTGCAGCCTACAGCTTCGGGAAGTTTTTCTTCTATTTTTCTTTGGATAAAAAAAACTATTGTTGCCTTGTCCTGTGTGTGTGTCTGTTTTTGCTACTTTTACATTTAATTGAAGGCTCGTGCAAGGAGCCGGCAGAACAGTACTTAAAAGCAATAGCACTTAGATTTATATACCGCCCTCTTTTATCAGTTTACAGGGCCGCCATCTTGCCCCCAACAATCTAGGTCCTCATTTTACCCCCCTTGGAAAGATGGAAGACTGAGTAAACCTTGAGCAGGTGGGAATCGAACTGCCAAACTGCCAGGCTGCCAGAAATCAACAGAAAGTAGCCTGCAGGATTGCATTCTATGATTTTGCATATCACTGTAGGTGTCTCTGGAGATTCTCAGCCAACCCAGTCATGGTTGTCCCAAAGGAGCTTTTTTGAAAAGCAACTTTTTCCTTTGTTTTCCTTCTTGCTTCTTCAGTTCTGTCAGAATGCTGGAGGATGGAAGGATTTATATTCCTCTCAGTCCTCTGGAGGTTGAGACTCTTTCTGAGAATCGTTGAAGCCACTTGGAGGTTTATTTATGACCCCATAAAGGTCACCTGAATAGTACAAATGGTTTTGGAGCTCGTCGAAACGTCGCCAGAAATTTCCAAAGCCTACATGGGAAGAAACCCGAATATATATATATATGAAGGGATTGGATACTGTAGCCTAGAGGTTAATTCCCTGCCTTACAAGGCAAAGGTTGCAGGTTCAAGTTCCAGTGAGGGTATGGCTAGCTGATGAGGCCAAAATAAGGCCGAAATAGATATATCCTAGTCCTTAATTTTCAAATTCAGCAAAAAACATGTTTTATATATATATATATATATATATATATATATATATATATATATATATATATATATATATATATATATATATATATATATATATATATGTCACATGTTTTTTTGCTGAATTTGAAAATATGTCACCTGTTTTTTTGCTGAATTTGAAAATTAAGGGAATGGTTGCAGGAATTGGGTATTTCTGATATGGTGAAAAGAAGAAGGTGATGTGATCAAAATCTTCAAATATTTAATGGGCTGTCACAAAGAAGAGGGGAGGTCAATCTATTTTCCAAAGCACAACAAGGCAGGTCAAGAAGCATGGATAAAAACTAATTAAGTAGAGAGGACAACTTCATTTCATCCATTTGTCTCTCTCCATTTCAACCAGCTGAACTATAAATCGACCTTCATAACTAGTGAATGAGGTCCTAATAAATGCAAATGAGTCCGTAGCCTATCATCAGTATTGTGAGGTCAGGAAGCAGTCTGACATCAGGGGTGAGGCACAGATTATGATTAAGCCCAAAGGTCACAGCATCTCTCAAAGCTACTCTAGAAAAGTGTCAATCCTTTGAACAGCCTTAATGTGTGAGTTATCTGAGGTCCCTGCCTTAGAGGATAATCAAGCTCTGCTGTGTTAATTTTGCTGGCTGAGATTCTGCTAAACTTCAACCTCAATTCCTTGCTAGCTGGGTATGCTGCAGACTCTCTTTTCTTTTTTATCTCTTCTACTCTCAGAGGTGGGGAAGTCTTACATGCAATTCTTTATTTATTTTATTTTATTTTTATTTGTCAAGCATATATAAGATTACAGAGAAGGCAAAAACATGATTGTGAATACATGAATATATAAACATGGTTATTATTCTGCCGGCGTGTCCCAACTGCCCGTAATTACAGGGTAATTAGTCCAAAAAGACACACACCACACGATAGAAGGAAAACCAAAAATCTTTATCAACAGAAAAGCAGAAAAATCTCTCTTTTTAAATGTCAAAGGGATTTTCTGGTACACACAAGGCACAGGTTAAATGCAATCCAATTTCTCACCCAGTAACTGGGAAATTGAGTCCAGTTCCAAAGTCCAGAAAGTCCACACACAGTCTTGAACAGGGAAACAGCAAAACCACAATCTTGACGAAACTATGAATCAGATAAACTTCCACAAGGCTAAACCAGCACGCTGCTCTTTTTATCTATAGCACTAATTACAGCAGCCCCACCCAACCACACTTATCTCCTGTAATAATCCTTCAATTATTCTCTCCTATGCATCATTCTACGCATGCATAGGTCCATCATAAGTTCTTGTTCAGAATCCAGGGATGATAAGGATTATTGATCTCCTCCTGGGTTGTCTGCCAAACTCCCCTCTTCCCTGCTACTCACACCTCCTTTGTCAGAGAAGCCTTCGTCGGGAGATTCTATCAGGAGCAAAACAGGCCTGTGGCATGTGGATGTTTCCCCCACATCCACCTCCACATTCCTTGGGGCAGGAGCTGGGCCAGAGCCAACCACAACAGTTATGAATACATGAGATGCTTACGAATACATGGGGACATTAGGGCAGGGATGGTAGGCATGTCGGTGCACTTATGCATGCCACTTAAAGACCTCTTAGGAGGTCAAGAGTTGATAGTTTAAAGATTAAAGTTTTGGGGGTTTGGGAAGAAACCACAGAGTCATTTAGTGCATTCCAAGCATTGCCCACTTTGTTGCTGAAATCATATTTTCTGCGATCAAGTTTGGAGTGGTTTACCTTGAATTTATATCTATTGTGTGCTTATGTATTGTTGTGGTTAAAGCTGAGGTAGTCATTGACAAGTACACAGTAATGGGGTGCTGCCCCCATGTAGGGGAGACCAGGGGTGGGCTACTGCCTGGATGGGGGGAATGCAATGGGGTAATTAAAATGGAGCGCCACCCCAGAGTACCCAATTTGCACTGAAAGATGCTGAAAGAAAATGCATAAACCACATCCACAGTATGGTAGTAAAAATTTTGGTAGCCCTTCACTGGGGAGGATGCAGTGGGGGCAGTAGGTTTATGCACTATTTATTGAATACTTAATAGTTTTTTATTCTCCTTCCTTCTCTAAAACCTTAGTATGATCCTTAATTACTTTTAAAATAGGAAATAATTAAATAGTATGTTTTACCCATAAATGCTTTCAATCATTTTAATTGTTATATAGAATCGAACTTTTACAGCAATTAAAGAAAATTGAACTACTTGTCTAATCTGTTACCATACTGAACCTTGTGGGTTCAGTACAAAATCTTAAAATGTCACTGTGCTCCTCGACAATAATGCTTTCTATCATTTGTCTTCTTTGTGGCTATTCAAATAATGTGACTTAATCAACTTTAAAAAAAAATCCAAGCACCTATTTGAAAACTTATCTTGGTCGGTAAGCCACTCCCACCCAGTCACATGACCTTTGAGCCACTCTGGTCATATGTTTGTCAAGCCACTCCCACCTGGTCACATGGCTGGCAAGCCACTCCTACTTGGTCACATGACCACCAAGCCACACCACAAAATAAGCTATGCCCACAGTGTGGCAGTAAAAATGTTGGCAGCCCATCACTGCAGGTAGGGTAAATGATTTAGCTTTACTAGATAAATGGTCAAAGCAATGGAAACTGCAGTTTAATGTTTCCAAATGTAAAATAATGCACTTGGGGAAAAGGTATCCTCAATCTGAGTATTGTGTTGGCAGTTCTGTGTTAGCAAAAACTTCAGAAGAGAAGGATTTTGGGGTAGTGATTTCTGACAGTCTCAAAATGGGTGAACAGTGCAGTCAGGCGGTAGGGAAAGCAAGTAGGATGCTTGGCTGCATAGCTAGAGGTATAACAAGCAGGAAGAGGGAGATTGTGATCCCGCTATATAGAGTGCTGGTGAGACCATATTTGGAATACTGTGTTCAGTTCTGGAGACCTCACCTACAAAAAGATATTGACAAAATTGAACAGGTCCAAAGACAGGCTACAAGAATGGTGGAAGGTCTTAAGCATAAAACGTATCAGGAAAGACTTAATGAACTCAATCTGTATAGTCTGGAGGACAGAAGGAAAAGGGGGGACATGATCGAAACATTTAAATATGTTAAAGGGTTAAATAAGGTCCAGGAGGGAAGTGTTTTTAATAGGAAAATGAACACAAGAACAAGGGGACACAATCTGAAGTTAGTTGTGGGAAGGATCAGAAGCAACGTGAGGAAACATTATTTTACTGAAAGAGCAGTAGATACTTGGAACAAACTTCCAGCAGACGTGGTTGATAAATCCACGGTAACTGAATTTAAACATGCTTGGGATAAACATATATCCATCCTAAGATAAAATACAGAAAATAGTATAAGGGCAGGCCAGATGGATCATGAGGTCTTTTTCTGTCGTCAGTCTTCTATGTTTCTATGTTTTTAGGGCATTGTAGCAGATAATTTTATGCACTACACTTAGGTCAGACTGAAGGCAACATAATTCTAAATTTTCCAAGGCCAATATTTCAAGTCTGGTGGCATACAGTATTCTGTTGTGAGCTGAGGAGTGGAGGACTCTTCTCGTGAAATATCTCTGGACATTCTCAATTGTCCGATATGTAGTGCAGGTTCCATCTGTTGGAATTCTAGAAAGACCGTTACCTTAAGCAAGGTGCTCAGCCTGCTGGAACTGAGCCAGGACCTTCTGGAGGTGATGGTTATTAAAGTACAGACAGAGCATGTTCGAATGAACTAAACTTTTATTAGAAAAGTAGAAAATAAAGTTTGTCTGAAGAGACATAAAATGCACATCTACATGGTTAATGAAGATGAAGCGTAATGGAGATTCTCTAAAACTAGAGACCGCCTTCTTCTCCAAGAAGGAGCATGTGAGCAAACAGGTTACATCACAAAGGAGGAGCTACATTAATAAACAGAGTTAACTATCTAACTACTGGATGTTTCTCAATGTCTTTGGAGGCTGTCAAATTCACAGCGTGACACCATCCCCCAAACCTTCAGCACCCAAGTCAGGAACAATAACACTTACCTTTCGACACCAGAACTGAATAAAAATACTTTATCAATTGATTAGTCTTATGACTTTATCAATTCAATCAAAACAAAAAGGAAATAGATGCCGGGATAAATAGATAAAAGGAAATGCAGCAATATAATTGCATACAGAATGGTAATACAAGGAGTCAGCAATCTGATGAAAGGCTCTGCCTTACAGGGTACACCAATTTGTTCAATATATTGGATTTCTTAGCTTGACTGCCTTAATTATAAACTTAGCAGTTCTGCTTACAGTATATAGATTAGAGCCCAGGAGGAAATAAGACAATCTATGATTCAAATGCCAGTGGGCTGAGATTTCCAATAGGGATAATAACTATCCAGGTCCAAGGGTGGAGACACATATAATTGACAATGAAATAAGCAATATTTTAGGTACCACATGTGTGTGTTATTTCATATTTGGCCATGGATTGTTTTTAACATCCCCCCCCTAAAATTTTACTCTAGAATAGGGCCTTATTATTTTTTATTTTTTTATTTGTTCTTTGTCAAATATACAATACATATGAAAGAGAATAGACATTAAGTAATATATATAATGATAGAAAGTAAGAAAGAAGAGAAGTAGGAGGAAAGGAGAGAAAATGTATGATATATGACAGTGGTCCCCAACGTTTTTTCCACCAGGGACCATTTTCAGCAAGACAATTTTTCTATGGCCCGGTGGGGGCGGAAAGGGGTGTGGTTGGGGGCGGGATTAAGCATGGGGGTGCTGGTCCTCCCCGCCCCTCTTTCCCGCCATCGCCCTGTGGCCGGCAGAACCTGCCTCCCAAGCCCTCTTGCCCAGCGGGGGCTAAGCGCTGGAGACAGGGGGTCAGGCTGGCCCTCCTGCCTCCCCCCAGCCAAAAACGCAAAAGCGCCCCGCGGCAGAAGCCAAAAGAGGCTTGAGCCTCTCGGTCCTTCCCGCCCCTCTGTCCATCGTCCTGTGGCCGGCAGAACCTGCCTCCTGAGGCCTCTTGCCCGGCGGGAGGCGAAGCGCTGGAGGGAGGGGGTGGCGGCATGAGGGCCGGCAGCTGCTGACTCCACGGACCGCTGCAACATGCCCCGCGGCCCGGTACTGGTCCGCGGCCCGGTGGTTGGGGACCCCTGATATATGAGATAAGGAAAGAAGATTGGACAGGGGACGATAGGCACACCAGTGCACTTATGTACGCCCCTTACTGGCCTCTTAGGAACCTGGAGAGGTCAATCGTGGAGAGTCTTAGGGAGAAATGTTGGGGGCTGGGGGCTGACACCACTGAGTCTGGCAATGAGTTCCATGCTTCGACAACTCGATTGTTAAAGTCATATTTTTTACAGTCAAGTTTGGAGCGGTTGATGTTGAGTTTGAATCTGTTGCGTGCTCTTGTGTTGTTGCTGTTGAAGCTGAAGTAGTCGTTGACCGGAAGGACGTTGCAGCATATGATCTTGTGGGCAATACTTAAATCGTGTTTTAGGCGCCGCAGTTCTAAGTTTTCAAGATGCAGGATAGTTAGTCTATTTTCGTAAGGTATTCTGTTTCGAGTGGAGGAGTGAAGGGCTCCTTTGAACATTTTCGAGAGTGTTGATGTCTGAGATGTGGTGTGGGTTCCAGACAGATGAGCTGTATTCGAGAATGGGTCTGGCATAGGTTTTGTAGGCTTTAGTCAGTAGTGAGAGATTGCCAGAGCAGAAGCTACATAGGATCAGGTTAACAACTCTGGAAGCCTTCTTGGCATGTTTCAAATTAGAATATAGTTTTGTTCTTAGCCAACTCAGAGATTTATATATAACCCCATGTTGGTTGTAGCCAATGTTTGGCTTGAACACCCCATATCTAGGACACTGTTTAAAGATTCCCCTTGCTTGGGAGGCCATTGAGAGTAAATTCTAAATAGAGAATGCATGATGTGAGATAGAAACATAGAAGATTGATGGCAGAAAAAGACCTCATAGTCCATCTAGTCTGCCCTTACACTGTTTCCTGTATTTTATCTTAGGATAGATATATGTTTATCCCAGGCATGTTTAAATTCAGTTACTGTGGATTTAACAACCATGTCTGCTGGAAGTTTGTTCCAAGTATCTACTGCTCTTTCAGTAAAATAATGTTTTCTCACGTTGCTTCTGATCCTTTGCACAACTAACCCCAGATTGTGCCCCCTTGTTCTTGTGTTCACTTTCCTATTTTTAACACCTCCCTCCTGAACCTTATTTAACCCTTTAATGTATTTAAATGTTTCAATCATGCCCCCCCCCCTTTTCCTTCTGTCCGCCAGACTATAGAGATTGAGTTCTTTAAGTTTTTCCTGATAAGTTTTATGCTTAAGACCTTCCACCTCTAGTGTAGGAGCATATTGTGTCCTTTACAGCAGCCCATTTTAGGGCAGCTTTTAGGGCAGTTCGTTCACCTTTGGTTCCCACCTGTCACTCAGCTCTCACCTGTGGCTCCTAGTGGCTGTGGCATGTGCAGCAGCCACACCCCTGGCAACACCTCTAAGCAGCCTGGCCAAACCAGGTTGAGAGTAGCCATTGGGTCATTGAACTTCAGTGAGATAGGGACTTGTCTATCCCGAGAATGTAAAGACATATTTTGGCAGACTGAGCAGATGAAATCTACTAGATTAGAGCAACAATCATGAAGGCGGTCTCTGCAAGCGAAGTGGTACCCTAAGAGCCCTGCTCCCAGCCCATCTCCAACTCTTGTCCTCCTGTTGGAGCAAGATGGAATTTGGGAAGAGAGAGTGAGGCTGACTATATGCACTTCTCTCTCACTTTAATCCAATTTATGCACAAGTCTTGACATCCCATCCAAGATGTCATGGTTCTCTTCGAAAATGATGGAGCAACATCGTCATGATTTATCAGGAAGCTTAGGTCAGAAAAAAGTTACTAAGCTTTTGTCAATAATCCCTATTTTTTTATTTATTTATTTATTCATTCATTCATCCAATACACGAATACATAGGAAGAAAAATAGACATGTAGCAATATATATAAGGTTAAAGTGAACTTAGAGGAGAGGATATATGAAAGAAATAAAATATATATGATAAATGAGAGAAAGGAGAGACAATTGGACAGGGGATGAAAGGCACACCAGTGCACTTATGTACGCCCCTTACTGGCCTCTTAGGAACCTGGAGAGGTCAGTCGTGGAGAGTCTAAGGGAGAAATGTTGGGGGTTAGGGGTTGACACAATTGATTACGGTAATGAGTTACACGCTTCGATAACTCGATTGTTGAAATCATATTTTTTACAGTCAAGTTTGGAGCGGTTCGTATTAAGTTTGAATCTGTTGCGTGCTCTTGTGTTGTTGCGGTTGAAGTTGAAGTAGTCATTGACCGGTAGGACATTGCAGCATATGATCTTGTGGGCAATACTCAAATCGTGTTTTAGGTGCCGTAGTTCTAGGCTTTCTAGGCCCAGGATTGTTAGTCTATTTTCGTAGCATATTCTGTTTCGAGTGGAGGAGTGAAGGGCTCTTCTGGTGAAATATCTCTGGACATTTTCAAGGGTGTTGATGGTATGGTGTAAAATCTCCATTGGATGCTTGCTTTTATGTGATGCCCTTCAATTTGGTCATTACATGCGTAATAAGGCCACACCCTTTCTTCCCTCCTGTAATTAACTTTGTTGTTTCTGCCTTAGTCATGCTGACAGATGACAATGGGATTTCTGTATTCTCTTTCCCCTTTGTGTATTGCCTCTTTCTCTCCCTGGGGGGAGATAAGAGAGCAGGAAAAGAGAAACTCAATGGTTACATGACTTGCTTTGAAGGGCAACAATGAAACAAAAGCCAAGGCCAATAAAATAGTTTGGATACTATTCAAAATAGTTTGGAAGAAATGGAAAGAATGTAGTTCCTTTTCTCTCCCTATTGATCGCTGTATTGCTCTTCAGCCAATATCTGAATATCTAATGTCTCTGAGCTTATAGCTGGCTCAAGAAAACTCTTGCTAGATGTTCCATCTCTTTCTCCTTCCTTCCTTCCTTCCTTCCTTCCTTCCTTCCTTCCTTCCTCCTTCTCTCCCTCCCTCCCTCCCTCCCTTCATCTCTTCTTTCCTTCCTTCTTTCCTTCCTTCCTCCTTCCCTCCCTTCATCTCTTCTTTCTTTCCTTCCTTCCTTCTTTCTTTCTTTCTCTACTTCTTAACTAAAGAAGCGATCCAGAGCAACCTATAGTTTACAATACCATGCTGGAAACCTGCCACAATAAGACAATTAATGTGTTCAAAAGCCCCTTCAACAGAGCCAAGCCAGAGGTAACGAAAATCCCTTTTGAGCAACCTCTTGCTAGAAATCCTTTACACTCAAAGGTAGCTTGCCTACCAGATATCTTGGAGTGTGGACAGCTTGCTCTCTTCCTAAGGCAGCTGGCATGCTAAATGGTTTTATAAATAAGAAATAGTTATATTCCCATTTAGGAGCATTTTTGTTAATGAACACAGGGCGAGTCTGGTCTGGCTGGAGTTCACAAATAGCCATAGGTAATAATCAACAGATCTTCTAGAACTGAGAATGCATCTGTTTTTATTTGTACTTTAAGGTGACCCAATTCATCCCCATGTCTGGGCAGTGTAAACTGTGACCTAATATAATACCAAATAAAAACCGAATAAAACAATGAAATAACACATGACCATTGCATGGGGAGTAGACAGCTGCTATAAATAGACAAATCAATTCCATTCTTGTTGTTATTAGTTGTGAAGTCATGTCTGACCCATGGACAACGTTCCTCCAGGCCTTCCTGTCCTCTCCAATCTTCTGGAGTCCATTTAACATCACACTGACTCTTTCAGTGACTTCATCCAGCCACCTCACTCTCTGTCATCCCCTTCTTCTTTTGCCCTCAATGGTTCCCAGCATTAGGCTCTTCCCCAGTGAGTCCTTCCTTCTCATTAGGTGGCCATAGTATTTGAGTTCCATCTTCAGGATCTGGCCTTCTAAAGAGCAGTCAGGGTTGATCTCCTCTAGGACTGACTGGTTTGATTGCCTTGCAGTCCAAGGGACTTGCAGGTATCTTCTCCAGCACTGTAGTTCAAATTATTTGGCGTTCAGTGGTATGAAAATAACCATGGCTTTAAGGTTTACTTAAAGGGAAGCATGTTAAAGGACTGGTCCCAAATCTTGCAAATTTCTCGAGACTAAAACCAGTTCTAACTTCTTAGGATCTGAGTGACTTCAACTGCTTTTTCAAGAGGCAACTGGACATTTTGGCTCACATTTTGAACAGAGAGTGCTCCAGGTTTGGAAGAGTGGTCAAAGATGACCAAACATTAATATTAGGCTAAAATATTGGTATCCAAGTCTTTTGTGGACTGTATTTTTGAAATTATTCTCCGGGTGGAAATATCTCCTTCCTCCTTCCTTCCTTCCTTCCTTCATTCCTTCCTTCCCTTCCTCCCTCCCTCCCTTCAGCTCTTCTTCCCTCCCTCCCTTCCTCCCTCCCTCCATCTCTTCTTTCTTTCTTCTACCTACCTACCTACCTAAACATTCCACAGGAGCGGTCAAAGATGACCAAACCTTGATATTAGGCTAAAATATTGGTATCCAAGTCTTTTGTGGACTGTATTTTTGAAATTATTCTCCGGGTGGAAATATCTCCTTCCTTCCTTCCTTCCTTCCCTCCCTTCCTCCCTCCCTTCATCTCTTCTTTCTTTCTTCTACCTACCTACCTATCTACCTAAACATTCCACAGGAGCGGTCAAAGATGACCAAACCTTGATATTAGGCTAAAATATTGGTATCCAAGTCTTTTGTGGACTGTATTTTTGAAATTATTCTCCGGGTGGAAATATCTCCTTCCTTCCTTCCTTCCCTCCCTCCCTTCCTCCCTTCATCTCTTCTTTCTTTCTTTCTTTCTTTCTTTCTTTCTTTCTTTCTTCTACCTACCTACCTACCTACCTAAACATTCCACAGGAGCACAGTTGTCCCATTGTTAACAAAACTCATCTTCTTGTTGTATTTTAGCACATAAATCTTCCCTAATGCAGTGTTTTTTAAAAAAGCAACAGCAGCCAAAATGCAGATTTTGCCATTAGAAGTTCTTTTATAAATTCAGTTGACAATGCCCGCATGCAAATTCAATTATATTTTCCTCCCCTAATTGCAAGGATTAGGTTTTGTTTAACCCGAAGATAGACAAGTAATAGTGAGGCTTCTTCCTCTGCAAAGTCCTAATTCATTCCCAGCAGAATTTGCAGCGAAACTTTTATACATCTCAACATTTTGTTTCTTCTGTTTGCTAATCTTCCAGCTAACCACCCGTCTTCTCTGTAACGTTAGACGTTCTCCCTCTGTGACATATGCAAACGAAATCCTGATGTCAGGAGAACGGGTAGCTGCTCAGTCTTAGATCTCAAGGTCTCAGAGAGTAAATTAGATCCCGGCCCCAAGTTTAATTCTGCTCTGACATAAAGCTGCTTTCCTTCCAGATTTATTTTCCTGTTGCTTATCTCCTTGCTTAGATCCTGAATGGATGATGACATCTTAGAGCCCAAGAACTTGATGTGCCACTGAGCCTCTCATCGGCAACTCTACTAGCAAATAAATTTGTCTCGCCCTTTGTGTGTTGATTTCCCAGACAGCATAATTAGTGTAATTATCTCTCTTCATAACCCAGATGTAGACAGAACACGAAGAGATTACCCCCTCCTCTCTCCATTTCAGAATATTTTATGCTGCAGAAAACGGGTCCAAGACTTTTAGTTCCCTGTCAAGATTATGACCATCCCTGTAAAGTCAGGTTTGTATGGTAGTCAGAATTAAACAAGACTTTTGTGTTTTGTTTTTTCTTTAGGAGCGCCAAGTCTTTTGTGGACTGTATTTTTGAAATTATTCTCCGGGTGGGTATATCTCCATATCTCTTTCCTTCCTTCCTTCCCTCCCTTCATCTCTTCTTTCTTTCTTTCTTTCTTTCTTTCTTTCTTTCTTTCTTTCTTCAGATTCCATTCTCTTCTTTCTTGAAAGTTAAGTGCCGTAATGTTACAAAAGTAACCATTTGCTGATGCATCGTGAGATTTCAAGTGTCCATCACCCAGTGATGGGCTCCTATGGGTACGATCAGGAACGCAGAACCGGTAGAATTTTTTTTTTTCCCCTTCTGGGCTCTGGGTATGTTTTTCCTATCGCAGTAAATTAGGCTGAATGTGTATAATTTTAGAAGAGCGGTGTGTGTGTGTGTACATACGCATACAGTTTACAAAGTAGATAATGTATATTTTTGTGTGCCTGTGTGTAATATATATGTACATATATGGCATATATACATAGAATTAAATAGTATATTTTGGATGTTCAGTAATAGTAAATAAATAGGGAAATTGTATCTCTTTGACGTGAGGAGAGGCCAGGCACCCTAACCCTAACCCTTGATGTGAATGACGTCAAGTTGGCCACCTTTAAGCCAGTCACATGGCCTTTAAGCCACCCCCAGTCATGTGATCATCAAGCCACTCCCACTTGATCACATGGCCTCCAAGCCACACCCACAAAATAAGCCATGCCCGCAGTGTGGTAATAATTTCTTTTGCAGCCCTTCACTGCCGTCACTTGTTCCTTAATAGTAGAGTTGACAAAATTTGACTGCTCCAAAGCGAAGTACAGAGTATCACAGATATGGAAATATAAAGAACACAGGGGAAAAGTTGCTTCATTCATTTCTCTTTTTCTTTTCCTTAATTCAAAAGAAAAGATCATTTTTATTTTCTTCATTTTAGTCTTTGTAGATCATTTTTCTTTTTCCAGAGATAGTCAATCACTAGTGACTTCATTCCATACTGCATGAATGTTATGTGAATGCTGCCTTTTTTAAGTGTAGGAATGCTTGACATATTTTCTTTCTATTAAAATGTGCTGCTTTCTTTTCCCTGGTATTGATTCTTTCTTCAAGATACTGACCAAGATATCATTTAACAAGAGTTATAGAATAAAAGTGTGGACCTATCATCGTGGCCATAGATGCAAATACAAGTGAGATATGAGAAAGATATTAAGACTTATGGCTTCTAGAAAGAACAAAGAATACCTGAGC
Organism: Erythrolamprus reginae; assembly: GCF_031021105.1. Taxonomy (NCBI): domain Eukaryota; kingdom Metazoa; phylum Chordata; class Lepidosauria; order Squamata; family Dipsadidae; genus Erythrolamprus; species Erythrolamprus reginae. The sequence continues at coordinate 20,465,102 of NC_091956.1, read as the reverse complement.
AAATAATGTTAGGGGCAGATGAAAAGTTAACAAAAAAAATATACAACTTCGTGTTAAACTTAAAAATGGAAGATGAACAGGTAAAAGAGACAATGATAGTATGGACAAAATTTTTTGGATGTACTATAGAACTAGACAAATGGCAAAAACTCTGGGGAAAAAACTATAAGTTGACAATGGCAACTACTTATAAGGAAAATCTATATAAAATAGTTTACAGGTACAGTAGTACCACGTGATATGAACCCCTCGTCTTATGAACTTTTCGAGATACAAACCCGGGTTTAGGAATTTTTTTGCCTCTTCTTACGAACTTTTTCCACCTTACTAACCAGCCGCCTCGAACACCAAACCCGTATGTTCGGCAAATATTTGGGTTCAGGAGACCACCGAGAAGCGCCATCGCCGTCTGTCACCTTCAGAAACAGCTGGGGGGCTTCTCGGCGTTCTCCTGAACGTCGAACCTGGATGTTCGGCAAAAGTTCGGGTTTGGCATTCGAGTTTGGGAGAATGCCGAGAAGAGCCGCCACCTGGCTGTCACCTTGCCAGAAGAGCCATGGAGCTGTCGGCCAGTCGGGAGGCTCAAACAGAGGTGGGGAATCCCAATAGGGAATTCCAGGGGCGGAGCTTTGATGTCACGGAAACGCTTTTCCTGGTCGGCCGAAACATGGACTCCAGGAAGGACGTCTCCATGACGTCAAAGCTCCACCCCTGGAATTCCCTATTGGGATTCCCCACCTCCGTTTGAGCCTCCTGACTGGCCGACAGCTCCACGGCTCTTCTGGCAAGGTGACAGCTGGGAAGTGGCGCTTCTCGGCATTCTCCCGAACCTGAATGCCGAACCTGAACTTTTGCCGAACTTCCGGGTTTGGCGTTTAGGAGAACGCTGAGAGGTGCCCGGCTGTTTCAAAAGGTGACAGCCGGGTGGCAGCGCCCAGCAGAGCGCTGTTTTTGCAATTATTTTTTTTTGCTAGCATGCATTAATCGGTTTTACATCATTTCCTATGGGAAACATTTCGCTTTACAAACCTCCTCCCAGAACCAATTAAGTTCATAAGACGAGGTATCACTGTATAACTTACCACCGACGAGATTAGCAAAGATGTTTACAAACTTGTCCACCAGATGTTGGAAATATAATCAAACATAATCAAAAGTAAGCTTTTACATTTAGGCAAGAAAAACAAAATGCACAGGTACATTATAAGTGGTAAATTGCTCAACAGTAGTAATTTTGAGAGACACCTTGGAGCCCTAGGGGACAACCATTTAAATATGAGCCAGCAGTGTGCAGCAGCTGCCAAAAAAGCCAACATAGTTCTCAGTTGCTTTAACAGAGCGATAGAATCAAGATCACGTGAAGTGTTAACACCACTTTATAAATAAGGCCACACCTGGAATAATGCATGATTAGGAGACTGGAGGCTAAAACATATGAAGAATGGTTGCAGGAATTGGACATGACTAGTTTAATGAAAAGAAAGACCAGGTTTGCCTGTTGGGCTGTTTTTTGCACTCCGGGGCTTCAGGAAAGGTAAAACGGACTTCTCCAAGGCTGAAAATCAGCTGTCTAGCATGTGCGCTGGAGCTGATATAGGGCAATACCTCAGGTGCATTCCTATATGGCTCCGCGTACCACCTGTGGCATGTTTGCCATAATTTCGCCATCATGGTCCTATTCCATTCCAGACAGATGGCTGGATGGTCTCTTCTTGAAAACTTCCAGTGTTGGAGCACTCACATCTAGAAATTTAATTATTTTAGTACAGTGGTACCTCTACTCATGAAATTAATTCGTTCCATGGCCAGGTTCTTAAGTAGAAAAGTTTGTAAGAAGAAGCAATTTTTTCCATAGGAATGAATGTAAAAGCGAATAATGTGTGCAATTGGGGAAACCACAGGGAGGGTGGAGGCCCTATTTCCTCCCAGAAGATTCCTAGAGAGGCCCCATAGAGGCTTCTCCCTGCCTTATCCAGCACTATTTCCTCCCAGGAGATTCCTAGAGATGTCCCACAGAGACTTCTCCACGCATTTTCTGGCCCTGTTTCCTCCCAGGAGATTCTTACAGAGGCCACATAGAGCCTTCTCCCCACCTTTTCTGGCTCTGTTTCCTCCCAGGAGATTTCTAGAGAGGCCCCACAGAGGCTTCTCCCTACCTTTTCCAGCCCTGTTGCCTCCCAGGAGATTCCTAGAGAGGCCCCATAGAGGCTTCTCCCTGTCTCTTCCAGTTACAGTTTTGGAGGCTCTGGTTTTTAAGTGGAAAACGGTTCTTGAGAAGAGGACTCAAGGCCGCTTACAACAACAATAAAAATACAATATAAATAGATACAAAGGGATAAAAAAAGAAGTCAAACATTATCTAAAACTAAAACATTAGACTAAAACTAAAACCCCATTTAAAAGTTATTTAAAAAGGCAGTCGCAGTCATACACATGCAATTAACCTCTAGACCACAAGATCTCCTTTCAGGGAGGTATTATATGTTTTTTTCTGTTGAATCACCCTGGCATACCACAATATGGGAGGAGCTTAATGCTTCCTTTTGCCTCTTGCTCCCAGCCAAGTCCATATCCAAGGCAGTTAATTTTTTCATAGCCGACAAACTATATTCTGTATGTGTAACAGATAGATAGATAGATAGATAGATAGATAGATAGATAGATAGATAGATAGATAGATAGATAGATAGATAGATAGAAATAGAGATATATGGATTTATGGATATTGAAAAATTGTATCCTTTGTGTTTTAGTTTCCCGTCAATACAGAAGAGGTATGTGATAAATTAGAGTTACCCTATACTTCCATAGCTATATACGGCACCCTCAGGAATTTGCAGGTGTCTGGGATAATTTCATTTTCTTAAATACACATACTGCTAAGGCTTATGTAGGTTACAGTTCTCCTGGCAACCTCTAGATGGCAGCAAAACCACACAGAAAACTCTAGCAATCCTATGGAATTATTTTTTATTTTTTGCGGCTCAAACATGGTACTCTTGCATTAGAGGCCTGCCAAAAATCACTAGATGCAAATCAATATATGAAAAGAAGCAGCTGAGACCAAATTTTTCAGAAAATGAGCTTGATGGATAAAACGCATAAAATAACAGCTGAAACCTCGACGTGGTTAACAAACAAAGAAAATAGAGATGAATCTCCACTTCAGATTGAGTACCTACACAGTTGTGGTAAATTATGGTTTAGTAGTAATTACGCAAGTCCTGGAAAATCTTGGATTCCTGGCCTCTTTCCTGCGTGTTTCCCTACCTTCCTAATTGCTTTTCACAAACTTGTGCTTTCATTTAGCCACATATCCTAGTCAGTGAGGGGATGCCAAAATTTTCACTGCCACACAGTAGGCGTGGCTTGTTTTGTGGGTGTGGCTTGATGCCCATGTGATCGGGTAGTGTTCTGTCGAGCTCTCTGGTTGAATCCTCCCAAAAATGCACAGATACAATTTCAGACACACACACCTTTGAAAATTCAAAACAATGTTCTTTATAATGAAAATTCACTTAAGCCAAGCCCTCTTTTGGGATAGCAAAGAGCACTTGTCTCCAAACAAACTGGTAGTTTGTACAAGTCCCTTACCAGTTCTGTGATACTTAGCTTGCAGCTGTGAGGCAATTCACAGTCCTTCTTTTTTCACAAACTGAAACACACTTTGCCCTGGTTTAGTTTCAAAGCGGGGAAAAATCAGCACACAAAAGGTCCAAGTCAGTAAAGCAGTCATGAAACACAACAATCAGATAATCCTCCACAATGGCCAAATCCACAGGCTGCTCTTTATAGTAGCCTCACTAATTACCATAGCCCCACCCAACCACAGGTGGCCTCATTTTCTTTGTTAATAAACTCTCAGTTGTTGTTGCCTATGCATCGCTCTCCGCATGCGTGGCTGTATCATTAACTCTTGTTCTGAATCCAAGGAGGAGCTAGATAATTGATCTCCTTCTAAGCTGTCTGCCACACTCTCCTCCTCCCTGTCACTCATGTCTTCTTGGTCAGAGGAGCCTTCATCATCAGATTCCACCGGGGGCAAAACAGGCCTGCAGCATGTGGATGTCTCCCCCACATCCACAGTCCTTGGGGCAGGAGCTGGGCCAGAACTAACCACAACAGGTAGTAGTGGCTTTATTTATTTATTTATTTATTAGATTTGTATGCCGCTCCTCTCCATAGACTCGGGGCGGCTAACAACAGCAATGAAACAACATGTAACAAATCTAATATTTAAAATAATTAAAATCCCATCCCATCCCATTCTATTCTATCTTTTAAAAACAGGAAGCAAAGAGAGAGAGAAAAAAAATCTCTCAAAGCATTAAAGGTGGAATAACAGCTACTAGAGGGGGGGGGGGAGAGAAGAAAGCCAGATTTTTTATTATTATTATTATGATTATATATATCAGGGTTGAAATGGAAGTCACCTCAATCTTCCCTTGTTCGGAAACGGTTGCCATCTTTGTAATGCCAGTTCGTAACATTTAACTTTTGATTTATCGTTTCGGAGCTCAGCGTGCCAGAAATCAAAGATGGAGCCTCAAGATGCTTTTTGCCTTTTGATCCCCACTGGTGTTTTACTGCTTTTCTCTATCATTTTGAGTTAAGCGCTGTTCTCTTCGCTTCCAGCGCTTGTCAGTCTGTTTAGGGCAGAAAGGTTGTATGTTTTTTCCCTCAGGTGCATCAAAGAAGGATCAAATCTCATAATGCCTTTTTTTCCCTCTCCTTTCCATGTAATTTATAGTCCGGGTTTATGATGAACATATAAGAAGAAGAGATGGAGATTTGGTAAAATGGATGACAGTAATAAAGGTCAAAGCCATTAGTTCAGCTGAGGGGAGTCATATCTCAACAAGATACTCTGTTTAATCTTGATGATTAAATGTGACTCCAAATTGGAAATGTTTGCATTATGGAAAATACCTTCTTTTTTTACATTTTTAGAATAGGTACCTCTCATAATACCCAGTAGAAAAAACTCTGGCATATATTCTATTTTTGTATTTGTTATTTGACACAACCAATTATTTATTTTTTTCCAATATTTTCTTGTCTCTGGACATAACCACCATAAACATGCATATTACAACAGCTGCAAGGATTGTATTTGCACAGAAAAATCCGCAAATACCTGAAGACAATGAGATCATCAAGAAAATATACGACTGTGCAGAGATGGACAGATTGAAAATGGAACTAAATAATTGAAAAGAATCGGACTATTATGAAACCTGGACAAAATGGTACCAATGGACAAAAAAAAAAGAAACTCAAAAGAAACATCGAAATAAAATATCAAGAAATCTAAAAGTAATTAGAAGACAATGTCGATAGGAATGTATATATAATGTAGATTCATCTGTAAATATGATTATGTACTTTTTTTAAAAAAATGGAAAAAATTAATAAATATATATTAAAAAGAAAAGAAAAATACTGTACTTTCTGACCTGCATAAGGTATATTCAAAGGGACATTCATGACCACTTTTTTCTTTTCTTTTCTTTTTTTGAGGTCACTTTTTCAATGCCTTGGAAATTCTCTGAAGGATTTTGAGAGTGGAAATTGATCTTATATTGTTTTCACTCAAGGCTGTTATAGAAACATAGAAGACTGATGGCAGAAAAAGACCTCATGGTCCATCTAGTCTGCCCTTATACTATTTTCTGTATTTTATCTTACAATGGATATATGTTTATCCCAGGCATGTTTAAATTCAGTTACTGTGGATTTACCAACCACGTCTGCTGGAAGTTTGTTCCAAGGATCTACTACTCTTTCAGTGAAATAATATTTTCTCACGTTGCTTTTGATCTTTCCCCCAACTAACTTCAGATTGCGACCCCTTGTTCTTGTGTTCACTTTCCTATTAAAAACACTTCCCTCCTGGACCTTATTTAACCCTTTAATATATTTAAATGTTTCGATCATGTCCCCCCTTTTCCTTCTGTCCTCCAGACTATACAGATTGAGGTCATTAAGTCTTTCCTGATACGTTTTATGCTTAAGACCTTCCACCATTCTTGTAGCCCATCTTTGGACCCGTTCAATTTTGTCAATATCTTTTTGTAGGTGACGTCTCCAGAACTGAACACAGTATTCCAAATGTGGTCTCACCAGCGCTCTATATAAGGGGATCACAATCTCCCTCTTCCTGCTTGTTATACCTCTAGCTATGCAGCCAAGCATCCTACTTGCTTTTCCTACTGCCCGACCACAGTGCTCACCCATTTTGAGACTGTCAGAAATCACTACCCCTAAATCCTTCTCTTCTGTTCGTCTTTTTCCCCCCCAATTTTTTTATTTTTTTTTCTCTCCAATCACAATACAATTAAAAATACCAATAACATCAAATTGCTTTACATTAAATTCATTTTACAAATTCTGGTATGAGCGAACCAGTGCTGCCACCTTAACTTTTAACATCTGACTAGAAAATAGCTGCTTAATTTCTTATGTTATACAAAAATGCTATAAACTAAAACCTCTTTTAAGCTGTTCCAAGTTTTAGTTATATCAAGTTGATTAGGCTATAAAGTTTCAAATTTCTCCATATCTCTTCTAAATCAATTTTCACATATATTCAAAAAACCTTTTAAAATGATAATCGCCCATTAATAAGACACCTCTAGAAAAATAAAACACCAAGCAACTTCCAGTGAATGATTCAAGGGGGGGAAAAACCAAAAGAAAACCAACCCAACAGTTATTATCTTCCAATAGTGCCCAATTAGCCAAATTGCAAAATTACAAGACCTAATTAATAATTCCTTTGTAAAGGAATTAAAAACAGATAAAATTATCTAACAAAAAGGAAACAAAATTTAGGAATAAAATATAAAATAGTAAGAAGGAAAGATTTATAAAGAGAAGAAATTAAAAAAGGAGGGAAAAAAGAAAAGAAAAAAGAAAAAGAAAAAGGAAGATGCATGCCGAAAAGAAAAAAGAAGGAAGGAAAAAAATTAAAAGAAGGAAAAGTGGAAGAAATAAAGACTTCCTCTTCTTCTTACACTTCACCTTCTGTTTGCCTATAACGCCAATGAATTTCATTGAACCTTTAGGTTCAACCAAAACTCCTTGTTAGTTATAAATTTTTCAATTTCTTACTCTTATTTCAAAATGCTTACATCAAATGATAATTAATTAATTAATTATCAATTAACATTCTTATACACTTTCCAAAGTTGTTACATTGAAGGAAAAAAAAGAAAGGAAAAAAACCAAACAAATCCAAGAAAAAGAGATTTCTCTGAAAACTCATTGGAATCAGATTATATATCTTTGTACCCTACTCTAGTATTTGCGCTGAATAACCAGCGGGATTCTCATGCCCTATTATAATATTGACAATCCCAATAAGTAAAAAAAAAAAGTCTCCCTATCCTAAATCCAAATTGATTTATACCCTTCTCTTCCTTTATATATATATTAAAGCATTCTCCAAAAATAATGATCTGAATAATCTGACAATCCCTAAAATCTATTATCAATAGTCTAAAAATAGTCTGTGAGCCAAAGTTTATATAATTTGAGTATTCTAATAGTCTCTAAAAAATTGTTATCTATAGTCTATAATCTATATGCTTATCAATAAACCATACAATATGTTGTGAAAGTTTCCCCTCGAAGAGGAGATGTTTCAAACATATTCTTAGATGTCTTGTAAATTTTCAATTTTTATCTTTTTTAGATCAGTCAATTGTATATTTTTAAATCATATTTTTAATATGGGACTTAATAAGGTTATTTGAAAAAAAAAGGAGAGACACTTACTCAAAGGGACTCTACAGAGATATGGATACACTGCGTGGCAAGAGATTTTATTCTTTATATAAATTTGTTTTTTCTTTATTGCAGATTGAATTAGACTTATGATATGGATTTATATTAAAATAAGTATTATTGACTTAAGGCTGTTCGTCTTGGACGCTACCAGTGCGCCACCCGCAGCCGTTGTGGTTGTATTTTATTTATTTATTTATTGTACTTATATGCCGCTCATTCCAAAAGGACTCTGAGCAATCGGAATAAATACAACAATAAATACAACAACAATAAAAACTGTTAAAATCTAATAATAAAAATCAATAATAACAATAATAATATAAAAAACATACATACTTGCAATCAGCCTAATTCCAGGCCTGCTGAAAAGCCAAGTCTTAACAGCTTTCTGGAAGACCATTGGGGTGGAGATAATGCAGATCTCTGAAGGCAGTTGGTTCCAAAGGGTTGGAGCCACCACAGAGAAGGCTCTTTCCCGAGGTCCCGCCAGCCGACATTGTTTGGTGGACGAGACCTGGAGAAGGCCAACTCTGTGGGCCCTTACTGGCCACAGTGAGGGAGGAGGTGGTCCCATAAATAGCCTAGCCCTGAGCCATTGAGGGCTTTAAAGGTGATAACCATACCGTTGCACATCCGGCAGGCATGCGCGCACCAGTTGGCGTGAGATTTGGCTTTTGTGCATGCACAGCAAGCAAAATGTCATGGGAGGACATGTGTGTGAGCGAGATTTCAATGATTTTCGCTGATATTTTTGCTTTCCCGCATGCATAAAAGCAAAAAATTGATTCGGAATGCAGCTTTTCTATTGGCTGAAATAGAGCAGCTTATCCAACTTGCATAATTACTGTATCTTTTGGACTGTAAGGCACACTTTTTTGTCTCCGAAAAGGGGGTGTGCATCTTAAATACTACATATTGCCAAAGCCCCACCCACCCACCACTCATTTTTGCTACCAAATGTCCCATTTTGGGACAGGCTGTTTGGGATATTTGTTCAGCCTGTTTTAAGGCTTTTTTGGCCCATTTTAAGTTAAGGAAAACAGGCTGAAAAATCCTCAAAAATGTCCCCCAAAGTCTTAAAAACATTTTGAAAAAAGCCTCAAAAGTGGGCAGAAAAAAGGACTGGAAAGGCACCAAAAAGAGCCCCCAAAATGGCGCACAAGGAGGTCAATAACTTTTGTGTAGTATTCCTCCTGTTTTCAATCCATTTTAAAGGAAAAACCGGGCCAAAAAAAGTAAAATAAAAAGGCCCCAAAAGCACCATAAAACAAGGCCAAAAACAAGCTGAAAAAAAGCCTCCAAAACATGTTGAAAATAGCTTAAAAATGAACTGAAAAAAGCCTTGAAAATGGGCAGAAAAAGGTGGGAAAAGACTGAAAAAAGGCCCCAAAATGGGGCGCATGGAGGCCAAAATTAGTTTTTCTTTTGTAGTCACTCATGCCCTCATCACCTCGAGCCTCGACTACTGTAACGCTCTCTACATGGGGCTACCTTTGAAAAGTGTTCGGAAACTTCAGATCGTGCAGAATGCAGCTGCGAGAGCAGTCATGGGCTTCTCCAAGTATGCCCATATTACTCCAACACTCCGCAGTCTGCATTGGTTGCCGATCAGTTTCCGGTCACAATTCAAAGTATTGGTTATGACCTATAAAGCCCTTCATGGCACCAGACCAGAATATCTTCGGGACCACCTCCTGCCGCACGAATCCCAGCGACCTGTTAGGTCCCACAGAGTCGGCCTTCTTTGGGTCCCGTCGACTAAACAATGTCGTCTGGCGGGACCCAGGGGAAGAGCCTTCTCTGTGGGGGCCCTGACCCTCTGGAACCAGCTCCCCCCTGATATTAGGATTGCCCCCACCCTCCCTGCCTTTCGTAAACTCCTTAAGACCCACCTCTGCCATCAGGCATGGGGGAACTAAAACACCTCCCACTTGCCCATGTTGTTTTGTTGATTGATTGACTGTGTGCCTGTTTTTTATATATATTGGGATTGTTTTATGAAATTACTAATTTTAAACCCTGCTGTTCTGTTCGGGTCGTATGTGACCCGAAGCCAAGTTTGAGTTCCTGTAAAAAATTTTCCCTGCATATCTGAAACTTGAAATTTCATGGCTTTTCATCATTTCAGGGGTTCTCTCTATGAGAATTTTTTTTGGGGGGGTGGGGGGCTTAGTTTTTGCTGGGCAAAAAAAGTTACAAATCTTCAGTTCCCGCATCACCCTGACCCGGACCGAAAACTCTTCATTTGCAGTGCTTATGTTTGGTCTTTTTGAAAGCTTTTTTCACTTGGAAAGTAGTCTGAACATTTCTGCACACAATGATATGAAAATTGAAATGAAAAAAGTAAATCTTATTGGTTTATTTTGCGGATATAATGCAGCCCCCCCCCTGTTTTTGTGAAATGTTTTTCAATTTATGGATAGTTTTGCTTGCAAAATGCATTCTATTTTACTAAAGTTGGTGTGGGATTGGTAGCTTGAACATTTCTGAATATAAGAAAAATATAAAGGAACTGAAAAAAATGATTCTTATTGGTTTTTTAACATCAGAAATAAGCCCCCCCCCCCTCGGCTGCTTGCAACCATTTTCACTTTTTATTTTTTTATGCTCCAAATCCAAAATATTCTTTAAAATCTTAGGCATTCATTTACTCAATTTAACAATACTGATCATCAAAAAATATTTTTGGGGTGGTGGCTAATTGTTTTCTGGGCAAAAAAAAATCATAACTTCGAGTCTGTTTCTGTTCGTATATGACCGGACCAAAAATAATTTTTTTAGGTACTTGAATTTGATCTTTTTGAAAACTTTTTCAACTGGAAAACTAGTTTGAACATTTATGAACATAATGATATGAAAATTGAACTGGAAAAATTGAGACTTATATTTTTATTTTGGTCAAAAAGCCCCTCCCCCCATCCTTTTTGAACTTCGTGTCAATTTCTATTTTTTAAGGCTACAAATCCCTAAGGAATTTTCCCCCAAAAGGTTTGATATACTAAATTGAACATTTCTGAATATATGAAAAATATAAATGAACTGAAAAAAATGGTTCTTATTGGTTTATTTTTGCCACAAAAGGGCCACCCCCACCCCCCCTCGGCCTTGCTGTGTGCCATTATTGTCACTTTTTATACATATTTGGCTAGAAATATTTGAAATATCCTTTTGAAAATCAACCACATTGTAGCCAGAGAACTAATTTTATGAAACAAATCCATTTTACTAAAAAAAAGTATGTAAGTTTGAAATTAACAGCATAATTTTTATATAAATTGAAATAATTGAGGCATACTTTATGTGCAAAATAAACCAATATGCATCAATTTTTCCAGTTCAATTTTCATATCATTATGTTCAGAAATGTTCAAGCTACCAATCCCACATCAACTTTAGTAAAATAGAATGTATTTTGCTAGCAAAACTATCCATAAAATGAAGACTATTTAAAAAAAGGGGGGGCGTGCATTTCATCAACAAAATAAACCAATATGCATCAATTTTTCCAGTTCAATTTTCATATCATTATGTTCAGAAATGTTCAAGCTACCAATCCCACACTAACTTTAGTAAAATAGAATGCATTTTGCAGGCATAATTATCAATAAACCTAAAACAAATTCACAAAAACGGGGGGGAGGCATATTTATGTGCAAAATAAACCAATAAGGATTAATTTCTTCAGTTCAATTTTCATATCATTGTGTGCAGAAATGTTCAGACTACTTTCCAAGTGAAAAAAGTATTCAAATTGACCAAACATAAGCACTGCAAATGAAGAGTTTTCGGTCCGGGTCAGGGTGACCCGGGAACAGAAGATTTTTAACTTTTTTTAAACAGAACAGCAGGGTTAAATTGTAATTAGATTGGTGGGCATTAGATTTTTATTATGTACTGGTTTTTATTATTGTTGTGAGCCGCCCCGAGTTTGCGGAGAGGGGCGGCATATAAATCCAATAAATCTAATCTAATCTAATCTAATCTTTTCTAAATTTAGCTGCGTCTTATTGCCGGGTGTACTGAGTCTTTGGGTTTTGCTTTCAATAGAAAGGGGTGGGAGGGAGTTAAATTAACAACTATTAGAAATGGAATGGTTCACATTATTTCTCCCATGTCTTTATTCAGCCCTGTTTCTTTTTCTCTCATCGTAGCAACTGATTTGAGGACGAAAGGGTGGATAGGTGCCATTGGTCAGGGCGGGCTGCTAATTTACTTTCAAAGCCAGGCTTGGATTCTGCAGCATTTCAAACAAGGCTTGTTTTGGGGATAAGGGGCTGTCAGCATTGTCATTGAAAGTCTCAGAGCATGTTAAAGTTGGTGGCATTTTGAAGACGCAAAACACTAGCTGCCAAGTAAACACTGCTGGGCTGTCCTCTCCCAAGCAGTGGCAGGAAAACCTAGTTTAGATGATGCATACAGATGGCTTGGAATGGTGCCTAAATGAATGATGTCCCTAATCAGTGGAAGAATGTTTAATTTGTCCTTTTATATGATTTAGCTAGAAGACGAGGGGAATGCGGCATCACCATTTATTTCCTCCAACTGCTTGTAAGCCTGTCTTTGTAATAGGCCTTCCTCCAGCTTTCTAGATAGAATCTCATTCTCATTAGCCCTACTTCACAGAGCTAGAAGATAGCCTGGTTTCTAACTAGTGTTGGGCGAACACAACAAAGTTTGGGTTCGGCGAACTCATCCAAACTTTGCCGTGAAGTTCGGGTGAGTTCGCTGAACCCTGTTCTGTCTGGATCACTCCAGAAGTCAATACCAACCCAAAAAGAGAATCCAGACACACCGGTAAAAGGCAAAGGCAGTTTATAAAATTCAAAAAAACCACAGGTAACAGAAAATGTCCTTACAAACAGGAAAACGCTATATCTTCAAATATATCCATGAAGGCAAAAGTCCATGCAGCAATACAGGATTCTTGCTGCCAAGACAAGGCTGTAGATAGCAGACCTACACCTCCCACAGGTCTTCTAAACTGCTGGGCCACAAGCCAGGAACAGAGACGTCGAGAACAAAGCAGGACACCGTAATTCCAACTGATAACACTGCACATGGCTTCAAGGGCTTGCCTGCCTTTTAAGCCCTGCTCAGGAGGACCACACCCAAGCCCAGCTGTTCCTAATTCAGTGCTGATAATACTTCTTTAATTGCTCCTTTCTTTGATCTGACCGTCTCTGTCGCATGTCAATGATGGCTTGTGCTTCATCACCTAATGACTCCAAGCTACTGGCTGGGGAGAGCCCTCCCCCCGGGGGCTCTCATGCTGTTCTCCTTCATCCCATTCCTGACTTTCCTCTCCCCCGTCTGACTGTTCAGCCCCCTCCTCTTCGCTGTCATCCTCCTCCGGGCATGGAGCCAGCAGAGACACAGCCGGTCCCTGAGCAGCCTCAGGCTGAACCACAACAAACCCAAACCCAAACGTTTGCTTGCAGCAAGACGCTGCAGTGTCCTTTTCTGTAAAAATAAACAAGGAGGTGGGGAATTCTTTTCATTTTTATAGAAATGGATGCTGCAGCGGTGCTGCAAGCAAAAGGAGGTGGGAAATCCCATGAAGGAATTCCGGGGGTGGGGCTTTGACATCACGGAGACTCCTTCATCCCTGTTTCGGCCAGCCAGGAAAGAGTCTCCATGACGTCAAAGCCCTGCCCCCTTAATCCCTTTGTGGGATTTCCCACCTCCTTTTGCTTGCAGCGCCACAAACAAAAGGAGGTGGGAAATCCCACAATGGGATTCCCCACTCTCCTCCCAGGTGGCGGCATTTCGCCGTGTTCGGCCGAACCCGAACTTTACTGTGGGAACGCGGGAACTAGTGTCTTGGAATGTGCGTGCGAAAAGCATAGACCTTGAGCATGACACGTATGATGACCCAGTTTCTCTAGCAACTTTCTCCTTCCCTGCACTCTTATCTTGCTTTCCTTGCTGCTAGCCTAAGAAAAGTGCAACATTATATATCATGAGGTGGGCTGATGGGGCCCTTCTCTCGCTCTTGCTTTCTTTTTCTCATGAATCAGCACTTTGAAATGTAGCACAAGTTGTGTGATTTTTATTGGTTATATTTTGTACGCTTAATACGTTATAAGTTTGAATGGGTGTAACAGACCCATGTGAAATGTAGCATCACAGAAGCCTGCCTTTCTTTGTTTGCTTTCAATAAAAGGGTCATCTCGGATTTAATCTGGGTTGCCTCACCAAAGAGAAAAAGTTGTTTTTAAGTTTCTTGTCCGAGTTTCTTCTCTTAAATTGGATCCGTGAGTAACCCGCAGTCAGTTGCCAGCTGCGAGCTTCCATACTTTACCCGAACTTTTAAAAACATTCAGGTTCGGGTTCGGCATGCTGAACACTGCAAAATTCGGCAGAAACCCAAACTTTGCAAGTTCGGTTCACCCAACACTGTTTCTAACTTACCTTGCTAGTAATTCGATTCCTCCTGTGCCCCAAGGGCGCACATGCATAGTGCTGAAAAATTAGATTTTTTAAAAGTTAAAAACAAAATAATGACTGCATGCCCTGTGCCATAAACTCATCTTCTGTGCATGCTCAGAAGAAGAAAAAATAACATTTTAAAAAAAATTAAAAATGGCAGCAACCAAACCTGGTCTGTTATATCGGCACCAACCAAACCTGGTCTGTGATATCGGCACCAACCAAACCTGGTCTGTGATATCGGCACCAACCAAACCTGGTCTGTGATATCATTGTGACATCATCAGTGGGTCACTACCAGCTTGGGCAAACTGGTGCGAATCAGGACCGACACCAACCAAACCTGGTCTGTGATATCATTGTGACATCATCAGTGGATCACTACCAGCTTGGGCAAACTGGTGCGAATCAGGAGGAACCCAAGCTGATCTTAACTAGGAAACTGGTGGGAGTTGCTGACAATGAGTCAGTACTATAAACAGCATAGCTCTACTTGCAACTGTTTAGAACAGTGGTCCCCAAACTACAGCCCGCGGGCCACATGCGGCCCACTGAGGCCATTTATCCAGCCCGCCAGTGAGTGACAAGAGCACAGGGAAAAGAGAGAAAGAAAGAAAAGGGAAAGAGAGGGAGAGAAAGAGAAGTGGAGAGGAATGAAGGAGGGAAGGAAGGAAGGAAAGAAGGAGAAATGGAGGGAACAAGGAAGAAAGGAAGGAAGGAAGGAAGAATGAAATGGAGGGACAGAGGAAGGAAGGAAGGGAGGAAGAAAGGAAGGAAGGAAGGAAGAATGAAATGGAGGGAACAAGGAAGAAAGGAAGGAAGGAAGGAAGGAAGAAAGGAAGGAAGGAAGGAAGGAAGGAAAAATGAAATGGAGGGACAGAGGAAGGAAGGAAGAAAGGAAGGAAGGAAGGAAGGAAGAATGAAATGGAGGGAACAAGGAAGAAAGGAAGGAAGGAAGAAATGAAGGAAGGAAGGAAGGAAGGAAGGAAGGAAGAAATGGAGGGACAGAGGAAGGAAGGACTGTTTTGGAGGGGGTAATTTTTAAAAAAAATTCTCTCAACATACATTCAAACAACACAGTGTACCATCTAATTTTCCATGAATAAAATGTGGTATTTTGTTAGCAACTAATATCAATCATCAAAAAAGTTGCGAAAGGTTTTTTTTTCTAATTTTGTCATCCAGTTACATTCATTTTCTTTTAATTAAATCCCCTCCTTAATGTTCCTTCAAAAAGTGCAACACCAATTATATTTCTAACTTATTAACCATTATGCCAAAGTGCTTCCTTCTTTCTTTATACATTTTTCATAAGCCAGGAAAACCTTGTATAGCCAATCAGATGTTAACAAAAGAAAATTAAAAACAAAACATAAACATATATGAATTTCAGATCTTGTCCCCCCTCTAAATAGTACGTTCCCATTTTGTTTTTTACTTTAAAACAAGGTATGTGCAGTGTGCATGGGGATTTGTTCATAGGTTTTTTTTTATAGACCGGCCCTCCAACAGTCCGAGGGAAAGTGAACTGGCCCCCTGTGTAAAAAGTTTGGGGAGCCTTGGTTTAGAATCTCAGATACTGATTTCTTCTAGAGGACTAACATTTCCTTTTTCCTTCCCCCAACTCTTTTCAATATGAACCTGTAATACTGGCTATCGATACCAAGGCTGCTCAGAGTGACAAGGTCACAATTAGATTCCAGGATCACCCTCCAGGCAAATTTATATGTTGAGTGCCATTCCATGCCATTACTTAATTACATTTGAAGCTGGCATCATTTGATTCTCGAAGGTTAATTATTGAGCTGCCATTAAGTGGAACCCAGAGGTTGATGTCTGTAGAAATGTCCTCCGTTTTTGAGTGCTGTATTTGATAACCTGCAGTTCCTCCAGGGATACCCCAGTGGTCTTCTGAAATTGTCTAATTCAATTTATCCATTGCTATCTGTTGATTCTGCCCTCTTCCCCATTGCCAAATACATTTCCTAATTCAGGTGAAATTATTAAAGCAAAGGTAAAGGTTTTGACTTTCCAGTTGTGTCCAACTCTATAGAGAGGTGGTGCTCATCTCCATTTGACTGGTGGCGCAGTGGCAGAATGCAGTACAGCAGGCTACTTCTGCTGACTGCCGGCTGACTGCAATTTTGCAGTTCGAATCTCACCAGGCTCAAGTTTGATTCAGCCGTTCCATCCTTCCTGGGTGGATAAAATGAGGACCCAGATTGTTGGGGACAATATGCTGGCTCTGTAAACTGCTTAGAGAGGGCTGTAAAGCATGCACAGAAGCACATGCCCACACGCCAGGGTCACAGAGCTCCTCTGGATGCATACCGGTAGCAGTGGTAAGTGGAATCCATCACTGATGCCATAGGTTTTATTTATTTATTTATTTATTTATTCATTCATTCATTCATTCATTCATTCATTTATTTTGTCCAATACACAATGAGGGTTTTAGTGGGTATATATCTATATACACATAGTAAAATACATGATGAAGGTTATAGAGGAGATACTCATAATAAAATATATCTAAGAAATAATAGAAAAGAAGATATAGTAATAGAACATATCAATGAAAGAATAGTAGAAGAGATATAGGAATAGAAGAAAGGTATAGGAGATATAGGAGAGCAATAGGACAGGGGACGAAAGGCACTCTAGTGCACTTGTACTCGCCCCTTACTGACCTCTTAGGAATCTGGATAGGTCAACCGTAGATAATCTAAGGGTAAAGTGTTGGGGATTTGGGGATGACACTATGGAATGTAATGAGTTCCATGCTTCAACAACTTGGTTACTGAAGTCATATTTTTTACAGTGAAGTTTGGAGCAGTTAATATTAAGTTTAAATCTGTTGTGTGCTCTTGTGTTGTTGTGGTTGAAGCTGAAGTAGTCGCCGACAGGCAGGACGTTGCAGCATATGATCTTGTGGGCAATACTTAGATCTTGTTTAAGGCGACTTAGTTCTAAACTTTCTAGGCCCAGGATTGAAAGTCTAGTCTCATAGGGTATTCTATTTCGAGTGGAGGCATGAAGGGCTCTTCTGGTGAAGTATCTTTGGACATTTTCAAAGGTGTTAATGTCTGAGATGCGATATGGGTTCCAAACAGATGAGCTGTATTTGAGGATGGGTCTGGCAAAATGTCCACACATCCACATACTCAAATATGCACACAATTTGGTCATGTATGTGTGCACAGTTTGGGTACTTGGTGTCTAAAAGTTTCACCACCACTGTTATATAACAAGTATCATAAAAATAAAGATTGAGTCTTTGGAATTGTTAAGGTTCATTTCTCAAAGAAACTGCTAATCCCCCCTTTCAAGTACGTTTGTAAGTACTTCAGTATTTTAAATGGGAATTTTCTCCTCCTTTCTCTAGGACATTTTGCTTTTAGCAAAACACAAAAGAGACACAGTATTTGAAGCTTTCAAATTTCACGACTTCAAATATATATATATATACCTGTGTATGCATCTGTATCTTTAATCTCTCATCCATGCAGAAGATGATATTCCATTTGACTGAACATAAACGCAAAGATGGCTTGTCAAGGTGGGATGATGAATGCAAGCAATGTTTTCAAAAAGAGTATATAAAGTACATTTTTTTCTTTTCTGAAATGTTAAAATTCATTTAATATATTTGGACGAGTAAAAGGTTTTCATCAGATTTTATCATGATTCAGCTGCTGGTTATTCTGACTTTGGATGTTTTTAAAATCCTGTTCTTTTGAATGATTAGATTTGATTAGATTATGTTCTGCCGGTGTGTCTCAACCACCCGTAATTACAAGGTAATTAGTCCAGAAAGACACACACCACACGATAGAAGGAAAACCCAAAAGTCTTTATCAACAGTAAAACAGAAACAGCTCCCTTTTTAAATGTCAAAGGGATTTTCTGGTACACACAAGGCACAGATTAAATGCAATCCAAATCTTCACCCAATAACTGGGAAATTGAGTCCAATTCTAAAGTCCAGAAAGTCCACACACAATCTTGAGCAGCAAAAACCACAATCTTGATGAAACTATGAATCAGATAAACTGCCATGAGGCTAAAACAGCAGGCTGCTCTTTTATCTGTAGCACTAATTACAACAGCCCCACCCAACCACAGGTGGCCTCATTTATCTCCTGTAATAATCCTTCAGTTGTTGTCTCCTATGCATCACTCTACGCATGCATGGATGTGTCATACATTCTTGTTCAGAATCCAGGGATGATAAGGATGATTGATCTCATCCTGGGCTGTCTGCCAAACTCCCCTCTTCCAAGTCACCCCCACCTTCTTCTTCTTCCGAGGAAACTTCACTACCTGACTCTGTTGGCAATAAAACAGGCCTATGACATGTTGATGTTTCCCCTGCATCCACCTTCACATTCCTTGGAGCAGGAGCTGGGCCAGAGCCAACCACAACAAGATTAGATTAGATTAGATTAGATTAGATTAGATTAGATTAGATTGGATTGGATTGGATTGGGTTGGGTTGGGTTGGACTGGACTAGCCCTACATGACCTAGGAACAGGTTATTTATGGGACCTTCTTCAGCCTCATGTATCCCAGCAACAAGTCAGAGCCCACAGAGTTGGCCTTCTCCGGGTCCTGTCAGCTAATCAATGCTGTCTGGAAGGCCCTAGGGCCTTCTCTGTGGCAGCCCCGGCCCTATGGAAGCAACTACCGCAGAGATTCATACTACCCCCACTCCCTGGCCTTCCAGAAGGCTCTAAAAATTCACCTTTGCAGGCAGGCCTGGGGCAGTTGAGCTTCAACACTCTGCTCCAACTGTTAGCATGAATGTGATATGAATAGTTTTTTTTATGATATGGATTTTAAATGTGGGTTTTACGATATGGGTCTTAAAATAGCTTTTATAATTGGGCTTTAGAGCTATTGTATTGCATTGTTTTTTATATGTTGTGAGCCACCCTGAGTCTTCTAGATTAGATTAGATTAGATTAGATTAGATTAGATTAGATTAGATTGGATTGGATTGGATTGGATTGGATTGGGCTGGGCCAGGCCAGCTAGGCTAAGCTAGGCCAGGCTAGGCTTCTGAACAGAGGTGGGTTCCTCCCAGTTCAGACCAGTTTTATAGAACTGGTAGTTACTTGACGGCCTGGATCACTGGACCAGGAAGCAACCCAGACCTGCCATGCCCTGGAACCAATTCGCTCAGCAGCGCCATAGACGTCGCCATCTTTTGTTTTTGCTTCTGCGTATGTGCAGAAGCTTTTTTTTTCTAGTACTGCACATGCACAAAGAGTCATTTCCGGGAAGTAACACGCTCATGCGTGCGAAGTGAACACCCATGCAAAAGATGCACTTCTGTCAAATTGGTGAAACGTGAACTGGTAGGGAACATGCCCCTGGTATGCCTGGGATCACTGTTCTGGTAGTGGAAACAGTGATACGTGCACATCTGCACATCCCCACCATGCGCACATACACCCCCATGCACCCCCATGCGAGATTTTGCCTCCACGCATGCACAGAAGCAAAAAGATAGGTTAAAATCACTAAAATCTTGTGCATGTGAGTGTCCTTGTGAGAGATTTCAGCGATTTTCACCAATGTCTTTGCTTCTGCACATGCGCAGAAGCAAAACCATCCATCGCCACCTCCGTGCGCGCCCATACTGGGCTCCAGGACCAATCTGATAGGAAAAGGTAAGTGTGGCCCTTCACTGGTAGGGAAGGTAAGTAGAACCCATCTCTGCTTCTGAGTCAGTTAGTTCTGAGACAGAATTGAAGAAGCTTTTTGGAAGATGGGGGAAACATCTTCAAGGAAAAGCAAAATTCCTTTTGAAAAAGCACCTTTGGGACAACGATGACCTGGATGAGTAAGAATCTCCACAGACATTCCACTGTTAAATTTGATGGGCTAAAGCATGCTACTACTCTGGTGTGTATGAGAAGAGAAGAGAAGAGAGGAGAGGAAAGAAGAGAAGAGAAGAGAAGAGAAGAGAAGAGAAGAGAAGAGAAGAGAAGAGAAGAGAAGAGAAGAGAAGAGAAGAGAAGAATAGTAATTATAGTAATAGTAATTAAACAAATTATGTTCTCATTAAATCTGCTTCTTTTTCAAATCTAGGACAAGATTTTTTTCCTAAAATTTGAAGCACCTCAATTAAGCTGCCTTTTTTGAATTCACGTTTTTGAATTGAATCGACTGTTCCCATTGCATTCAGAGAGAACCTAAACTGAGGAACAGAAAGAATCAACCAAACAATTTATTTTGAGCAGTGATAAAAATGCTCGCAAAAACATATAGTACAATTTACTAGGCGGTAACGTGGTCCATTAAGACACCATTTCGCTTTTGCTGAAGCTAAGCATTCCCAGTCAGTTCTGACAGAGAATCCAAGATGCAAATTAGATGCGATGGCTGCAAAGAATTCTCATGTTTGTAAAATATTTGCATGTTTTAAAAATATATTCTACTGCTGTGTGCAAGCATTAGGCAAATAGATGCTGGGAGGGAAATGCAAAGAGAAAACTGCTAAAATTAGCTGTTGATTCAAATATGTAGCTAGCAGATCTAGTATATCTATTGATTAGTAAAACCATGCTTTACAATGGGGAAAAAAGGTTTAAATAATACACAGTGTATCAATTCCTTGTGACCTACATTCTAGTAGAACAATTGTTTGATTTTTCTTCCTGACAGAATAGAGCCTTCATCTTTAAAGCTGGCCAAATGATGGACAGTCCAAGAATTTAAAATATTTGCAAAAGTAGGAAGTGAGTGGAATATACTGTATGTACTATAGACCTGCAAGCAGTGATGGGCTCCTACGGGTACAGTCGGGTACTCAGTACCAATAGAAAAACATGTTTTTCCTATTGCAATAAATGAGGTTGAATGTCTATAATTTTAGAAGAGCTGTGTGTCAATAATAATAATAATAATAATAATAATAATAATAATAATAATAATATTATTATTATTATTATTATTATTATTATTATTATTATTATTACAGTACAGAAAAACTGTAACTCAATGTCGTATGGACAGTTGGTGGAACAAAGCATTGCATGGCCAGTTCTTGGAGAAGATTGAAGGCAAAGTGTATAAAGAAAAGACCTGGTCAAGGCTTACAAATGGAACACTCAAAAAGGAGACAGAAGGACTAATACTGGCAGCACAAGAACAGGCCATTAGTACAAACGCTGTCAAAGCCAGAATTGAAAAATCAACGGACGATCCAAAATGCAGACTCTATAAAGAAACAGATGAAACAATCGATCACATACTCAGCTGCTGCAAAAGGATCGCACAGACTGACTACAAGCATAGACACAATGGTGTGGCACAGATGATCCACTGGAACCTGTGCTGGAACTACCATTTACCAATGGCAAAGAACTGGTGGGATCATAAGCCCGAAAAAGTGGTCGAAAATGAGCAAGCAAAACTACTGTGGGACTTCCGACTTCAGAGTGACCGAATTCTGAAGCATAACACACCAGACATTGTGATTGTGGAGAAAAAGAAAGTATGGATCATCGACATCGCAATCCCAGGGGACAGCAGAATTGAGGAGAAGCAGCTAGAGAAATTAGTGAAATATGAAGATCTAAAAATCGAGCTGCAATGACTCTGGCATAAGCCAGTGAAAGTGATCGCAGTGGTACTTGGCACACTGGGCGCAGTGCCAAAGGATCTCAGCGGATATTTGAAAACCATCGGAATTGACAAAATCTCCATCTGTCAATTGCAAAAGGTCGCTTTACTGGGATCGGCAAACATAATTCACCGCTACATCACGCAGTCCTAGGTGCTTGGGAAGCCCCCGACTGGTGATGAAATACGAAATCCAGCATAGTGATCTCGTTTGCTGTGTTGTATTGACATAATAATAATAATAATAATAATAATAATAATAATAATAATAATAATATATTATTATATTTGTATGCTGCCCCTCTCCAAGGAATATATTCATGGAATATATTTATATACTGCAAAGGATGAAATGACTGAATTTAGCATAGGAAATAAAAAAAGTGATTTTTTTAAAAATGAATTTTAAAAAGTAGGTCAAGACTAATTGTATTTTGAAAACAAGGCATTTTGAGAAAGTGGTATAAGAGCTTCTTATCTTTCCTACTACCTTCTCCTATGGGTACCTTATGATTTATCACTTGTTGTTTCTATCCCATGATTTATGATTGTATCTTATGGTTTATGATCTATGACTTACCACTTTATTGTTTCTATGTGCACCGAGAATTTATGCACCAGAGACAAATTCCTCGTGTGTCCAATCATATTTGGCTAATCAAGAATATTCCTAAATGTTGCATTTAACAGGAGGTGTCAACTACGATTACAATTAAAAACGATGATTCAGCTGGAAAATTGTATTGAATTCCTTGAATTGGATCTTGCATGAATTTAGTGATTCAGTTTTGTTCAGTCTTTTGTGAAGAAAGTTGATTCATCCTGAAGTCTGAACCGTTTTTCAATCATACCTCTACATGCAACCTTTCCATAATATTATTATTTTAATAGAAGATACCTTATTAAGAAATGCCTGAAAAACACAACACACCTTTTTAAAGCTGTGATTTATGCACATATTATAGTCAGATACTTTACACATAATGTTTAAGTCAACCAATAATGCAGTATATTAATGATATACAGCTTAGTCAAATTAAAAGTGAATAAATAAATCTGTAGTTGTTGCCTTCCATTTAAAAAATGGCTCTTCTCTTAATTACTTTTGCAACATTCAGAGATTTCTAGGCCAAAAATGTTTTGAACTGCTAAATAAACACATTGGTGAAGAAGAGCTATGCATCTACTTTTTAGTACATTTATTAGGGATCATTAATCAGTCTCTCATGTATGTCGTAATCACTCAAACCTTTCAATAATAACGTTATGCTACCCTTAGATTAATGTTCTTTTATATGACTGGAGAGATAAAGAGAGTAGGAGAATGGGAGAGAGAGGGAGATAGTGGGGAGGAAGAGAGAGAGGGAGTGAGGGAGAGAGAGGGGGAGCGAGGGAGATACAAGAAACAGAGATTAATTCTGCATAACCTTGACAATTGATATAACAGAGTGACAGAGTTGGAAAGGACCTTGGAGGTCTTCTAGTCCAACCCCTTGTAAACTACCATCTCCATTTAATGATTCCACAATCCTTTATCGAGTAGAGTCTGGGCAATTGAACGAAGGTAACAGAGATCCCTTTCTGTTGTCAATGCAGAATTTAACAGGTATATTCTCATCGTGCCCAGGGAGAGAAATATCTGCCTCTAACTAGGATTGAATTCACAACCTCCTGATTGTGGAGATGAGAGCTATACCTCTAGGCCACCGCACCACTAACTCCAGGTAAACTATCATCATTATTAAAAACACCCTTTTGTCTTCTCATACACTGGCTCTGGAATTCAATGCTACTTGGTTAGCAGAGGGAAAAGTAATTCAGACACACAATTGTTTGTCTGAGGCTTGCCTTTTTTTTAAAGAGTCCTACTTCGGATACTTGAGTTCTTGGAAGCCCTGCTCCATCATAATGGACAAGAGACAAAGAGATGTATCCTGGGAATGTTGTTGGAATGAGACAGAATGAACTGTGAATGACAAAAAAAAAAAAATTAAATTCATTTTAAATAATTAAATTGAATTGTTCAATTGTTCTGTGGCAAGTTGTCTCGCACTGAGTTGGCTATGGCAAGTTGTCCCATTCTGACATTCAATTTCTTCCAATGTATCCCAAGATATGTATAGTTTACAATTTAAATTAAATATTCTAATCCTACCATTCCACCTTTTTTCATACTTTGTTGCAGGGTGTTTCAAAACATCCTGTTGTGAATGGATTTCTGCCTGCAGTTTTTGCTTTGCCTACCGTGTTTCCCCGAAAGTAAGACAGTGTCTTACTTTCTTTTTATCCCCAAAAGCCCCACTATGTCTTACTTTCGGGGTATGTGTTATATTGGAAAAAAATTGTCGAGCACACCGGGGGCGGGGTGGGGCCGGCTCCGCTCCAGCTGGTGGCGGAAGAAGCCAGGCCCGGGCACTTGACTCCCGCGGCGCTCGCTGACCCAAGGCTTCAAGTCCTCGCCGGGCCGAATCAAGAGCACACTGGGGGCGGGGTGGGGTGGGGTGGGAAAAAGGAGGGCGGTCGGGGAGGCAAAGAGGGGGGGAAAAAGGGCGACGGTCCCTTTAAAGGGCTTTACCTGTCGCCGGCCTTGACCCGGTTGCGTAGGTGACCCAGATGTGGAAGTGGGAGGGGAGGACATGACCCGGAGGCGCATGGTGCGAGGGTCAATATGCCGCTACCCGTTCAAGTCTTCAATTTGCAGGTATCGAGGAAGTTTCGAGGGGGTCGCTTGGGGGGGCGCGGGAGGTCTGGCTGCGGGGCATGTCTCGAGGCGTAATTCAGGCGGTGGCGGGAAGGAGGCTTCAGCGGCGGCGGTGACGGCTGCCGAGCGGCTCTTCCGGTGGGGTCAGCAGCCCATGTGTTGTTTTCGGAGGCTTCCCCCCTCCCGGCTGCCTCCTTGAAGAGGGGCGCGCGGGAGGCAGGGGCGGCCTCAAGCGGAGGCAGAACCGTTGCCCCGAGGCCAAGGGGTTGGTTGCGGCCGCCAGAGGGAAAGGCCCCGCCGCCTAATGCGCTTGGCTCTGCTGCTCCCGCCCAACCCGGTCCGCTTCCCTCCTCGCTGTCTCTTTGCTTTCTGTGTAGACGCGGTAACGGTGACCTTCTCGGGGGCTGCTGGCCAGCCGAAGGGTCGGTCCGGAGTTTCTCACTCTACGTACGGGCTGAGAATGCTTAAATAGACATTTATAAGGCTAAAAGAGGAATGGGACAAGACGGCGCGCAGCTAGATGAGAGGGAGGCGGCAACACCCCCGTGTTTCCCCGAAAGTAAGACATATGTCTTACTTTCGGGGTACGGCTTATATCAGCCTACCCCCCGAAAACCCCCGATACGTCTTACAATCGAGGGTATCTTACTATCGGGGAAACACGGTATGAATAGAGCTATCTAGAAACTTGTCTTCCTCTTTCTATAAACTCTTTATTTCTTAAGTGCTGACATCTGCTGGGGGTTATTAAGGAAAGTGGGGGCTGCTTTCTGCCTCTAAAAAAACATGTTTCTCTATTTCTCCCTTTGGGAAAATATAATATTCTGCCTTTTTAATATTTCTCAAAATATTTCATTCTTCTAAGAAGTTTTTCCTCCTTTATATAGGCCCCAGTGTTCAAGTCTGTCAAGATCCATCTGGATCTTGAGCCTATTTTCTGGAGTTTTGACTACTCCCTGCCAGCTCCTGAAAATAAAGTAAATGAAGATTAGCAAACCATGCCTAAGCTAATTTCCTATCAATGCAAAACTAGTTAAATATCCCCAAGCTAGATAACCACAAAGGGAAGAACAGTAATGGATGCACCAAATTTAAACAAAAGTACTATTGGAATAAAAATATGGTGATGTTATGCACTGCACAAGCAGGTTGCATACCAAAAATGAATGTGACAAAATATTTGTAAATATTTATCATGAACAACAGTGGTTGAAATTCTCTTTCGAACATATTGTTAGCACCATATTTGTTTGTTTTTTGTTTGTTTATACAAATATATATATGTCAAATGTTTTTGCAGAATTTGAAAATTAAGCGAGACTAGGATAGATATATTTCAGCCTTGTTCTGGCCTCATGAGCTAGCCATTCCTTCACTGGGATTTGAACTTTTGAACTTGCAGCCTTTGCCTTGGAAGGAGATATATATACTGTAACTCCTTATCCTGTAGATAATCTGTTTTGTGTAGCAGAGAAGAATATCAGGAATTCTCAGGCCTTTATAGCCTTAAATACTTTCGATATTGTTAGCAGAGATGTGTTCTTCAAAGAACTCCATGGCCCACCCCTGCCACCCCTGCTCCAATTGTCTCTGCAGTTCTTGGAAGAATGAAATTGAATACGTGGGATGAACAGAACCAGTTGAATTCCTGAGTTTTTCAATAATTAAGTTCCCAGCTTGCTCAAGCCTGTTAGTCTTCAGAGAGCTGGTCGATAAGGGAGCATTAGGCCCCGCCCAACTACCTGGAAGCTGCCATTTGGGGTCTTTTACCCTCTGCGTATGTGTAAAGCGTTCTGTGCATGCGCAGAAAGTAAAATAACCGAAATGGCGGCGCTTGGGCAGGTGGGCGGAGCCTCACACTCTCTTCGCGACCGGCACTCCGACGACTGATAGGCCCAAGCGAACCGGAAGCGTTTGTTTATTTATTTTTATTTATTCATTTGTCCAATACATAAATACATAGGAAGAAAATAGACATGTGATAATATAAAAAGAGGGTGAAGGTGAACTTAGAGGAGAGGATATATGAAAGGAAGAGAATATATAAGATAGGTGGAAGAAAAGGAGAGACAATTGGACAGGGGACGAAAGGCACACCACTACACTTATGTACGCCCCTTACTGGCCTCTTAGGAACCTGGAAAGGTCAATCATGGAGAATCTAAGGGAGAAGTGTTGGAGGTTAGGGGTTGACACAATTGAGTCCGGTAGTGAGTTCCAAGCTTCGATAACTCCATTGTTGAAATAATATTTTTTACAGTCAAGTTTGGCGCGGTTCCTATTAAGTTTGAATCTGTTGCGTGCTCTTGTGTTATTGCGGTTGAAGCTGAAGTAGTCATTGACTGGTAAGACATTGCAGCATATGATCTTGTGGGCAATGCTCAGATCGTGTTTTAGGTGTCGTAGTTCTAGGCTTTCTAGGCCTAGGATTGTTAGTCTATTTTCGTAGGATATTCTGTTTCGAGTGGAGGAGTGAAGGGCTCTTCTGGTGAAATATCTTTGGACATTTTCAAGGGTGTT
This sequence comes from Erythrolamprus reginae, assembly GCF_031021105.1. Lineage (NCBI taxonomy): Eukaryota > Metazoa > Chordata > Lepidosauria > Squamata > Dipsadidae > Erythrolamprus > Erythrolamprus reginae. The sequence goes on along the minus strand of NC_091956.1, from coordinate 20,438,028 downwards.
GATGTCTGAGATGTGGTATGGGTTACAGACAGATGAGCAGTAGTCTAAGATAGGTCTGGCAAAAGTTTTGTAGGCTCTTGTGAGTAGGGTGAGGTTGCCTGAGCAGAAGCTGCGTAGGATCAGGTTGAAAACTGTAGAGGCTTTTTTGGCGATATTGTTGCAGTGGGCTTTAGCACTTAGGTCATTCGATATTAGTATTCCAAGGTCCTTTACAGAATGTGGGTTGGCAGTGAGAGATTGTTTATTCAGTTCGTATGTGCGGTTAGGATTCTTTTTGCCAATGTGGAGGGTAAAGCATTTGTTGGTTGATATTTGAAGTTGCCAGGTGTTAGACCAGTCTGAGACAAAGTCCAGGTCTTTTTGGAGAGTAAGTGTGTTATCAGTGGTGTTGAAAAGTTTCACATTGTCGGCAAAAAAGACCCCTGATAAAGTTGGAATTTTTCTGTGACAGAACTACTTATTTCTCCATCAGAAATTTACCACCTCACTGACAAGCCTTAAACTCAGACTAAGACAAAAAATAAAAAATAAATCATAAAAAGAGTATTTTTTTAAAATGGAATGCTTATTTCTAATAGCCTTCTTTGCTATTAGACGCCCAGAGTCCCTAGGGAGTTGGGCAGCATAAGAATCAAATAAATAAATAAATAAATATCCACTTTTGTCTGTGTGTCTGTCTGTGCACACACGGTCTTCTTACTTTCTCTCTTCAGTCTCTCCGTGTTGTTTAGACAGTTGCATAATAAATATTCGCAGATCGCTTGAGGCTATGAAACTCCATCATTTGCCGAGAGAAAAGAAAGAGATGGAGGACAGTCATCTACCTCTCAAAATTGATGACATCTAGATGCTGTCCAGAATTTTTTTTTTTTTAATTTTAGAAGCAGAAGCAAGAATTCAGAATGTGCTTCGCCTATATTGTTTAAGGCTATGTTGGATGGCAGCAGAATTTATGAGCCGAGTTAATAATAAATGAGGCAACACAGCATATCTCCTGGAGTTTGCAAACCCCACCAGCTGACCACTGAAAAGATGCTTGCTTTTCAGTAATAATGGACATAAATATGAATATGTATGTATGTATGTATGTATGTATGTATATATATATATATATATGTATCAAATGTTTTTAGCTGAAATTTTAAAAAAATTTAAATTAAGGGAGACTAGGATGGTACCATTATATATATTTGTTTTTGTAGATTTTCACGGGTATATGTATGTAGATTGTTCTGAGTTCGGGTTTTGCCCCGTGTAATAGACACCATGGATAGACACTCAAAATATTACACGGGGCAAAACCCGAACTCAGAACAATCTACATATATATACCCATGAAAATCTACGAAAACACACACACACACATATATGTATGTATGTATGTATGTATGTATGTATGTATGTATGTATATATATATGTCAAATGTTTTTTTTAGCTGGAATTTTAAAATTAAGGGAGACTAGGATGGTCCAATTTCAGCCTTGTTCTGGCCTCATCAGCTAGCCACACCCTTCCTTACTGGGATTTGATCCTGTGGACTCTGCCTTGTAAGGCAGAGACTTAGCAGAGGTGCTATCAGATCAGATCCCTTCCAGCTGTGTACCAGGGAGGGGCTATATGTTTTTTTATGTCGGATCACCCTGGTATATTTTAAGGAACGTCACAGCTCCTTTTTGCCTCTAGGCCCAACCCAGGGCCACTTGAAGTGGCCAAAAAGGAGCTGTGACGTTCCTTAAAATATACCAGGGTGATCCGACATAAAAAAACATATATATATATATGTAGATTGTTCTGAGTTCGGGTTTTGCCCTGTGTAATATTTTGCATGTCTATGCGACGTTTCGGTGAAATCACATTCGCCATCATCAGGCTGAACTTTTAAGCTTCATGTTGCTGTAAATATGGAATGTTTGTAACTGCCATTTATTCCTTATATATAGTGTTGGGGGTGGAGATTTGGTTTGAATGTAGCAAATAGATTGGGTGACTATGTTTTAGTGATTTGATTGGTTGGTGGAATCACACTTACTTGAAAGATTGATATGGTGATTATTCTGATATATATATATATAAATAAAGGCTTTGCTATATGGTTATTAACTGTACGTGGATTTTAATAAAGACTACAAAAACAAGAATTTGGGGGAGTTTCAGGAAATTTTGTGGTCCATTGATAATTTCAGGGCTTTCTGGAATTAAAACCTTACTGGGAATAATAAGAGGAAAACAACCCAAAACATATTACAGTGTTCCCTCGATTTTTGCAGGGGATGCATTCCAAGACCGCCCGCGAAAGTCGAATTTCCGCGAAGTAGAGATGCGGAAGTAAATACACTATTTCTGGCTATGAACAGTATCACAAGCCTTCCCTTAACCCTTTAAAACCCTAAATTACAATTGCCCATTCACCTAGCAACCATTTAGATGATTACTCACCATGTTTATTTATTAAAGTTTATTTTAAAAAATATTTATTAAAGGTGGATGAAAGTTTGGTGATGACATATGACGTTATTGGGAAAAACCGTGGTATAGGGGAAAAAACCACGAAGTCTACGGAGAGGGGCGGCATACAAATCTAATAAATAAATAAATAAATAAATAATAGTTTTGAAAAACTGTGGTATAGACTTTTCACAAAGTTTGAACCCGCGAAAATCGAGGGAACACTGTATTACTTAATTATAGACATACTGGCAACCGAAAGATTAGCAATTGCACAAAAATGGAAGAATGAATACATGCCCTCTCAAACAACAGTAATTAACAAAATACTGGAATGCACAGAAATGTGTAAGCTTACTCTAGAATCACGTAATGAACAAAAGAAAGAAATAGTATATATCATATGGGAGAAACTGTATACATGGCTTGAAAAAATAAAAAAATCTATCCATGAACATTAATATCACACTGATGTCAAGGAAGCGAATATTAATAAAATCTTAGTAATAAGGTAACATGCTTTTTTTCTTCATATGTTACTTCTTCGGGACCGCCTCCTGCCCCACGAATCCCAGCGACCGGTTAGGTCCCACAGAGTTGGCCTTCTCCGGGTCCCGTCGACTAAACAATGTCATCTGGCGGGACCCAGGGGAAGAGCCTTCTCTGTGGGGGGCCCGACCCTCTGGAACCAGCTCCCCCCTGAGATTAGGATTGCCCCCACCCTCCCTGCCTTTCGTAAACTCCTTAAGACCCACCTTTGCCGTCAGGCATGGGGGAACTAAAACACCTCCCCCTTGCCCATGTTGTTTTGTTGATTGATTGACTGTGTGCCTGTTTTTTATATATACTGTTTTTATGAGATTATTAATTTTAAATTGTAACTAGATGGGTGGGCATTGGATTTGGTATTATGTACTGTACTGTTTTTTATTATTGTTGTGAGCTGCCCCGAGTTTGCGGAGAGGGGCGGCATATAAATCCAATAAACCTAACCTAACCTAACCTAACCTGATTTGTATTACTTGTATTATACTGTACCGTTTTCTTTTCTTTTTGTTTTGTTTTCTTGTTTTCTTGTTACATGTGTTTATCTTATTGTTATTATGTGTTCTTAAGTATGTTTGTAAAACTTTTGAAAATTCACAATAAAAATATTTTTTTTAGAAAAATAATTACATGCAGTCATGGGCTTCTCCCCCAAAGTGGGGGGATGCTGTCTGGGTAGCGGCAAATTTATTTATTTGTTTGTTTGTTTGTTTTTGTTTGTCTGTTTGCTTGTTTGTTTGTTTGTTTGTTCATTCATTCATTCATTCATTCATTTTTTTGCAGCGTACAACATTATAAATGTAACAATATGTAAATAAATCTAAATTACTTTAAAAGAATTACACAAATTACTAAAAATGTGTTAAAAACCCCATACACAGTCATACACATTCATGCAATTCAATAATTCATAGTATCAGCTGGAGACAATCTCAACATGGCCCCCATGTCCGTCGGCAGAGGTAGGTTTTCAGAGCTTTATGAAAGGCCAGGAGGGAGGGGGTGGTCCATATCTCCAGAGGGAGTTCATTCCAGAGGGCCGGGGCCGCCACAGAGAAGGCTCTTCCCCTAGGCCCTGCCGGATGACATTGTCTGGCCGATGGGCTCTGGACAAGGCTGACTCTCTGGGACCTAACTGGCCGCTGAGATGCATGAGGCAAATTTATTTACAACAGCACGAAGCTTAAAACTTCAGCCTGATGATGGTGAATGTGATTTCACCGAAACGTCGCATAGACACTCAAAATATTACACGGGGCAAAACCCGAACTCAGAACAATCTACATACATATACCCGTGAAAATCTACGAAAACAAATATATATACATGTATGTATGTATGTATGTATGTATGTATAGATAGATAGATAGATAGATAGATAGATAGATATAGATATAGATATAGATATAGATATAGATATAGATATAGATATAGAGATAGATAGATAGATAGATAGATAGATAGATAGATAGATAGATAGATAGATAGATAGATAGATAAGAAGAGAATATATATGATATATGAGATAAGGAAAGATAATTGGACAGGGGACGATAGGCACATCAGTGCACTTATATACGCCCCTTACTGGCCTCTTAGGAACCTGGAGATGTCAATCGTGGATAGTCTAAGGGAGAATTGTTGGGGGTTGGGAGTTGACACTATTGAGTCTGGTAATGAGTTCCACACTTCGACAACTCGATTGTTAAAGTCATATTTTTTACAGTCAAGTTTGGAGCGGTTAATATTAAGTTTGAATCTGTTGTGTGCTCTTGTGTTGTTGTGATTGAAGCTGAAGTAGTCATTGACCGGAAGGATGTTGCAGCATATGATCTTGTGGGCAATACTTAAATCGTGTTTTAGGTGCCGCAGTTCTAAGCTTTCAAGACCCAGGATAGTTAGTCTATTTTCGTAAGGTATTCTGTTTCTCTTTCTCTCCTCCTCCACCTCCTCCTCCTTCTCTGTAATTGTTTCAGATAATGTGGCTTACAAAGTGAGAGTGGCAATGGGATATGCATTGCAGTCAGCACATTTTACATTTTTTATATATATTAATAGTGAAACAAGCTCCAGGAGCATAACTGCAGAACTGTCCCCCCAAATCAATTCATTTCTTTGGAAATCAATAGATCACACACAAAATCTGTGAAACACTTTTTTGGGCTGAGGACCTCAGTTGATCCTTCAAAATTCAGTAGTGATTTCTGACAGTCTCAAAATGGGTGAGCAGTGTGGTCGGGCAGTAGGAAAAGCAAGTGGGATGCTTGGCTGCATAGCTAGAGGTATAACAAGCAGGAAGAGGGAGATTGTGATCCCGCTATATAGAGCGCTGGTGAGACCATATTTGGAATACTGTGTTCAGTTCTGGAGACCTCACCTACAAAAAGATATTGACAAAATTGAACGGGTCCAAAGACGGGCTACAAGAATGGTGGAAGGTCTTAAGCATAAAACTTATTAGGAAAGACTTAATGAACTCAATCTGTATAGTCTGGAGGACAGAAGGGAAAGGGGGGACATGATTGAAACATTTAAATATGTCAAGGGGTTAAATAAGGTTCAGGAGGGAAGTGTTTTTAATAGGAAAGTGAACACAAGAACAAGGGGACACAATCTGTAGTTAGTTGGGGGAAAGATCAAAAGCAACATGAGAAAATATTATTTTACTGAAAGAGTAGTAGATCCTTGGAACAAACTTCCAGCAGACGTGGTTGGTAAATCCACAATAACTGAATTTAAACATGCCTTGGATAAACATATATCCAGCCTAAGATAAAATACAAAGATAAAATACAAAGAATAGTATAAGTCAGACTAGATGGATCATGAGGTCTTTTTCTGCCGTCAGTCTTCTATGTTTCTAATGTTTGATAGGAATCACAAGCCAAAGACTGAGAAGAATATTGGCTCAGTCAAAATGAATAATACACTCATAACCTCTGAAATTATTAAAAAGACAGGGGAAAAACAAAAGTTAAGAACTAGTGTGTACAAAGAAAAAATGAAGTACGTGGATTTTGGTTTAAACTTCTGTCCATGAAAGATTAGCTCCTCAATTTAATAAAATATCATAAATTGGAAAAATTGAAGAACGGATGACAGCTGGTAGAAGATGTTTAATAATAGAAGAAAGATGCAAAATGTAATTGCAAGCAACAACAGAGCAAATATTTCCTTGTCAACGATGTTCAGATTGCTAGCTCAGTGATGGTGAACCTATGGTGGCTACAGGTGGCACAGGGAACCTTATTTATTTATCTATCTATCTATCTATCTATCTATCTATCTATCTATCTATCTATCTATCCAATACATAATACACATTGAAGAGAATAGATATGTAGTAATATAACTAAAGAAACGAATAGAAGGAAAGATATAAAAATATAGGTGAACAAATTTGAAAGGAAGAAAAGATAATTGAGATAAGGAGAGACAATTGGACAGGGGATGGAAGGCACACTGGTGCACTTATGCACGCCCCTTACTGACCTCTAAGGAACCTGGAGAGGTCAATCGTGGATAGTCTAAGGGAAAAATGTTGAGGGTTAGGGATTGACACTACTGAGTCAGGTAATGAGTTCCACGCTTCGACAACTCGGTTGCTGAAGTCATATTTTTTACAGTCAAGTTTGGAGCGGTTAATATTAAGTTTGAATCTGTTGCGTGCTCTTGTGTTGTTGTGATTGAAGCTGAAGTAGTCATTGACAGGTAGAATGTTGCAGCATATGATCTTGTGGGCCATACTTAGATCTTGTTTTAGCTGCCGTAGTTCTAAGCTTTCAAGACCAAGGATTGATAGTCTGCCTTCGTAGGGTATTCTGTTTCTAGTGGAGGAGTGAAGGGCTCTTCTGGTGAAGTATCTTTGCACATTTTCAAGGGTGTTGATGCATAGAATGTGGTATGAGATGTGGTATCTGAGAGCACACAATGCACTGCCCTATGTGAGCTCTAACACACATGCACGCACTGGCCAGCTGATTTTCAGCCTTCTTTTCAACCATTTTCAATCTTCCACGCTTCCAGAAAGCGTCCTGAAATTCTGGTTGGCCCATTTGTCCATTTTTAACTGTCCCCAGGGTTCAGGAGCCTTTCCTGAAGCCTGTGGAAAGCAAAAAAATGGTCCAATGGGGCTATCAGAAGTTCAGAGACTTCAGTGAGCTCTGTGTGCCGGTGGGGGGGGGGAGCAGGGGTCGTAGTGCACATGTGCTGGGGTTGTGTGCATGGATAGGGGGAGGGCATTGCATTATGGGTGTGAGCATACATGCACAAGCTATCGCGCCCGTGTGCCCCTTTTTGCCACCTGAGCAGTGAAGTACTGCAAAAAGTTTTACTATCACACTGTGGGCGTGGGTTATTTTGTGGGTGTGGCTTGTCGGCCATGTGATCAGGTGGGAGTGGCTTGACGATCATGTGACTGTGGGTGGCTTAAAGGTCATGTGACTGGCTTAAAGGTGGCCAACTTGACGTCACTCACGTCAAAGGTTTGGGTAAGGGTTAGGGTGCCTGGCCTTTCTTTGCCTCAAAGAGATACAATTTCCCTATCTATTTACTAATACTGAACATCCAAAATGTACTATTTAGAAACATAGAAATATAGAAACACAGAAGACTGATGGCAGAAAAAGACCTCATGATCCATCTAGTCTGCCCTTATACTATTTTTTGTATTTTATCTTAGGATGGATATATGTTTATCCCAGGCATGTTTAAATTCAGTTACTGTGGATTTACCAACACGTCTGCTGGAAGTTTGTTCCAAGGATCTACTACTCTTTCAGTAAAATAATATTTTCTCATGTTGCTTTTGATCTTTCCCCCAACTAACTTCATATTGTGTTCCCTTGTTCTTGTGTTCACTTTCCTATTAAATTTAATTCTATGTATCTATGCCATATGTTTATATAATACATAGACACACACAAATATACATTATCTACTATATAAACTGTATGTGTGTACACGCACACACAGGTCTTCTAAAATTATACACCTTCAACCTCATTTACTGCGATAGGAAAAACATACCCAGAGCCCAGAAGGGGGGAAAAAAAAAATCAGTGTAGCTGATCAAATTTTTTCTAACAGTTCTGCATCGCTGACCGTACACATAGGAGCCCATCACTGGACCTGAGCCAAAGAATGTATTTTATTTATTTATTTATTTATTTATTTATTTATTTATTGGATTTGTATGCCGCCCCTCTCCGTAGACTCGGGGCGGCTAACAACAGTAATAAAGACAGCATATAACAATCCAATATTAAAACAGTTAAAAACCCTTATTATAAAACCAAACATATATACAGACATACCATGCATAAAATTGTAAAGGCCTAGGGGGAAAGGGTATCTCATTTCCCCCATGCCATCACTGTGCTAGATTATATATTGCAACTCACGTATCTATTTACAATATATCATATATTTCCATTGTCCCCATTCTGTCTTTTCTACACTGTCACGCTGTCCTTCTCTCATTTTTCCCATCCGGTTGTACCATTTCATCCAAACTTTATAATAATCCGACTCATTTTGTCCTTTTAATTCTATTGTCAATTTGTCCATTTCTGCACACCTGTATATTTTATCAATCAAAATATTTCCCACTGGAGATTTGTTGTCCTTCCAATACTTAAAACTTAATTTTATTCAACTGAGCAAAAAAAGTATCTCTTGAAATTCAAGAGGAACAACATATCATTGTTGAATGATAAAATAAAACTAAAGAGAAGCCCAGGTAAAAAAAAGACCAACTTTCATTGTTATTGTTATTGTTAGTTATTGTTATTGTTATTGTTAATTAGATTTGTATGCCGCCCCTCTCTGGAGACTCGGAGTGGCTCACAACAATAAAACAGTACAAATCCAATAGTAAAAGCAGTTTAAAACCCTTAATATAAAAAGCAATCATACATTTCATACAAACCATATATAAAACAAAAACGGTCCAGGGGAATCAATTTCCCAATGCCTGATGATAGAGATGGGTTTAAAAGAGTTTGTGGAAGGCAAGGAGGGTGGGGGCAATCCTAATCTCAGAGGGGAGTTGGTTCCAGAGGGTCGGGGCCGCCACAGAGAAGGCTCTTCCCCTAGGTCCCGCAAGACGACATTGAGCCAAAGGTCCTCTTTCAAGAGGCAATTGGAACTTTCTGGTTTTTCTTTGAAGATATTTAGCTTCTCATCCAAGAGGCTTCTTCAGATGGATGGTGGGGAATAACCATCAGCAGAGCTGAAGATGCTTCTTGAATGAGAAGTGAAATGTCTTGAAAGAAAAGCAAGGAAGTCCAGTTGCCTCTTGAAAAAGCACTTTTGGGATAACCATGACCTAGATCCGAATCTATGGCATGCTACTGGGTGTTTCTTTTGGGAGCTTCTGTTTCTCTACAAATTAAAAAACAGAGGATCACGAAAGAAAAAGATCTTATATCTTGTTACCCTGCCAGTGTTGGGATGCCCTACCTCCTCCCCTCCCCCCCTGGCCAGCTGGTCTTCAGGCCTCTGCTGTGCTGACATGCACATGTCTGCGCATGTATGTGCACCAGTGGTGGGCCTCTCTAGGAATCTCCTGGGAGGAAACAGGGCCTCCACCCTCCCTGTGGTTTCCCCAATCACACACATTATTTGCTTTTACATTGATTCCTATGGGACAAATTGCTTCTTCTTACAAACTTTTCTACTTAAGAACCTGTTCACGGAATGAATTAAGTTCGTAAGTAGAGGCACTACTGTATGCATCTCTACCATGCGCACATGTGCCCCCCCAAGATTTGGCTTCTGCGCATGCACAGCAAGCAAAATCTGAGGACCGCCATGCGAGGTCATGTGAGGACAGTCACGCAAATGACATTTCAGCAGTTTTTGGCAATTTTTTTGCTTCGGTGCATGTGTGAAAATCACCAAAATCATGCTCATTCATGCACCCTCATGTGAGATTTCATTTGCTGTGCATGCCCAGAAGCCAAATCTCATGACGATAATTGTGCACGCGCACACTGGTCGCGCCCACACCAATGACGAACTCAGAGGTTGCACCGGTAGTGCCAAAGATGAGCCCCCCTTCACTGACATTCATGTCTGCATGCACGCACACTTATCTTTCAGTTTGGGCATGCATGCACACATTTTGAGCACTGGATGTCTAAAAGGTTTGCCTTCACTGACCTAGATGATTCAGACTCTCCATAGACAATGTTATTACAGAATACCTCCCAGAGACCAATAAGAGCACACAGAATCGGCCTCCTCTGGGTCCCGTTGACGAAGCAATGCAGGTTAGCGGGACAATGGGGGAGGGCCTTCTCTGTGGCAGCCCCGGCTCTATGGAACCAACTACCACCACCCCAATTACTATACTGCTCCCACCCTACTGCCCTTCCATAAGGCCACGAAGACCTGGCTTTGCCGGCAGGCCTGGGGGGCCATGAACTAACAACTGACAGAAGGGCCACACTGTATGAATGGTATGTAATGTATGGGATTGTGACTGATTGTAATTAATGAGTTTCTTTTAATACGGGGTTTTATAGTTTTGATTACAGTGTTCCCTCACTTGTCACGGGGGATGCGTTCCAAGACCGCACGCAAAAGTTGAATTTCCGTGAAGTAGAGATGCGGAAGTAAATATACTATTTTTGGCTATGAACAGTATCACAAGCCTTCTTTAACACTATAAACCCCTAAATTACAATTTTCCATTCCCTTAGCAACCATTCAGATTATTACTCACCATGTTTATTTATTAAAGTTTATTTAAAAAAATATTTATTAAAGGCAGACGAAAGTTTGGCGATGACATATGAAGTCATCGGGTGGGAAAAACCATGGTATAGGGAAAAAATCCGCGAAGTATTTTTTAATTAATATTTTTGAAAAACCGTGGTATAGCCGTTTCGCGAAGTTCGAACCCGCGAAAATCGAGGGACCACTGTATATTCGACTTCTTTTTATTGTTCTGTATCCATTTCTATTTCTTTTTATATTATTATTGTAAACTGCCTTGAGTCCTTCGGGATTGGGTGACATAGAAGTCAAACAAATAAACAAATAAACAAATAAACAAATAAACAAATAAACAAATAAACAAATAAACAAATAAACAAATAAACAAATAAACAAATAAACAAATAAACAAATAAACAAATAAACAAATAAACAAATAAACAAATAAACAAATAAACAAATAAACAAATAAACAAATAAACAAATAAACAAATAAACAAATAAACAAATAAACAAATAAACAATCGTTTCTCTTTCAGAAAACTGGATTCAGGAATGTTTGGAAATATTTCTCAGTGGTGCAAACGACCCGGATTTTGAAAACAAAAGTTACAAAAATATGGGGGGGGGGGGGAAATAGATGATAAATGGAACTGTAAAAATCAGGAGAACTCCTCAAGAGAATTTATTGCCACCATTTCTGTTTTTTACCATACCCTGAAGCGGAAATAAAACATTGTTGTGAATTGTTAAAAACAAAGTGGACATTTGTCACCCATGGATGATCTGAAATGATATGAAAAACCAAAACCTGAAACTAAATCCTTACTTAATATTTTAATCAAAATGGGACTTGAGTGTGATAGATGGGTAATAACTCTTTTTTTTAAAAAAAAAAAAAAGAGGAAAAATTGAAACATGATGCTCAGTTTCGGATATTTAAATATATCTATTTTAGTCTGGAGGGGAGGAAGGAAGATGAAGGAACAAATTTGATGGAGGGAGGAGGGAACGAAGGAAGGGGAGAACGAAGGAAAATAGGAGAAAGAAGAAATGGGAGGAAGGGAGGGAAGGAAGAAAGGAAGATGAAAGAAGAAGAGAGGGAAAGAGGGAGGGAAGGAAGGAGGGAAGGAAAGTAGGAGAAAGAAGAAATGGGAGGGAGGGAGGGAAGGAAGGAAGCTGAAAGAAGAAGAGAGGGAAAGAGGGAGGGAAGGAATGAAGGAAGGAAGGGGGAAAGGAAATAAAGTAGGAGAAAAAAGAAATGGGAGGGAGGGAAGGAAGGAAGGAAGATGAAAGAAGAAGAGAGGGAAAGAGGGAGGGAAGGAGGGAAGGAAGGAAAGTAGGAGAAAGAAGAAATGGGAGGGAGGGAAGGAAGGAAGGAAGATGAAAGAAGAAGAGAGGGAAAGAGGGAGGGAAGGAGGGAAGGAAGGAAGGAGGGAAGGAAGGAAGGAAAGTAGGAGAAAGAAGAAATGGGAGGGAGGAAGGGAAGGAAGATAGGAAGATAAAAGAAGAAAGAGAGAAAAGGAGAGGGAAGGAGGGAGGGAAGGAAGGATAGTAGGCAAAAGAAGAAATGAGAGGGAGGAAGAGAAGGAAGAAAGGAAGATGAAAGAAGGGAGGGAAGAAGGAGGGAGGGAAGAAGGGAGGGATGGAGGAAAGAAAGAAGGAAGGAAAGAAGGACATGCCAGGAAAAGTGCCCCTACCCTATTTTGAAGTTGCATAGTTATGGCACTTACAGATATCCTTAGGAGGCAGAGTAGGGCACATGTGCCATCCCATTATCACACCAATTATGAAAATTATGCACTGAATATAATTTGCAGACTGCTGAACAATTATGAAACTCAATCCAGCATACATTATTAGCAAATACATGCTGCAATACCAACTTTTCTATTTTATCCACAGTGTGGATAAGTAAGAATTATTTCCTTCACATTTGGCCTGCATTATTTTAGCATTTTTGTGTTTAATTTTTACCAGGCACTTGAAGTCGAAACTTCTACTCTGAATTTTAGAGACAGAATCTTCTCCTGCCAGTGGCTTCCTGCCAGCTCTATTACTATTTCATGTATGTATGTATGTATGTATGTATGTATGTATGTATGTATGTATGTATGTATATGTCACATGTTTTTTGCTAAATTTGAAAATTAAGGGAGACTAGGATAGATTCTATTTCGGCCTTATCTTGGCCTCATCAGCTAGCCATACCCTCACTGGGACTTGAACCTGCAAACCTTTGCCTTGTAAGGCAGAGAATTAACCTCTAGGCTACAGTATCCAACCCCTTCAGCCCTGCACCAGGGAAGGGTTACATATTTTTGTGTCGAATCACCCTGGTGTATTGAAGGAACATCACAGCTCCTTTTTTGCCTATATATATTAGAGAATTCCAATTGATTATTATTGGGAGCATATATTATTATTATTATTAATAAAATTGATTTTCATCCTGTTTCCAATTCAATCATATGTCCAACCAACTTGGAATTCTTTCTTCATGATATCTGACATTGGTTCAGAATTAACAAACAACAATAATATCAAGCTTAATCAATCAATCTATATCAATTTTCCTAGGAATTTTTTTTTACTCCCTTGCCAATTTTGCTTAATAAACATTTATTAGAGATTTTGTTGTTGTTAGTTGCGAAGTCGTGTTCAACTCATTGTGACCCCATGGACAATATTCCTCCAGGCCTTCCTGTCTATTTAAGTTCACACCAACTGCTTCAGCCAACTGCTTCAGTTTCCATCCAGCCACCTCATTCTTTGTCATCCCCTTCTTTTTTTGCCCTCAACCGTTCCCAGCATTAGGCTCTTCTCCAGTGAGTAGACACAGATTTAGGGGGAGTAAATGGGAAGGGGGAATCCCACCCACCATAGTAACATAACTCGTTCACTCTTCACACCTACTGTATAGGGAATTTAATTCACCAGAAGGATGCTGAAAACATTCAGGCATATGTACTGTATGTTTTTTTTCCCTCCCTAGCAATTTCCTAATTTCCTTCTTTTTTTCTTCTATGCCAGAGTGCCTGAAGAGAAGGCAATCTACTTCCCATTGTGTATGTTCTGTAGAGCAAAAAAAAAAACCCTCTTTGGGGCATGGAAATCTCATAATATAAGGAAGTCCTTTTGGTGACTTTCAATTGCTGTAGGTTTGAGACGCTCCACAGCACTTTAATAATTAGTCTATGGGGAATCTCAAGAGAGCAAAGCAACTCCTTTTAATTAACAATTCCCAAGACATGAGTTGACCAGGAGACATCAAACAAGACATTAGCTACAAGGACACTTGAATTCGGGGATGACACTTTTCAACAGCTGAATTGATACATTCCATTCCCCTCTCTATGTAACTTGACAGAATTTCAAAATGTAAAGGCATCGTAACCTCGTATCTTTGAGAAAAGGGAGGGTTTTTTTTTATCGGTCTCAAGGTTGATTCAATCTTCCATCCTTCTGAGGTCGGTAAAATGAGGACCCAGATTGTTGGGGGCCATTTGCTGACTCTGTAAAGTGTTTAGAGAGGGAGGTAAAGCACTTTGGAATGGTATATAAGCCTACGTGCTATTGCTATAAATGACTTCTCTCTTCATCCCACCAAGTATCCAGAGTCTTAGTAACTTTATTGCCTTGTTTTAAAACACAAGAAATGATTCCTACTTCCCATTTTTTCTCCCTTATCAATAAACAAATCCTCAAACCTGCAGCTCTTGAATTCTGATCAGCAAAAGTGCATTAAGAGTTATCAGAGATTTTTTTAAAATATCTGTTTTCACCTTGATCAAATAAGCTGACTTTATATTGTTTCCTTTTACTTTTAACAATTATATTTTAGTTCATTCAAATAATGTCCTAGAACCTGATTGCTTTCCATTTTTTCCTTTCTCCTTACTAAAAAAAATATTCAAGGCTTTAATAAGCCTCTTTTATAAGACCAATATTAGAAAATTACCCGGGTCACCCTCTTTTCATCATTAAGATATCAGCTAGTGGTGATTTTAGAAACATAGAAGGCTGACGGCAGAAAAAGACCTCATGGTCCATCTAGTCTGCCCTTATACTATTTCCTGTATTTTATCTTACAATGGATATATGTTTATCCCAGGCATGTTTAAATTCAGTTACTGTGGATTTCCCAACCACGTCTGCTGGAAGTTTGTTCCAAGGATCTACTACTCTTTCAGTGAAATAATATTTTCTCACGTTGCTTTTGATCTTTCCCCAACTAACTTCAGATTGTGTCCCCTTGTTCTTGTGTTCACTTTCCTATTAAAACACTTCCCTCCTGAACCTTATTTAACCCTTTAACATATTTAAATGTTTCGATCATGTGCCCCCTTTTCCTTCTGTCCGCCAGACTATACAGATTGAGTTCATGAAGTCTTTCCTGATACGTTTTATGCTTAAGACCTTCCACCATTCTTGTAGCCCGTTTTTGGACCTGTTCAATTTTGTCAATATCTTTTTGTAGGTGAGGTCTCCAGAACTGAACACAGTATTCCAAATGTGGTCTCACCAGCGCTTTATATAAGGGGATCACAATCTCCCTCTTCCTGCTTGTTATACCTCTAGCTATGCAGCCAAGCATCCTACTAGCTTTTCCTACTGCCCGACCACACTGCTCACCCATTTTGATACTGTCAGAAATCACTACCCCTAAATCCTTCTCTTCTGAAGTTTTTGCTAACACAGAACTGCCAATGCAATACTCAGATTGAGGATTCCTTTTCCCCAAGTGCATTAATTTACATTTGGAAACATTAAACTGCAGTTTCCATTGCTTTGACCATTTATGTAGAAAAGCTAAATCATTTACCATATTACAGACCCCCTCCATTTTGTTTTCCTTTTGGTATATCTATATAATTCTTGTAGGTTATTATTTTTTTAATCCCCTTTCCAATCATTTCTGTACACTCATGACTTCAGATGCTTTGTCTGAACACAGGCCTCTTAATTTGCTCTTATATCAGAATCGCGGCAAGCACATCTGGCAATTCTAGGTAAAGACCCTTTGAGCCACAGCCTCAATTCTGAAATTATGGATGGCAGTTAAAAACAAATCCTTGTAGACTTAGACATGTTTGTCGCTTGTCTGTTTTCCCCAAGCATTTCATGTCACTCCCCTCCCTCTATTATAAACAATTTTATTTTTTTATTTTTTGTAAGATACCATAATATACCGAAGTCACTAGAGTCAACTCTCCTTCTGGTCTCTTTTCCCCTTATGGTATCACTGTTTCTCAGATGCTACAATAATAGAACAGATTGTTCTTTTGTTCCTACCTTCCTCTTGAGGACCACGGGAACTTTGTACAGGAGTGAATTAATAGTTCTGCTTTAGTAGAAACAATCTAGCAATTTTTCAACATTTTTCAACAAGAGCAATTGTTTGCTTTTGCGAATGTGCAGAAGCAAAAAAAAAAACCCCAACACCAAAATCTTTCTCTTGCATTCATCCCTTCATGAGATTTTGCATCCTGTGCATGTGCAAAAGCAAAATCTTGCTCAGATGCATGTGGGTGCACACTGGAGATGCAGAGCTGCACACCCACCGCACCGGTAGTGGTGAAAGCAGCAACCCCTACCAGGGGAAGAGGGAGAGGGGAGGGAGAAGGAGAGGGGAAGAGAGGAATGGAGAGGAGAGGAATGGACAGTGCAGGACAGGAGAGGAATGGACAGTACAGGAGAGGAGAGGAATGGACAGTACAGAAGAGGAGACGAATGGACAGGAGAGGAGAGGAATGGACAGTACAGGAGAGGAGAGGAATGGACAGGAGAGGAGAGGAATGGACAGTGCAGGAGAGGAGAGGAATGGACAGTACAGGAGAGGAGAGGAAGGGAAGGCTTTGCAGTACTACGGAGAGGGGAGGGAGAAGGAGAGGGGAGGGAGAAGGAGAGGGGAGGAGAGGAATGGACAGGAGAGGAGAGGAGAGGAAGGGAAAGGAGAGGAGAGGAATGGACAGTACAGGAGAGGAGAGGAATGGACAGGAGAGGAGAGGAGAGGAATGGACAGGAGAGGAGAGGAATGGACAGTACAGGAGAGAAGAGGAATGGACAGGAGAGGAGAGGAATGGACAGTACAGGAGAGGGGAGGAAAGGACAGGAGAGGAGAGGAGAGGAATGGACAGGAGAGGAGAGGAATGGACAGGAGAGGAGAGGAATGGACAGTACAGGAGAGGAATGGACAGGAGAGGAGAGGAGAGGAATGGACAGGAGAGG
This sequence comes from Erythrolamprus reginae, assembly GCF_031021105.1. Classification (NCBI taxonomy): domain Eukaryota; kingdom Metazoa; phylum Chordata; class Lepidosauria; order Squamata; family Dipsadidae; genus Erythrolamprus; species Erythrolamprus reginae. The sequence goes on along the minus strand of NC_091956.1, from coordinate 20,421,083 downwards.
AGAGGAGAGGAATGGACAGGAGAGGAGAGGAATGGACAGTACAGGAGAGGAGAGGAATGGACAGTACAGGAGAGGAGAGGAGAGGAATGGACAGGAGAGGAGAGGAATGGACAGTAAAGGAGAGGAGAGGAATGGACAGGAGAGGAGAGGAGAGGAATGGACAGTGCAGGAGAGGAGAGGATTGGACAGGAGAGGAGAGGAATGGATAGGAGAGGAGAGAAATGGACAGTACAGGAGAGGAGAGGAATGGACAGGAGAGGAAAGGAGAGGAGAGGAGAGGAATGGAAAGTACAGGAGAGGAGAGGAATGGACAGGAGAGGAGAGGAGAGAAATGGACAGTACAGGAGAGGAGAGGAATGGACAGGAGAGGAGAGGAAAGGAGAGGAGAGGAATGGACAGGAGAGGAGAGGAATGGACAGGAGAGGAGAGGAATGGACAGTACAGGAGAGGAATGGACAGGAGAGGAGAGGAGAGGAATGGACAGGAGAGGAGAGGAGAGGAATGGACAGGAGAGGAGAGGAATGGACAGTACAGGAGACGAGAGGAATGGACAGTACAGGAGACGAGAGGAATGGCCAGGAGAGGAGAGGAATGGACAGTAGAGGAGAGGAATGGACAGTAGAGGAGAGGAGAGGAATGGACAGTACAGGAGAGGAGAGGAATGGACAGTGCAGGAGAGGAGAGGATTGGACAGGAGAGGAGAGGAATGGATAGGAGAGGAGAGAAATGGACAGTACAGGAGAGGAGAGGAATGGACAGGAGAGGAAAGGAAAGGAGAGGAGAGGAATGGACAGTACAGGAGAGGAGAGGAATGGACAGTACAGGAGAGGAGAAGAATGGACAGGAGAGGAGAGGAGAGAAATGGACAGTACAGGAGAGGAGAGGAATGGAGAGGAGAGGAAAGGAATGGACAGTACAGGAGAGGAGAGGAATGGACAGTACAGGAGAGGAGAGGAATGGAGAGGAGAGGAGAGGAATGGAGAGGAGAGGAGAGGATTGGACAGGAGAGGAGAGGAATGGATAGGAGAGGAGAGAAATGGACAGTACAGGAGAGGAGAGGAATGGACAGGAGAGGAAAGGAAAGGAGAGGAGAGGAATGGACAGTACAGGAGAGGAGGGGAAAGGAGAGGAGAGGAATGGACAGGAGAGGAGAGAAATGGACAGTACAGGAGAGGAGGGGAAAGGAGAGGAGAGGAATGGACAGTACAGGAGAGGAGAGGAATGGACAGTACAGGAGAGGAGAGGAATGGACAGTACAGAAGAGGAGAGGAATGGACAGTACAGGAGAGGAGAGGAATGGACAGTACAGGAGACGAGAGGAATGGACAGTACAAGAGAGGAGAGGAATGGACAGTACAGAAGAGGAGAGGAATGGACAGTACAGGAGAGGAGAGGAATGGACAGTACAGGAGAGGAGAGGAATGGACAGTACAGGAGAGGAGAGGAATGGACAGTACAGGAGAGGAGAGGAATGGACAGTACAGGAGAGGAGAGGAATGGACAGTACAGGAGAGGAGAGGAATGGACAGTACAGGAGAGGAGAGGAATGGACAGTACAGAAGAGGAGAGGAATGGACAGTACAGGAGAGGAGAGGAATGGACAGTACAGGAGAGGAGAGGAATGGACAGTACAGGAGAGGAGAGGAATGGACAGTACAGAAGAGGAGAGGAATGGACAGTACAGGAGAGGAGAGGAATGGACAGTACAGGAGAGGAGAGGAATGGACAGTACAGGAGAGGAGAGGAATGGACAGTACAGAAGAGGAGAGGAATGGACAGTACAGGAGAAGAGAGGAATGGACAGTACAGGAGAGGAGAGGAATGGACAGTACAGGAGAGGAGAGGAATGGACAGTACAGGAGAGGAGAGGAATGGACAGTACAGGAGAGGAGAGGAATGGACAGTACAGGAGAGGAGAGGAATGGACAGTACAGGAGAGGAGAGGAATGGACAGTACAGGAGAGGAGAGGAATGGACAGTACAGAAGAGGAGAGGAATGGACAGTACAGGAGAGGAGAGGAATGGACAGTACAGGAGAGGAGAGGAATGGACAGTACAGGAGAGGAGAGGAATGGACAGTACATGAGAGGAGAGGAATGGACAGTACAGAAGAGGAGAGGAATGGACAGTACAGGAGAGGAGAGGAATGGACAGTACAGAAGAGGAGAGGAATGGACAGTACAGGAGAGGAGAGGAATGGACAGTACAGGAGAGGAGAGGAATGGACAGTACAGGAGAGGAGAGGAATGGACAGTACAGGAGAGGAGAGGAATGGACAGTACAGGAGAGGAGAGGAATGGACAGGAGAGGAGAGGAAGGGAAGGGAAGCTTTGCAGTACTAGCTGGCACAAGTCAGGAAGGCAGGGGAAGTATGCTTAACCCAATGTGGACATAAATGGAAAAGGGTAGATGTGAAAAGATGTAGAAATGGAATGGAATGCAATGTCAGCTCCTAAGGTTGAGAATAGTTCGCTAATTTAATAGACCTGTGATGGTGAATGCATGAGCATATGCCTCCCACTGGCCGACTGGTGGTCACAAGATCTCTGTTGCACATTCACCGGGGGGGGGCATGTGGGGACCAGTGTGCACATGCACAGGGGGGCATGTGGAGGGTATACATGGGGCCAGCATATACATGACATGCATTGGGGCACATGCATGGAGCATGCATGCACATTGCATTTTGGGGTTCTTTTAGCTCATGAACGCATATTTGGGCAATTGTTCCATAGTCATCGCTGTAATAGACCATCAACTGAGATCTTAATAGCAACTTGGAAGCCCAGGATGAAAGGGCTACTGTGTACCAGATGGGAGGGGCATGCCAGTTCCTTCAGCCAATCAGGCCTGCAGCTTCTACTAGAACAGAACAAAGGAATGGATAACATCTTTTCTGAAAATCTAACAGGGATTTGTTCTTGTGTTGAGTTGTGTTTTGTTTTGATCAAAACGAGAAAAACGAAGTACTGGTTTTATTTACTGTCCAATGGGCTGAGAATGGGAAGAAGGTGATGGCATCCATTCGTGATGGCCTACACAGTGGTACCTCTACCTAAGAACGCCTCTACTTACAAACTTTTCTAGATAAGAACCGGGTGTTCAAGATTTTTTTGCCTCTTCTCAAGAACCATTTTCCACTTACAAACCCGAGCTTTCGAAGCTGTTACCGGAAAAGGCAGGGAGAAGCCTCCGTGGGGCCTCTCTAGGAACCTCCTGGAAGGAAACCGGGCCGGTAAAGGCAAGGAAAAGCCTCTATGGGCCCTCTCTAGGAATCTCCTGGGAGGAAACAGGGCCTCCACCCTCCCTGTGGTTTCCCCAATCATACGCATTATTTGCTTTTACATTGATTCCTATGGGAACAATTGCTGGAACACGCATGCGTGCACACCGGCAACTCAAAACTGCACATACATCACACCAGGAGCAGCAGTAAGTAGCAATCCCCATCCATTGTTAAGGGGAAAGTGTGGATCTGCTCTATGGTGTGAGAAGATATTTGGCTGGCCAGGTGTGATGGATTGTTTTTAATGACAGAGATAATCAAGCAGTCCATTAAGTCTTCCTGCAACAAAACTTTTTAATTAGGCTGACTTAGCTAATGAATTATAGCAAACCTTTTCTTCACTCCTAATTTGCAACTTGTGCCTGTTAGTTGATGTGCAAAGGAGGACAAGTTCTTCCTGATTTAGGCACTAACCATTTCCTGTCTGTTTGTAGCACCTAGGACAGTGATGGTGAACCTTTTTAGGTGCCAAAATAGCGTGTATGCATGTTATCGTGCATGCGTGAGTGCCCAGACCCATAATTCAATGCCTGGGGAGGGCAAAAACAGCTTCCCCTGTCCCCTGGAGGCCCTCTGGTGGCCAGAAATGGCCTGTTTTCCAACTTCTGGTGGGCTCAGTAGGCTCGTGTTTCACCCTCCCCGGGCTCCAAAGGCTTCCCTGCAGCCAGGGGAGGGTAACAAACGCCCTCCCCGTTCCCCCTGGAGGCTCTCTGGAAGCCAAAAATGCCCTCCCAGAGCCTCTGTGTGAGCCAAAAATCAGCTGGCCAGCACACACATGCATGTTGGAGCTGAGCTAGGGCAATATTTATTTATTTATTTATTTATTATTTAGATTTGTATGCCGTCCCTCTCCGCAGACTCGGGGCGGCTCACAACAAGATACAGCAAATCATGACAAATCCAAATAAATTTAAAATATTTAAGAAGATTTAAAAAGAACCCCATTTATTAACAAACACACACACAAACATACCATGCATAAATTGTACATGCCCAGGGGAGGTGTTTCAGTTCCCCCATGCCTGACGGCAAAGGTGGGTTTTAAGGAGTTTACGGAAGGCAGGGAGAGTAGGGGCAGTTCTAATCTCTGGGGGGAGTTGATTCCAGAGAGTCGGGGCCGCCACAGAGAAGGCTCTTCCCCTGGGGCCCGCCAACCGACATTGTTTAGTTGACGGGACCCGGAGAAGGCCCACTCTAGCTCGCATGCCAGCAGATATGGCTCCACATGCCACCTGTGGCACCCATGCAATAGGTTCGCACATCTTCCATTAATTCTTACGCACAATAAATTTCTTTGAAAACCAGCCACTTTCCTTACTTCTGAAGTTTGAATTGGAAAATCTACAACTGCTGTAGAAAATCTACAATAGCAGGAAAAGGAATTATTTTTGGATGCCAAATTATGGAGATCCATGTACATACACATGTATATATTATGGGGTATTCTGTGCATCTTTTCATTTGTCTTCATGCTCGTTATTTTATAGTGTCCATAAATGTGGACCACATCTGTTTCCCTTGCCTTTTAAAGAGGAAAGTCTTAATATCTCATTATAAAAGTTACTTCTTTTGCTTTTTGGTAAAAAAAAAAAAAAATCCTACAGCCGAAATTCAAAAGGAGCTCATGTCATAACTAATTCAATTTCTTATTTTATTAATCTTGTTATAAAAATTGAAATTCAATCTCTTCAAACATCTTGATCTAGTGAAGTTAATTTCTATAACTAAATATTTTATTATAAATGAGACATTGTCAGTTTCCAGCAGTGGTTATATGGGAGTAAAAAACAAAGCAAAACCAAAGTGCCTTGCAATTTATACATTCCTAAACTGTAGGAAGATTTTAAAAGCTGCACAGTCTTTAAAGATTTGGTCTCTCTTGCCTGCCTTTATATTCTTCTAACTTGCCTACCATTGTAGAATTTTTAGTTTTTTTTAAAAAAAACTCTTCTTTTCTTTACTGCTTAAAATAAAGCTAAGATTTTATTCTGTTCCTGCTTA